>NW_008237174.1:886548-905611 GCF_000691975.1 Corvus brachyrhynchos | reverse complement strand
GGACCGAGTGGCCGCCTTTGTTAGGCCCCTACTGCAGAGGAGGGGAGAAGAGAGGGAAGCTCCCCTCTGCCCCTGCCACGTCTCCGATCTTGAATCAAGTGTTGTGCTTCCGAATAAATAAATAATGATTTATCCTCCCCAATGCGGCTGAGCCTTCACTGGTAATTGGGGAAGGCTCGTAGGGCTCAGCACCCTCATAGAGCCAGAGCAGATTACTTTTAATAGGCACTGAACAATTTACATGATCGCTTTGTCAAAGTTACGCTTTTCTTTTGCCTGGTTTGGTTTCTTTTTTCTTTTTCTTCTTTTTTTAAATTTTATTACTATTGCAAAATAGAGATCAAAGAAAAAATTATCATTTTCCTTAGGTCATATAAATTGTTCCTTACGGTCTTTCTAAAACCTTCAGGTGAGGATTCCTAAGCAGAGCAAGCACTGCAGGCATGCGTGGTTTGTATTGAGAGGTGCACCTCTCAACACCACTTATAGCAGTTCTGGTTAAGTTCAGAGTCCTGTGACTCCTGCTACGACTGATGAAACTTCATGAATAAAGTTTACACTGTTTGCACGTGCAGAGGAGGGAGGCAGTTGTCACGACTCGAATGTCAGTGCGTGTCATCCCTCACCCCCCAGTACTGTGTTTGTGCTTTCAGCTTGGGAGGGTTGGAGGGCTGCTCTGGTGGTTACGGTAGTACCCTGGTACTCATGAGAGCTGAGTGTGACTTCAGTCCCCCGTGGTGTTCTCTGTGACTCATGTGCCTGTGCTTTGAGCTCCTGGTTTTCTCTCCCTTGGTGTATTCAGATCTCGTGTTGATGTTGGTGTTTAAGTTCCTACCACTGACCTGTAATCCTTGCCTATCATGTTTGTTCATCTCTGTCTGCACAGCCTTTCCTGCCTGTGTTTGTTCCTCCCCTTCTTGTGATGCATGAGCTGCTATTCTCTTCTTTGCAGGCATAACACTGTTTTGAGTTGTTGGGTTTTTTATACCATACTTGTTTCCTGCTATTGTCACTTTCCTCTGTTCAGACTGCGCTGGCTTCAGCTCTTCCTCTCATGCACGTCTTGCCTGTATCCCCTGCATGTTTATTTGGGAGCTGTATTGATTCACCCAGTCCTGGAAAGCAAATGCAGTTTCCAGTTTGTGGTCTGGAAAATAGTCTGTAGTTTAGAAAATGATGGTTTCAGTGCTTTTAGCTCCTCTTTGATCTTGCCAGTGCTAAATCAAGGGCAACACCCCTGGGAGTCCAACCCCAGAGGTGTCATTTTGGGCTGCTGTCATTCTCCTCTTGGGAGCAGGGAGGAGAAATGCACTTCTTTCCCACTGGTGCAGGCATTGACTGAGGAGGAAGGGGTGAGCTGGAAAAGTAGTGGATAGGATGTATCTGTAGTCCCAAGTCTTTTTTTTTTCTGTTTTCCCACAGTTTTATTCTTTTTATGGGAAGTATGGTTATGGGTTTTTTTGCTTGAGCCACCTATTAAAGTGTTCAGTACACCTTATCAATAACTTGGAAAGTGTGATTGCATGCATGTTGTGTCCATACTCTCGCAATTTATGTGTGAAAACACCCATTCTGCTGAACTCTCTTCAGTGCTGGAGGGTTTTCTTCCTCTGTAACAGAAGCAAGGAAGCAGCTGTTGGTTTTTCACCTGTAACTCTTTGTGTAATACTTCTCCCCTCTCCCCACCCCTCCATGCCAGGGTTCTGCAGTGCTCCAGGCAGCGAGTTTTGAAGCAGGATGGGAAAAAGACGCTGTGTTCCTCCGCTTGAGCCCAAGCTGGCAGCTGGCTGTTGTGGGGTGAAGAAGCCCAAATTGTCTGGGAGTGGAACGCACAGTCATGGGAATCAGACCACAACTGTACCAAGCTCCAGTTCAGGTCCTCTTCAGAACCACCAGCATACAGATGGGAATAATGGAAGGGAGAACGTATCTGACTTGACTTTGGGCCCAGGAAATTCCCCAATTACTCGAATGAATCCCACTTCAGGAGCTCTGAGCCCACTTACTCGGCCCAATGGAACTGCCAACAGCACCAAGAACCTGGTGGTGACAGCAGAGATGTGCTGCTACTGCTTTGATGTACTCTACTGTCATCTCTACGGGTTCCCTCAGCCACGGCTTCCTCGATTTACCAATGACCCCTAGTGAGTACATCCTTATGTGGGAGCAAAGCTGGAAAACAGCTTCCAGAGCTGTGGTTTGGTTGGGGAAGGGTGAAGGGTTTCCTCTGGGGAGTGGGAGAAGTGGTGTGCAGGAAGAAAGGGGGGCATTCTGCTCCTTATTTTGTCTGCCAGAAACAAAATGATGCACTGTAAGTGCACAAAAGATTAAAGTATTGTCTGTTGGTGGACATGAGTGAGCTTTAGAGAGTGTCCTTCGAGAAAGAACATGCTTGGCTCTACAGAAAGAACGAAGAGGTGTGGTGCTTCTTCAGCTCACAGTCTGGTGTGTTCCATGAGGCATTGTGTTCTTTGGGGTGGAATGCAAACCCACTTCATGGTAATGTTCTGGTGAAGTTTGCCCCCTTCTTTGTAAGTAGATTCCTCTGCAAAAAATTAACTGAGCAGTGCCACCTATAAAATTGTACTAAAAAAAAGTTAAATAACGTCATTAACTTGAAGAAGCTCCAGCTTCTAATGTGAGACACTGACTTGGAGAAGGGAAGAGACTTCCTTCTGCAAAGCAAATGGAAAGGGAATAAAGTAAGAAGTTGAAACAAGTTTCCAGTTCATCCTGAAATAAATGCTGGGCTGGTGAGGATTGGACAAGGACACTCACAGGAGTCTTCAGCTGTCCAGTGAATGGGTTTAGCAGGGAGGGGAATCTAAAAATTACCAGTTATAGAAGATGTGTTAGGGAGATAGTGCTAGTTGAGCAATGTGCAGAGAAATCGTAGAATCATTTAGGTTGGAAAAACCTTTGAGTCCAACCATGAACCCAGCACTGCCAAGAGAGTTAACTTTCAAGGACAATACCAAGGTTAGGAGGAAAGAAGATGTGTATGAGCAGAAGTGAGGAGAAGGATTTATGAAGCTGTTTCCTTTGGTGAGATTTAGCTGATGTTTATCTGAAGGTTGACTGTGTAGGTGTGGAAATGTTAATGTTGTTAAAATGTTGGTTGAAAGAATTATATGGGAAAGATCAGTGACAGATGGACCTTCTGACACTCCTCCAGGGGCCTCCTCCAGAACAATAGGTAAAAGAAAAAGTTGCTGACATCCTTAATTTAAGTTAATGAATTTTAAATTGATGTAAGGAACAATGGCTTAAACAGGTCAAGGACTTCCTTTCTCTGTGTATTCAGTGACTGCCCACCTTACTGCTGTCAGGGTGGATGTAGGCTGTGCTTCCATGCAGTTATTATTCAAGCTGGATTATGGATACATGTTCTGAATGCTGCCGCAGAGTAAGCTGTTTAATACTGTAAATATAAATGAATAGAGAAATGCTCTGGACTAGGATATCAAATAGTTCCAGGGACTCCCCAGGCTGAAACATTTCTGGTGTTCATACCTACACTAAGTAGGCTCTCTTTAGAACATTTTATGTTAGTCTGAGAACATTTTATGTTAGTCTGCTTATTATTTTGTCGCTTGGAATGCAAAGGGTTATTTGCTGTTGTTCTGCTAAGCCGGTAAGAGAGATGGTTTTATAGAGCTGCATTCTTTTGGTGTCAGAGGAGATTTCTGGCTGGATTTTGTTGCTTTTTCTGTAGACTAGTTTCAAAAAGGATGTCCTTTGGGGAATAGCAGCTGGTTGAATTTTATGCCCAGATTTGAAAAGTTAAAATTTGTTCATTGGTTATTTCTGTGCTCATAATTACAAGTCTTTTAGATCAGCACACCAACAAAATATAACCAGCCCTTCCCTTCTCTTCCCCTGTCAGCAAATGCTTACCTGGATTTCCCTGTGTTTCAGCATGTATGCTGTTGCTTCCAGGAAACAGTTGGAGGTACCCCAGGGAAAAGCTTGGGGTTTGCTCTCTTGGAGAGCAGCACACAAGGATGAACTGTCCCACTTGAGACAGTAATGTAATGAACTTCAAGCCAAATGTTATCAAATACAAGAGTAAGCAAAGTAAAAATACAGAAATAATTTGCATTGTGGCCTTTTGTGACATACTTAGTGTAAGAGATCTTTGGACAAAACAAAGGTTTATACTGCAAGTGTCTCTGGACAAACAGAGAAGAGACTGTTGATTGAATAGAAAGAGGCACAGCCTGTTCTTAAACTGGTTTTTAAACTGGTGCTGAACCTTAAAGATAAAAGTGGGTGTGAAGGTCAGGATTTGGCATAAACAGTGTAATAACATGCAAGTTACGGGGTGATGAATTGAAAACCACCATGAATTTCAGTTACCAGCCTGAGGGGATGTGCACATGGACAACACTCTTGATGGGAATTATGGAGCTGGCAGATACCTGTGAAGTAAGGTTCCCTTATTCCAGTGTTAGCAGTGATGGTCACAGATCAATGGAGAAATGGTGGCATTGCAAGACTTGTAGTTATGTCTGAATGAACTTGGCAAAGCAAGAAAACATCCCCTTTACTATTCAGGTTACTCCAAGTAATTACAGTTTGGAACTTGTGCAAGTAGTTAATTGGTTACTTTTTCCACTTTTGTACTTCAGTCTGATTTTTTAATAGTAGGTATTACAAACTGGTGCTAAAACTATACCATGGAAGTTTCTAGTTGCCATGCAAGACAAATAATAAGATACTTTCATCATAAAATCTGTTCTGTAACAGGTTTTTCCCTAGTACAAGCTAAACCCTGTTTTGAACAAACTTTATTTTTCTACCTTAAAATTCCCTTTGTAGTTGCAATTGATGAAGCTAATTTTTAGTTGCTGAAATTCCCCTCTCAGCCTAAAAACCATCATCAAACACATATAAGTGGGATGTTGTGGCTGGGGAAGAAACAGTTGACATAATCTGCTGAGGATATGGCTGCAAAGTACCAGTAAATGCTCTTGGGTGAACATGGACAAAAGATTGTTGTGACTTTTCTCAGTACATCTGGGAAATAACACTTTTCAAGGAGGGGCTCTGGAACAATGGGCTTATTGTCAGCTGCACCTGCAATTTGCTGAGTGCATTTATTCTTCAGAGACAGAAACATCATCTTCTCTGCAGTGAAAATAGTTAAATTTTATCTATGTGTACAGAATCATATCTCTTTTTATGCCTCAGTTGTTCTGACCACAATGAAAAATGGTTTTAAATATGCTTTAAGGTATTTTAAAATATACAGCCTTCTGAAGCAATTATCTTCTCCCCTCTGATAATATCTCTTATATTATAGATGCATAAAGCTGTGTTGCAGCTCAGTGGAAAGATGGGTTGTGGGATTTTTTTTCCCTTTGGAAGGGGAAAGAGGCAAATTGATAATGTGAACCTGCAATTTGAATTGAAGGGGAATTTACTTAGATTTGTATTCTGTAAGTGATGTTTTTTATGTTCTTCCTTTCCTTTTCTCTTTGGGGTGAGTGTCACGTGGACTGAGCAGTACTTTCAGAATTTTATTAGATGAAGGTAAATTTCTACTGAACTTGTGACAGTAATGTTTCTCAGAGATCTCCTGTGTAAGTTTAGTATCTCTTTGTTTTGGGTTTTTTTTAAGTTTTCTAATGTATTTTCTTACACTCTTTTCTGTTTGCTCTTTCAACATATGATAGCTAGATGAAAATGTAGAGGAATGATATCCTGCAAGTGCCTTGAAGTGTTATTGGAAAACTAGAACAGAAAATCCCATGTCTTGGTCAAGCCAACCAGAAGGTTGTTGTTGGGTGTGGAAGGGTGTTTCCACTTCCTCTGTGGGCAAAGTCCTTCACATTTATCACTCAAGGGCTAATTGCTCTTTTGGCTCTTACTTATGCCATTGGTCACAGCTGGTAACTAGATCCTGAATGATGGATTTATGTTATGATGGATTTAATTCCATTGTTGCTCTGAGAAACATCACTGGGCATTGGTTTATTACTACAGTTTAAAATATGTTTAAATTATGTTCTCAATACTTAGATGTAAGAAGTTCTGTTGCTGTGTTTGAGAAACCATCCACACTCCGTTCTGGTTTTGTTGTCTCAATAGAGTTAGTATTTTTGGTAAGGTTTGCTGCAGAGGTACATTGCTTGCAAAAGCTTCGAGAGTTTGAGGAAAGTGTCTGAGCTATGTTGTCGAATCGGTCTTGATGGTTCAAAACTCCTGTCAATGTTCTTTTAATCTCAGAAAATTATATTCTATCATATTACTTAAAGTTCAATAGAAATCCACAGACCGATGTTTTGTATTTAGTACTCTGTACTCTGAACAAGTCACAGAATCACTCATCCTGTTTTTATAGTTAGGTCAGCATTATCAGTTGCCTTACAGAATTTTGCAGATGTTCAGACATTCTTGTAGAGCAGCAACCACCATTGTCCTTTTAGTGTTTCTCTCTACATCTCTTTGCAATTTCACTCACTTCTGTAGAAGTTAATTTTTTGTATTTAATCTTCACAGTCATCTTTACCTGTTTATCTCTTCATAGAGCTCTATTATACTGAACTTGTTATTCTTTAAGGCCAAATCATGAGTTGTAGTTTAACAGCTTGAAATGAGCCTGCTGAGTTTGAGAATCTACTAGTATGCCTGTAAATTTGTGATGGTAGACAGGAAGGTGGACATCCAGGTGATGTTCGAGTAGGAACAATAGGGTTTTAGGTATGTGTTCAACAGGAGGGAATATGTGTAAATAGAAATCAAATGTAAGGTAAGCAAAAGAAATGGACATAAACTGCTTGAGCCTTAGGGATGGACCCAGAAGTCAGATCCTTGTGGAAATAACAGGGAGTAAAAAAAAAATCTGGATTTCTCTTTATTCCTTTTAAAAAAAAAAAAAAAAAGGAAAAAAAGCTTTTTTTGCAAATCTGATTTATAGAAATGGTAGTATAAAGAACTAATTTGCATAATCTATATTAATTTTTATATGAGCTCTGCTGTAAACTAGTGGATGCTACAAAGTGAGGCCAATACTGACAGGTAATGAATCCGTGGGATCAGATAACCATATCACTCATTAGAAAGACAGCACAGAGTCTGGCCAGGAAGGTATCCATGGAGGACTTCCAGAGTACTGCTGGAGAGGAGGGAATATGCTGAAAAGGTGGAGGGAAGTGTTGGGCTTTGTATGTGGGGAGTGTGGGCATGAAATTCTGTTCTTGCTAGATAGCAGGTGAGCAAACCTGCCTGCTGGGGTTTACTGGAGGGAGAGAAAGCAAAGGCATGTGGCTCTTTTACACCTTGGTTGTCTCCCCTTAGCAACCAAATATCTGTAGAGGCTGGAGGGTTTCTTTTTTTTTACCTTTTCAGTCCACTCTTTGTGACGTGGAAGACGGGGCGAGACAAGCGGCTTCGTGGCTGCATCGGGACCTTTTCAGCCATGAATCTTCACTCAGGACTCAGGGAATATACATTAACCAGGTAACTGTCAAAAATGAAATGAATACGAAATTAGTTTGTTTACTGAAGGTCTGTAAGGATTCAAGGTTACGATGTTGGATCGACATAGTTCAACGTAATATACTTCATAATGAAATAAACCTGAGTGTATGATAGTTATAGTGAGGTGATATATCAGGATTTAATGGAACATCTTTGCAAAAGGTGAGTTGCAGTGGACATTTTAAGGCTACTGTCAAATCTGTCTTGCATACTAACAGTTTTGACATCTGTATCACGTAATGTCTCTCCTACTGCAGTAGGCATTGGACAGCATCAGGAAGCTTGCCACTGGTATTACAGTTCATTAGATTAGGGAGAGATGCAAATCACTTTCTCTGCAATAGCAGAGAAACACGTTTCATGCAGGCATAATCAAAAGGGGGATAATTGAGCATCTGACACTTTAATTTGGTGCTTGTATTGGGTGATGTATCTTCTCTTCCCTTTAGTGCACTTAAGGACAGCCGATTTCCCCCCCTGACCCGCGAGGAGCTGCCCAAACTCTTCTGCTCTGTCTCCCTCCTCACTAACTTTGAGGATGCCAGTGACTACCTGGACTGGGAGGTGAGAACAGGTGCATTTGGAACTCTGCATCACTCTCTCGTTCCATTCGGGTTCGGGTTAGTACATGGTGATGTATCTCCTTCATTACAGGGGTGTATGGGGTTAGAAGAGACTGGGAATAGAAGAAATGGGGCTGGAAAATTAGAAGGAAGGAAGGGGATGGCCTAGCAGTATGCTTTTGGTTGGGGGTGATCTGAATGCGAATAAAAGAAACATGAAAGTGATTCATGGACTTGGCCCAATAGGCAATGGGTGTAAATACATGTATAAAAACCTGGGAAGTATTTTGATGGTGTGGATAGAAACTGGAAATAAAAAGTAGTTAAGACCAGAGGTATGAATGGTTTTTAGGACCTTGTACATGGAATTGTATTTCATTCAAGAAGAATATATGTGTGGACTTTATAGTTGGGTAATTTTAGGCATCATTCTTGTGTGCAGAGATTTTGTCTCTCTTGCGTGACAGAAGAGATGGAAAACTGACAAGACTTACCTCAGGAGAAGTGGCAGGGACACTGGTGAGGCTTGTCTGGGAAGGGTGGCTAAGAGAGCCACTTGTGAGACTTGCCAGGCAAGAGCAGAGAGTGGGGAAGAGAATGACCTTATCCAGGCAAAAGCCAAACTGTCCAAAGAGAGAGAGAGATACACAGCGTTGTGGGAATGACAACTCAGTCATGGACTCAGTGCTAGCAAACACCTCTTATTTGGCTGTTCATTTCCATCTATAGGTTGGAATCCATGGGATCAGAATAGAGTTCATCAATGAGAAAGGTGTCAAACGCACAGCCACGTATTTACCTGAGGTTGCTAAGGAACAAGGTGGGTTTGAGATGGCAGCCAAACATGTCAACACATTGTTTCACAGAATTGGGTAACTTAAATCTACCAGTTTGGGGCTTGGAATACAATGCGGTCTTCATAGTGGTGCCATGGAACCACCAGGCTTAATCTTGACAACTGACACCTGATACAGTTGTTGCTGGGTTTTCATCTGGCCCTTTCTCATCCCGTATCTTTGCACAGCTGTATCTTAGTGTCAGAATATTTTAGGGCTGAAGAAATAGAGGATCTCGAAGTATGGCTCTTCCAGCCTCATTCAGCATTGCATCTTTCCTCTTCTATGTTTCTCCCACCAACTAGGATAACTGCACGCTGCACAGCACCAACAGGAGAGTCACTTTCCTCCCCATTCTTGCTAAAGTAGCATCCTCCAGAGGAGGGCTAGAAACACAGCCCCTCTGAAGCACACTTCCCACTCAAATAGAGTAGTGGTCACCATGGTAACTGCTCAAACTATTGCCTCCTCCTTTCCTCCACCTAGCAGAGTGGAGTGGTCGCATCCTCCTGGCTCAGGGGCAAAAGACTAAGGTAGGAATTTTAACTCTGATCTCTCGCATAGCAGTGCACTGTGCTATCACTAGAGCATCAATCCCAATTTGTTTATGTAAAGAGCTAAGTATTATCTTATTTTCAAGGGAGCTAAGTGGCACATGATGAAAATTTCGGGGTCCCTGCAACAGTAGCAAGGCACAGACCTTTATAAGAAGACATGGACTGGAAAATGGAATTACTGTTTCATAGATCAGCTACAATGAGTTTAAAGGGGTAGGCATGTGCAGATAGTGTGCATGCATCAGGCCATATATGTCCAGTTCAACACTAGGATTTCTGAAGCTCGGGGTTTCCTGTTTAGTTGTTTGTTTTTCTAGAGTTCTTTTTATGCATCTCTTGTGGTTTTGAAACATTTTTTTATTTTGAAAAATCTGCCTTGCTTCTATTTTTCAATAGACTGGGATCAGATCCAGACCATAGACTCCTTACTCAGGAAAGGTGGCTTTAAGGCTCCCATTACCAATGATTTTAGGAAAACAATTAAACTTACCAGGTAAGTAGATGTATTTGTTGTCTTTTAATTTTATTTTATAGTGGTTTCTGGGTGATTTAAAATATTTGTGCTTGATATAAGTCTTTATGCTTCTTCCAGAGGAGATGCAGTGTGAAAGACCAAATCACAAATGCCATGTGTTAGGCATATAATGCACATGGAATTAAGCACAATGTGTTTGGTCTGTGCAGGATCGAAGTTGGCATTTTTCTAAGAGAAGTGTCACTGGTTTTAGTATTACCATCTATGTGAAAGATCAGAAACAGAACCTTTGATTTTTTCAGTATGTTTCAATGAACTTCCTTTTCTCAGTGTGCTCATCTGTGAATGCTGTAGCTATTCATAGGTGACAGCTGTCTTAAAACCAAACCACACTCAAATTTGGCTGGTTTTCAGAATTTGCTTGCTTTTCTATACCCCTAGCTGTGCTATTGGTTTCTGCCCCCTTTATGTTAGTAAAAATTGGGACTTTCTGGTTTTGTATAGAAACACTAATTTATCAGGTCATTCTTTACCTCTAGAGAAATGAGTTGGGTGTGCAGGGTTTTCTTTAACAGGAGACGACAGGATGAAGGTTTTCATTAAAATATGATGTAATGTGATCTTAGTGCAACTCATAACCACTTTGTAGCTGGCTGTTGTTTAGCATGCTTTAGAAGAACTTGGAAAACTCCAGTCTCTCCAAAGGAACTTCACGTTTTGTGAATTCTGATTGTACAACATGGACTAACTCATTTATAAGCTATAATAAACCTCTCTTTACCCACCTCTCAATTTTTTTCACTGCCTTTTCAAACGTGGAGATAACCACAGAAGAAAACAATAGTGAAATACTGGTTATTTCATCACTGTAGTTGAATCTTCTTCCAGCAAACTTTTCATGCCATTTTTGCCCATTGCACGTGGGTAAAAAAGAATACAAATCGATTATTTTTTTCCTGTGTGCTACTTCAGGCATCCCTTTAATTATGATCACCTTGATTAGGGCTCATCTTTTGGGACACTGGAGCTAATTCAGGCTCAGATAGGTTATTCATACACGTGGGTTCCTCTTGGTCATCACTGGCTCTGAGCTAAAGGGGAGTCTGGGGTGAATGTTTTTATGTCCAGTCCCTCCGTGTTGCGTAGTCTGACGTTATTTTCCTGCCGCTGTTCCCACAGGTACCGCAGTGAGAAGGTGACAATCAGTTATGCAGAGTACATGGCCTCCCGCCAGCATTGTTTCCAGAATGGCACTCTTCATGCCCCCCCCCTCTACAATCATTACTCCTGACACACGGCTGCATGACCAGTCCCACTCCCCAGTTGCTGCCAACGGCTATGACATCATCGGGGCAGATGCCTCCTCTTCCTGGTCCAGTTACTTCTATTACTGCACCATTTTATGATGCTAGCTTCCGTTGCCAAGTCTGCCTTCCCACTGACCTGGGGGGAGGATGAGAGCGTGACAGGACTTCAGGGGCCCAAGCCTTATCTCAGCCTTCCCTCCGAGTGGGGGTTCAGTTGGATTGGGGCTCCATGCCTACGAACTGTCGTGAGGTGCAGAAGACCTTTAGGAGTGAAAGTGCTGCTTCGGACTGATCTGTTCCTGGGTGTTACTGACACTCTGGAAACTTGAGTTGTTTGTTACGGAAACCCCCCAGATCAAGTAGGAGCATTCCCCGGCAGCCTGGGCAACGGAGTCCAACAAAACATTTTTTAGGTTCTTTTTAATTTTTTTTTAACCTTTGGTATCTGTTGTGTACTGAGAGTTGATTGCAGTCCCCACGCATCACAGGCGGACATCATGATATTGGGGAGGGTTGAACACCTGGATAGCACCCCATCCTCATGGACAGAAAACATGTGAAAAATTAATCCATTATTTAAATAAACCCTTGAAGGCTTTAAGCTCAGATCCTTGGTAGGTTGGATTCTTGGTGATGAAGCCTGCTATGAAATGCAATGCTGTTTTGCCTGTAAGAGAGCGACATGGCACATGCTGTGTACACAGAGGAAAAGACACTCGAGTGTCCCTGGACAGTCTTTGTTATGACCAAGTTTTGTTTCCAAATATTTGTAAGAGATAGGATTAGGGCTGGGGAGGGGCTTGCAGAGCATCGACTGTAGTCGTACCAGTGAGAGTAGGTGACGGAAATTTGTTTAATTTAAGCTAACAGTCTTGGGGACCTTCCTTTTGATAGGACAGCCACTTTTGCCAGTATGACTACTGATCTTAGGGGCTGTGAGTGTGTTCCAGTTTGTAGCAGGTCTATGGAATGGAGCTCTGTAGTTTTGCTGTTAAGATTAATCTTACTTGGCTTAGTCATTGTCACATCCAGGCAGTGAGTGGGGAAATTTGTGTTGCCCAAACTGCATGAAACTCATGTGCATTCTGTATTTTTTCTCCTGTGGTTGATGATCACAAGAAATTCTCTTTTCTAAAAGGAAGTTATCAGTTGTTATTCTGCTGCATCATTGAGGGATGTCATAAACTCTAAATTATGACACTCTGCCAATGAGATAACTGGACTTCAGAATATAATTTGAGGAGGGTTTGGTTGGTTGGTTTTCCAAATTTCTGGAGGGTCAGTAATGATCAGGGAAGAAAATACAAGTGCATAGCAGAGTCATGGCTGTTTGGTTGCATAGCTCTTTAGAAACTGCTTGTGTGTTGTAATTGGCTGGTGTTTGAAGCCTGAAATTATGCCTTGGTATGGCAGGGAATAGGGCTGGTAGGAAGCTGAGAACTGCAGGGTGCTGTTCCTGGTCCTAAGGAAGAAAGGCACAATTTGTGCCATTTTGCTTCATGTTGGTGAAATGTTCTGCTGGAGGAGAGAGATGTGAGGGAGATTCCTCTGGATAACGGTGCAATATTGACCCAGCTTTCCTTCCGTATTGGGTCATTCTTACAAATTGCCACTTTTCCCTTGTGATATTGTTGAAAAGCAATTGAAGATGAAAGGATTGTTTCATGACTTCCTGCTGCTGAGAATAAATGAGTCTCGTTACAAACCACTCCAGTTTGTAATTACTCTCCCAGGTGCCGTGAAGTGATGGGGGAGGGTGGGGTCAGCTCCAGGCATACCACTCACGTTTCAGCTGTCAAACAGTATGATACATAGGGCTACACTCATTACTGTTCAAGTGTTCTATGTTAGAATTTAATTTCTAAAAGGTTTAAAAAAAGGCAAAAAAATGGTGCTAAAACTTCACCCCTGAGCACGCTCAGTGAGACTGGTCATGCAGGCATACAGTGCCAGGCTTTTCAACTATACTGTTTCTTTTTCAGATGTTTGCCCTGTTCTGTGTCTTCAACAGTGTATAGTGTTTTCCTGATTTCAGTTTCTTTGACTAGGGGATGACTAAAGGGTGGGGTGGGGAGGGTTAGTTGTCATTTTTTTAAAGAACAGAATTTTAGGATTGAGTAACTTGGTTGGTTTAAGCCTGAAGTGGGACAGATGGTTTGGGACTGGGGAAGTCTTATCCTCTCCCACTTCTAATTCCCCACTCAGTCTGTTAAAAAAAAAAAAAAAACAACAACAAAACATAAATGCCTCTAAATATGTACTGTGTTCTTGTCTTGTTGCAGTGAGAAGAGAACCTGGCAGATCAGAAACACTGGTCTGCTGCCTAAGGAACAGGCCCTCTCAGCTTTAGTCCCATAAGGGTCCAGCTATAAAATCAGTTGAAAACTGTGTCAATAGCTAAGTCAGCTCAGAGAAATGTATGACAAGGACAGGTGGTCTCAGGAAATAATCCCGTTTCTAGATCATTACATGGCAGCTATGCATAAGGATGAAAGAGGTGAACTAGGAACAAATTGTAGTTTGAATTCCCTCAAGATGGAGACAACCAAAATCAGTGGCCAATTGATCTGAAATTTTCTCCGTGGTTGCTTGGCTGGGACAGCTGGTTAGAACTACTCCTCAAAACAACTGTTACCTGGTTTGATGTGGATTAGCTCATCCTTAGAAGCAAGTGCCTTTTGGTCTAGAAGGGCTTATTCTCATGACAACCACAACTGATAAATAATCTCACTGCAATGATGAAATGTCTTTGTTTTACAGTAACTACAGGAGAATGTCTTTGATCACTGGAGTCTGTCAGTGTTGAAATGTTTCCACTGTGAGGTTCTTAATTATTTTTTTTCATGTTGTTCAACAGTCAATCTCAACTGAAGCGATTTCAGTTTGGGAATGTTATATGGTCAAAATATCACATATCTACAATTTATCAGAACAAAAAAAAAATCTGTAAGGAAATCTAAGAGTTCATTTTAACCTTTGCACAGAATAATTTGTTTTCATAGTACATTAACAAACCTCTGCAGTCTTCACTGACTATTAGTGCTGTTTTCTGTTTGTATTCAGAAACTACATGTTGTTTTGTTGGGGGTTTTTTTGGTTAATTTATTTCCTCAAAGCAGGAGACCTCTTTTGACCTACAGTGCAGAGACGTCAGACCAATTCTTTATATTACACTTGGTTGCCTCCTACCTATATAATAATTTCTGAGTGTAAATAATTGAACTCTATCCTCTAATGAAGTATTGTAGAGAATAAATCATAATGGATAAAGATTATTTGTACTGTCCTCTTTATATGAGTTCTCACAGTCTCTGTGGGGGATAAGATGAAATTGTTCTCATCTAGAAAGACAAACAATATATTACAGGTATGAGTAGCAAACCTGTAAATTATACCACATATTCAAAACCAGGAAGGTTGCCAGAGTGGGATGACAGCTGTCTGGTAAAACACCAATAATCAAACAGGCTCACTGTAAGAAAGCAAGGAAAAATAGGAGGAAAATTAAAACCAAATATTAAATATATTTCATTAATAATGGCATAGTAGTGTCTTTGTATCCTTAAGTAATGTTTGCTTGACAGTAACTTTCTATCAGTTGCCATGATGGTGGAATGTATAAAGCACATACATACAGAGTACTGTAAATCTTTCTGAAACTCAAAATTGTTCTTTTGTGGTTTTGTCTTCCAAAATGAACTGAGAACAAATTGTCTATACTTTAGGGCTATAGTCCTCAGGTGATGTAAAAATCTTATTTCAGAGGAATAAAACACCCATCTTTCAAGATTCTTACTATTTTAACATTTGCTTTGAGACAGGACAGGATTAACTGAATTGTAGGATAGTTTTGAATTGTATCTCTGGCTTACATGGTTTTTTCCATACATTTTCAGATAATTGTTAACTTTCTGTCTATGGCAGCTGTATAGTTAGAGATGCTACATTTTCTGCTTGTGGCTCTTGGGAAGGGCAACCCTGGATGTCAATAAACAGTCATAAGACCAAAAAAACCACCAACCAAACCAAGGGGGAGGGTAGTTTTGACTTAAATGTGCCTGAGAAGCTCATTTATCTCAGTGCAACTCCAAAGCAAAAACCTATTTTCAGGTGCTGGTACTAGGAAGGCTAGAAAGTCAATCCCTTAGGCAACGTGAGGCAGATGCTGTGACTAACAGGATTTTCAGGTGAATTCCAGTTGAATTTCCTTGTGAATTCTGAAGTTGCTCATATCCCTACCATCCACTGCTGTCATGTGCCCAGGGGAGTTATCAAGTATATTCTCTCAGCTTTGTTGGCAGGAATACAGTGACTTAATTTATGTATTTTAGTGTCATATGCTTTTCCTTACTTGATTTTTTTGGTTTCCTATTGAATCAGTCAGACATAAAATCTTTCATCAGAAGTTCTTCCATGCATGTTGCATTCCGTGACTGCAGGAACACTCAGCAGCTCACAGGGAGGATGAGGCCAGGTAGAAGGGTGTACATATGACTACTGCACACTGAAATAGGTCAATCCAGGCTAAATATAAAGCAGGATAATTCTCCTGGAAACAGTTTCTTTTGTTGTTACTCTGTTTGAAATAAGAAACAAAATGAATTAGTCATTTAGCACTCGCCTCCTTCTAGAACAAAATTACAGAAAAATTAGCAGAAACTTCTAGAGGATAGTTCAAAGGAAGAATACTTCAGCATTTTTTTAACACAGAAAAGAAATCTGTTTCATCTGTGATTGAGAAATGCCATTTTTATCTTGAAGATAAAAATGAAAATCAGAACACTTTCCTATGCAACTCAATAAATTAATATGTATACTGATAGTACATGGAACAGTATGGTAGGAGAGTTCCTAGGATGGTTTTGCCACAGGCTGGGAAAAGATGACTTGTGAGTATGTTTGACGATCACTCACAAAACACAGCAAGCACAGAAGAGTATTGTTGCCACATTCTTTAAAACAAGTATATAATTCTACAAATTGAACAACATCCATATTATTGAACTGTTATTTTTTCTATGGTCAGCTAGACTGCTCTTATAATCAGATTAATTCTGTCATAAATTATGTATTATACAACCAGTTGATAATGTCATATATGTATTTAAAAACGGAATAGATCATGCAGCTTTGCATTCAGAGTCTTACTATGACTTTCTTACTGGATATTAATATAACTTTACTTTGCTCATACATGTTCATTCATTATAGTTTTGGATATATAATTTTAAATGGAGTAAAAATAAAGGTAAAATGGTGTGAAAACCTAAACCTGAAGAGTTATACTTCAAGTACACAGATGAAAATCATGCCTGTCTTGTGCAATGCTGGCTACTGTGGCACATGGTGCTGTCAGTGGGTGGTTATCTCCACAAAGATCTACTCCTATCACACTGGCACTCCACAGAAAAGACACAATTACTGTCAGAAAGCCTAAAAAACTCCTAGGAAAATCAAATTTATTCTGCTGATGAATTAGAAGGAAAGCATATGACAAAATAGGTTTATGCTAATAATAATTATCCTTGCTAGTTGTTCCTACATTTGATTACATGGAGATAGTTAGCTGAGCATTTTGTAAGGTCTGTGTAGGTGCAGGTAGTTGGTACAGGATCTGTGTTTAAACTGTGGCAACATAGGAATTACTATGATAGGTCTGTCTAACAATCTGCTACTCAGTACCATGTCTCCAGCAAGGATCAAAGCTTTTTGCCCTGGAATATGGAATATTAGAGACTTTGTTCATTATAAATTACATTTGGCCAAGTATTCTTTTTTTTTTCAGTCAGTTTATTTTAGGATGTCACCAGTAAAGCTGTCTAGAAGTTCCTATAGTCATTCACTTTATTTTCATCAAGCTCACCTCACTTTTCTAAGCATATTTTGTTGATAAATGCCAGAACAGTCATTATTAGTGAGGAAGAAGCCAGTGCATTTTAAAAATAACAAAAGGTCAGGTATTCTGCTATGTTTTGTTTGTTGCAGCAGCTGAACAATATTTACTGTGGGGCTTATAAGTTTATTTTTTTTAATATTTTTTTAAATGGGGGGGGGGGGGGGAGGGGCAGAGCAGCTTCCATTCAGGAATGGTTTTATTTTGCTCTTAACCAAACACATCAGTGATAATAAACTTAATCTTTCATGATAGCCTCTTTAACTGTACCTATAAAGTCTTGGTTTTATATACTTAAGTAGAATGGATCCTTGGGGGAAAACAAAAAGGGAAATTAATAACTGAAACCTCTGTGAGCTACCTATTGCTCTGAGAATCATGACATTCTGAGTTGACGGATTATTTGAGAAACCATCAGGATTCCAAGTGATTTTAAATGCTTCTCTCCTCAATCTGGCATGCATTTCCTTGTTTTCTTGTAAGCCTAATTGAAATTGTTTAATTTGCCAGATGTTCCCCAAGATATTTCCATTCCATCTTCCTGAATGTCTTTCTGCTTGTATCACTTAGCAAATTACTTTCCAATCAGTTTCTCTGCTATGTTCATTATCCAGATAACAAATATTAAAAATCTATTATTTGATCTCTTCACATTCTTCTAGATTATTTTTAATTTATTCCTTTTCCCAGCATGCAGGAAACCATTCACCTAGGCACGGATACAAATTTATGAGAACAGGAGTGGTTTCATAATAAATCCTTCAACAGTCTATTTTTGTCTTTCTTTAAGGGTGCAGGATGCCATAGTAAGGGCTGATAAGATGATTACTTTAAGAGTCTTAGGCTGGTTAGGCACTTACATGTGAGCTCTCTAGGGAAAACACTGCTCCGTAAGTTATTTTGCTGGCAGTGTTGGGAGAACCAACTTCATTTTCAGCCTGGCTATGGCTTTTAGGGGTCTGTAGATTATTTCTGGATAGTCTGAAAATTAACCTTCCTTATGAAGTGTGTTATTTATGATATCAATACTCCTTCCTTACAGTCCGAGGTCTATTAATCACAGTGAGCTAGACAGAAATTCTGGCACAGTCACAGTTTTCCTGAGGTTGGGGTTTGCTGTCTAGCTGGAGGATGTTCTGGTAGCAAAATGGAGCTGGTTGTAGCTGCCACTGGTGTGAAGATGTATCTGATGCCTCGGAACCCCCAGGTGCTCCTGGGCAAACAGCTGCTGCTGTGCAGTCTGGTGAGGGACACCAGCGCAGTTTTGAGCTCTTTGGTTATTTCCTAAGGGACAGAGCAGAAGAAAAGTTTGCTCGTGCGAAGGACGAGTACTGTTTCCCTCAGTGTTCCCACACTCCAGCTCTCGGGCCCTGGTTCGTGCCTTGTAAGGCTTTGGGTTCATGATCACAGAATGGATTAGGTTGGAAAAGACCTCTGAGATCATCGAGTCCAACCTCTGAGTGAAAACCACCCTGCCAACTAGACCATGGCACTGAGTGCCACCTTCAATCTTTCCTTAAAGACCTCCAGGGACGGTGACTCCACCACGTCCCTGGGCAGCCCACTCCAATGTCTAATCACCCTCCCTGTGAAGAAATTCTTCGCGATGTTCAAGTTAACCCTCCCCTGTCGCATCTTAATACCGTGTCCTCTCGTCCTGTCGCTTGTTGCCTGCGAGAAGAGGCCGCCCCCCAGGCTACACCCTCCTGTTAGGGACTTGCAGAGTCTTGGTCTGCCACAGCTATTTGCCCTCTGTTCATACATACATACATTCAGCACCCCACTGCTTTCCCTCTCTAAAAGGAGCTAATTGCTAAGCGAGTTTAAACACACCTCTAAGGACTGCTTTGTTGCGAGAACACTCAGGCCCCCTACTCCCGCTGTTTACTCTCAGTGCCCCACAGCAGCAACCGAGCTCTTTTATACTCAGCAATGCCCAGGATAGAA
>NW_008237174.1:885368-886308 GCF_000691975.1 Corvus brachyrhynchos | reverse complement strand
AGCGCTGCTCAAGCCCCGGCCCCTCCACCAGTTACTAAGCTGGAGTGTTAAAAAGCAGGATAATAAATGATTTGTATATCTTTAAGGACTTCATGATTGCTAAGATATGGCAGTTCTTATGTAGGCCGCGACGTGTGCGTACGGTATTAAAAAAAAAAAAAGAAAATCTTGTCAGGTTATAGTGAAAACATTATTGGTTTTTGATAAAAGCTTTACTTTTTCAGTCATGTTTTTTGACACAGGAGTTCTTCCCTATGAGGGTGGGGAGGCCCTGGCACAATTGCCCCGAGAAAGCTGTGGCTGCCCCATCCTTGGCAGTGTCCAAGGCCAGGTTGGACGGGGCTTGGAGCAGCCTGGGACAGTGGGAGGTGTCCCTGCCCATGGCAGGGGCTGGGATGGGATGGGATGGGATGGGATGGGCTTTAAGGTCCCTTCTAACCTCAGCTGTTCTAGAAATCTGTGAATACTGCTGCAGTTAAGAAACCAGCTGTCCAGATCGAGAGTTTGTAACTATGGACATTTACCATCTGTGGAATTTTTTTTTAGTCCAGAAAATTAATTCAGTAGAAATTCTAGAAGTGTGTCTACACCTCAGAGCCACCCTGAAAAAAAAAAAAAAGAGGGGGGGGGGGGATGGACACTGTGCTGCATTGCTGCATTTTTCAGTTATGAACAATAGGGAAGTTCTGAAAGACTAATTTTTATATTTTTTTGTGCTAAAATCTCATGTTTAGCCCAAGCTAATTTACTGCTCAATGCAAAATAAGAGTTGCCAGCTCCTTTCTAGCAGTCTCTGTATCTGCTTGTATAAAACAGTGCTGTCAGGCACTCTGGGGTGCAGCCTCTGACTGTTGCTTTGACAGCTCATACTGCTGATGTTGAAAGACCTTGTTATTGGAGTACATATAGTGGTTATGGTGATGATGAATGAATTCAAAGT
>NW_008237174.1:880738-885349 GCF_000691975.1 Corvus brachyrhynchos | reverse complement strand
GGGGGGGAATTTGTTAAGATTGGTTAAATTTTTTGGTTTTCCTGATAATAAAATTTCAGTAGGTCTATTAACTTTTCAAGTAAATGAAGCCTTTTTAAAACATTCAACAGCATTCATATTTACTTCAAGAGCTCAGAGACTCCTGAAGACTGTGGCATCACTTCTGAATTTTGTGGAGTTTTAGAGTTCTAAATATTTTTTTCTATAGCAAGTCATGCTTTACTTCTGCCAAAATTGGGTGAAGAAAACATACTGCACAAATATGAAAAAATCTGAATGTTAGGGCTGCAAGTGTAAAATACATGGTCAAAAAGACCAACACCTTGGATTGTCACTCGAAGTGTCATTTTTATCAGCATTTTCAGTATGAAATGCTGCCCAGTCATTGGTGAAAGGGCTCACACAACTGCCACGAAACACATTTTCACTTGTTACCCAGAGCTAAATTACACACAAAACTTGTGTAACTCCCCTTTTCAAACACACTTCACCTTTTTTTATGCTGGTGTTCTCTCATTTGACTGCAGAATTTGAAACTGCAGAAACTCTTCTGAATTCCGAGGTGCATATGCTGCTTGAGCATCGCAAGCAGCAGAACGAGAGCGCAGAGGATGAGCAGGAGCTGTCAGAAGTGTTCATGAAAACCTTGAACTACACGGCACGCTTCAGCCGCTTCAAAAACCGCGAAACCATCGCCAGCGTGCGCAGGTGAGTTGGAAAGTCAGGGTGTAGCCCTGTATTAGAGAATTGGATCTGCAATATTGATGCTGCTTGATGAAAGTACATTTTAGTGGTGTTGCATGATTTGTTCTTTAATTCTGAATTTTGTCTTTCTAACGAGGCAAGAAGTTCTTGATGGAGGGTTATACTTTGTCCAGGTCAAGGCTTCTGAACTGCTTTGTTTGCAGTATTTCAATGACAGCTGATTGCATTAAATGGGAGGATTTTCTAGACTTTGCAGAATAATCCAGGGGAAGTGGAGTTAGCAGATAGGATTTTATTTTTTCCTCTATGCATTTATATAATGAGTCTTTTCTCCTGGAAAAAATTACTTCAGTGCCAAAAGCAGTGTGCAAAAAGAGAAACATTTGCCTCAGTTTAAGCCCCTTTACATTTCTATCTTGTAATTTCATCAAATTCTTGTCTTTCCTTACAGTTTACTACTCCAGAAGAAGCTCCATAAGTTTGAATTGGCATGTTTGGCTAACTTGTGTCCTGAGACAGCTGAGGAAGCAAAAGCTCTGATTCCTAGGTAAGCACTTACATACTGTACGAAGACTGCTGTATACTTCCTGTGACCTAAAGCCAGCCGTGCCCACGTGCCCTCTCTTCAATCTAACTCCATTGATGGAAGAATATTTGGTCTTGGTCTTTCTTCCCCTACCCACTGATCTGACAGCAACACACTATTTGTACATGTCCCTAATGCACTTCTGAGAACTTCTACTGGATCAAGTGTAAACCTCTTCAACTGGGGTTCTTAGCTGGCTGTGTTTATGTTCCTTGGAGTTTTTTTCTGTTGGAGCAAATGAACTGTTTTGTGGATAATGCAGGGGGGAGCAGTAGCTTCTTCATGTCTTGATTGGTTACCTCATGGCCTGAGGTAGAGGACGGAATGAAACATTCATCTGAATTACAGTTTCTTCCTTATTTGTCATTATATAAAAGAGAAGGCTTTGGGATGACCTAATTGCGGTCTCCCAGTACCTGGAAAGAGCCTACAGGAAAGATGGAGAGAGACTTTTTACAAGAGCAGTGACACGATGAGGGAATGGCTTCAAACTGAGAGTAGATTTAGACTGGATACTAGGAAGAAATTCTTCCCTGTGAAGGTGGTGCAGCCCTGGCACAGGTTGCCCAGAGAAGCTGTGGCTGCCCCGTCCCTGCAAGTGTTCTAGGCCAGGTTGGATGAGGCTCTGAGGAACCTGGTCTAGTGCAAGGTGTCCCTGCCCATGGCAAGGGGTGGGAATGAGATGATCTTCAAGGTTCCTTCCAACCCAAACCATTCTATGATTTTATGTTAAGATTTCATAGCAAGAATGGACTGGCTTATGAGCATGCATCTACATGACTTCATTTAGAGATCTACTTAAACCTGCACCTGCCTTGCCTTTTTTGAAAGCACGTTTTGACATTACTCAGGAGAAAGTTCTGGGAAGAATGGAGTTTTGTCACACAAAGAAGCAGCGCTGCATAGGGATTAGAGCGCTCTTCGTACAGTGATGTTACAGGTGGTTCCTGGTGGTTACACACAGGTGGGTGACAGTGTGTTGAGACTGACAGGACGGAGTTATGACTGAAATGAATCAATGGGGAGAGGTTATTTCTGAAACCTTTAATGTCTCCTTACTGTTCTTATCTTGCAGCCTGGAGGGCCGGTTTGAAGATGAAGAATTACAACAGATTCTCGATGACATTCAGACTAAACGCAGCTTCCAGTATTAAGGTTAACCCTCAGCCCCTTTATCTGAGCAGAAAAACCTGAGGACTTGGGCTGTTTCTCAGCCCTTTGGATCAGTCCAGCTCCTGGCTGAGTGAGGGTGGTTGTGGATGCAGGGTACTCCAGTGCTGTGTTGCCACAGGTGCATGCAGACTGGAGATCAGCACCATCCTTTTGGTTTGTTCCATGTGTATGTTGGCAAGGACCCCCTGTATTGTGAGAGCAAAGAACGTGAAAGGCCTTTTCCCAGAGGCTGAAGTATTTGTTTCTTCCCTAATCCCTCTCCACAGTTTGTACATTTTCAACGTTTTTGGTTTTTAGCAGAAATATAGATGTGATTTCGTGGTTTTTAGGAACTTCTAAAGGATGGGGAAACTTGTTCTTGGTTCTCAGAAGGTTCAGTGATTGGCAGCATCCATTTCTGTGGGTTCTTTGTTTCTTTGTTTTATTGTTTGATCGGGACAGCGAACTTTTACAGCTTCAATATTTTTCTATTATTGTTTAGTGTAAATTAAAAAATATTTTTAATTAAAGTTGTGTGTTTTATAAACATTAGGTACATATTATGATTTTGTTAATGAGGACCTTTTTAATAAATAGATCCTGGAGATCTGGGGACTCCAAGAGTGTAATAACCCAAGTGCAGTTTAGGACAGATCAGAGGTGTTACTGTGATCACAGTGAGAAAACGTTGGGGCAGCATCTCCCTCTCTGCTCCCCTGCTCTGTGCCAAGTGATTGCAGACACCCAATAGGTTCTGGTTTGTTACAGAAAAGAAAAAGGTGAAGAAACCCAGTAATTTTGGTGTTAACACAGCCAGGTATCCAACCCTGGAGGGATGGACTCTTTAAGTAGGTTGCTAACTGCCCTAATTCTGAGATGAAACCAAACAATAAATAATGTGACACAGTGCAGGGGTGGCTTCTGGTCCAGCCTGTGGGAGTCACACATCCAGTGTTATCACAGCTCAGCAGCTGGGAGATTCACAAATTGTTAGCTTTTAGTTGAAAGGAATGTTCTTTTGGTTAGGATAAACTTCTTAAACCAGCCCTTTCAAGTGTTGTAATTTTACCACCACACCTGAAAAGAAGGACAATTTTGCATGAAAGAACATTGGGACAAAGAGGCAGACAGATGTGTTAAGACACTACTTGTGATGATAAGCAATAATCTCACTGATCTTGCAAAAGGAAGAGAAATATTATTTCAGGTCTTACCAGAAATGTAATGTTGCTCCTGTGCTGTACTGGTGTGTGGTAACTGCTTGGGCTCACCTCAGCTGGAGCACATTACCTCAAACAGCGTTTGTGTGTGTGCTGGGGTGGCAGTGGCTCCTGCACGCCTATAAACCAGACATGCATCTGTAACCAACCACAGGAACTTTAACAGGGTCAGAATAATTATAACCAAAGAAGGAAAAAACAAGGTCGTGAATCTTTATTTTATAAAGCTTAGTGTCCCCTTTTGATACAGCATCTGATTCCCAGTAGCTGCTCCTGTTGAACCTGGTTTGCTCTGTAAAACGTTTCTGTTCAAGCAGCTTTAAGACATTTTCATCTAAACACACAGACTCTTAGGTCTTAATCACAACTAATTCAGGGGAGAAAAGCCATTCTGCACCTCTTTATCTACACTCCCACACTACTACTTGATGACGCCTTTGTAAGCACCCTGAGGACTGCCAAGGAGGGGTGTAACAGGCCTAGTTATCTGTGAACGATCTCAGATTTCCACTACCCTACACACAGAGATAATTACGAGCCTTGAGATTAGTAGGTTTTGCTTGTTGTGTTTTGAAGCCCGGTGATGGGAACAAAGAAGGGAATCACGGAATCAATAAAGTTTGAAAAGACTTCTGAGATCGAGTCCAACCTTTGAGGGAACACCCACCACCATGCCAACTAGACCGTGGCACTAAGTGCCACCTCCAATCTTTCCTTAAACACGGTGACTCCAGGCACGGTGACTCCACCACTTCCCAGGGCAGCCCATTCCAAAGGTACTTGTGGGAGCCACACAAGGCGGCCTGTGTTGTAGCGCCTGGCCGTTTGGTGAGCGTGAGAGAACTAACCCGGAGCAGCACAGAACAGCACACAGCCGTGCCCGGAAGCAGTTATCGGTCCGGCCGCCGGCACTGCCCCTTTTGGCAAGCCTGGCGCCGCCGGCCCGGC
>NW_008237174.1:852631-879962 GCF_000691975.1 Corvus brachyrhynchos | reverse complement strand
CTTTACTGCACAGGTGTCTGTCGGTGGCTTCGCCCGAGTCTCTCAATCGTGCCTTTTTCTACTTCTTCTAGTGTTATTATTTTTTAATATTATTCTTCCCTTCGCCTTGGGTCTGAGCGGAGACACGGGCCGTGTTAGATATCTCGAATTTTTTACTTATGTAGTCTTTCACAAGGGTAATTCCTCTGTGTATTAAGGAGAGAGAAGAAAAAGCCACAGACTGGTTAGTATTTAAGCTTCTCAAATGCCAAGTGAAATAACTGCATTTGCTGGTGGAGAACGGTCTTAGTTCTGTAGGACTACTAAGCATTGGTAAAAGGATGGGAAACCATTATTTTTGGTTTTCTTATGGATCCCGAGAGGGCTGTTGCTCACATTTTGTATTGCGTAATGCTGTACAACAACACTGTTGTTCGAGTATGTCCCCTGCAATGTAATAACACACAGTCGTGTGTAGCAGGCACTTGCTTGTGCTGGCATGGTGGAGGGGCTAATGATCATGTGGTGTCACATTCCACTGATTGAGACTCATCAGCCTGTGCTTGGGTGGCAAACCTAGGGGACCTGTCCAACTTGAAAAAAAATAGCTCAGCATTTTTCCCTTGGTGAGAGCTCATTAAACTTCTCTTCTATAGAGACGTATGTTATTTCTCTCTTGCTGACTGTTAGCTTCGTTGTTATGAGTAGATAGTTGTATGGTCTCAAATACAGTATTTTTTTAATATTAGCAGTTGCTTGAACACATCTGTTTGTCTGACAAAATTGTCATGGGTAAGTAGTTCTGTGCTCTACAAATCTTGTACCTCATTATATCCTTACTTGCAGTTTGTGAGTACTGTTTCAAAATCTGTTTTTCTGTCTAGGCAGTAGTCCCTCATCCTTCTTGCAGCATATGTTTATTCTTTTATGCTTAACTCAGACTCCTCTAGCCTTCCGTTAAGAGAGGCAATATTGTGTTTCAGAGAGTTTATAGTATGCAAAAAGCATTGTGCCAAAATACTTCAGGGTTCCCTGCTCCTAAATTCCTTTTCAAGTAAACTGACATTTACTTCTTAGTGATTTGCTGCAATATTCTGCCATTATTTTACTCTAATAATACATAATTACCGAGCATATTTCAAAAATCTGATTCTTAACATCTTGTTCACTTGTGTTGTAACAGTTCTAATGAGAAGATCTGAAAATGTCGATACTGAAAATAGATGAAAGTATTGAAAGATGGGGGGGGGGAATCTTAGAGCTGCAGAGACTGTTAGGTGTGAGTAACTACTCCTAGAGATGCTAAAACCTTTTGACTTAAATATCAGTCACTACAGACAGTGACAGCCTTTCCCTGTTGCCCAAGGGTTCCCTCCATTGAACCCTTGGAGCAGTAAATATTAGACTGTTTGGACTGTTGGAATTGAAAATTTCTCATCATTTTTTTATTTGTGATATTATCACAAGAAGTAAAAGCTTAATAATCCTAAAGTGTGCTTGGGATAGAGGTACTAGGAATGCCTTCTTTTGCTGCAGCAGAGAGACCTTGATCTGAGGAGGGGATAAGAAGTCTCCTATTTTGTTCCTGTCCCTAGCAGATGAGTCTTCTGACTCGCCTGAAAAAATCAGTCATGGAGAAGACATTAGGCTGATGGAAGGAATACAGCTTAACTTTGTACTGGGATGATTCCATGCAAAACATTTCATTTTGTGCATCTGCTAGCCACATATCTAGGGAATTTCAAGAGTTGGTTCAGTAACACTGGAAATGAAAATTATTTTGGCCTTGCTCAGATAGAGGTTATAATTTAGAAAACTGCTTGTAAAGACAAGCTGGAAACTATCTGTGTTTGTGAATTTTACAAAATTCATTCTTTATTTGCCATATTTACATTCCTGATACTGTACTGTTTTGTTATTGCAAGTGAAAGTACAGATATGCAGGCCTGGTTGGTGTAGTTAATACAGAAACTGGACACTGTTAGAGCTTGGTGGTGGGGAGGAGATGTGCTAAGCGTCTTTCAAAAGATTAAAACTTTCAGATAACCTTGGTTTTTTCTTCTTATTATAGAAAATATCTGAAGGTAAGAGCAGAGTAGTTGAGTTTTTGATAGCTAACTGGTTTTGATTTGTGTTTTGCTACTAATTTTACTTCAGTTTGGAGCATCCATGGTCCCCTATTTTCCAAATGGTACTAAACTTCCCAGCAATCTGTTCTTGCTCACTAGTATTTAAAAAAGCTACTCAGCATTTCATAATGTTTCTTCTGGTTCAACCTGCTCTCCACATTCAGGCTGGGTGTACCAGTCATGCTGTTGTGAAACTTGAAATGGGGTATGAAGTATATATTTAGCAGGAAAGCAAGCAAGCTGGTTTCTCTTGTGTAGTAATAGTACTTTTGCTAACACGTTTGCTCCCAAGGCAGTGTGTTTACAGTGATTACAGATCCTGCTTAGTGGTGTGCAGTGATCAGGTCTCAGTCAGCACGCTTTGTATATGGAGGGATACTAGAGACCAAGTTAGTGCTGCTCCTGTTCTACCTCTGCACCAAAGTTGGGGGTTCTGTTCTAAGCAGTTTCGCTAATTGTGGCTTATATCACATTTTCTCTCCTTAGTAGGAAAGACTTGCTCTACAGTATTGAATGTCACTGTTGTCTAACCCTGATAAAGCTTGTGTTGTTTCAAACAATTACATGTAAGTGTTCTTACACATAGATACAGAATATTAAAAAGTATGAGCAATTTTTCACATTCTTTAGACACAAATGAAAATGTTTCTTCCTGTCTTATGTATTGCATCAAGTAATCCTGGTACATTTTTTTTTCTATCAGAAAAAGAGTTAGAAGTTTACCTTCAATTTCATTTTTCCTTTATATAAGATTTTTTTTCATACACTGTTGGTAAATCTGAACACTTGCAATTTTCTGTTCACTTTGTTAGTTGATTTTGGTGCGAAGAACAGTAGCATGCCATATGAGCTCTTTGTGCTGCTTAATTAGTCTTCAGTATAATGAAGTATGTTGGTTCAAAAAAATAAATTCTGTTAACTTTTGAAGCTTTGAAAGTATTCTCAGTGTAGCTGTAAATTTTATTTAACCTAGAATTTTTGGTCCTTTTAAATAATTAAAATTATAGCATTCTTCTGCCTATCCACTTTAGGTACCAGAGTTGATACAGTGGTGCAGGCAGCTGTACAGGGGGACCCTTTCTGTGAGCAGAAGTAAGATGTTTGTGTTTAGTCTGGCTCACTTGTCTGTTTTGGCCTGTGTGTTAGAATCACTGGTTCTGGAACCAGTGAGGTGGGAAAGAGGAGGTGATGGCAAATACGTGTGTCTGCCATAGCCCTGGCTTAGGGTGCACTGGGTGATGGTAAGTGTGTTGAGAGGCAGCATGCATTATTCTGATATGACAAATCAGTTCTTTTGAAAATATATCCCTAAAATTATGATCATGTCTACAGTACCGAGTCTTAAAGCAGTTGATCATGAAATTTGGAATTTAGGTGGCTCTTAGTCACTCACCTGTGGCTTTACCCAAAAGTGAGTGCCATGAAGTTGAATGGCATGGTGGGATAGACCAAAAGCAGTTTTGCCACTAGAACTGTAGATTTGTTGGCACTGATCAGTTCTTTATAGTAATGTTTTATACAATTCAATATGAGCGCATGGGTGCATTAGTTAATCCATGTTTCTGCAGTTTAAGCATTTGAGGATTCCTTTAAATCATTATCCCAAATCCAAAAGAAACATGATACAAAAGAATATGTTAACGTGTCTTTTTTTTAAAGAGAGGCCGGAGACTGGATAACAAGGAGTCTATAGTATTTTATGGGTTTGATATAGTTTTGTGTTCATGGTGAAGTTTTGGCAGCACAGTGACTTGTGTTTTACTGTGGGTATAGGAGTACTCATCTGCAGTTTTGAGTTTGATAGGAACTGCACTTTGAGCTGGTTAAGTAGTGCCACAGCTCCAGCTAATGGAGGTGCTGGATTTACAGCCTGAAGGCTGAGGGCCTTTGCAGTCGTCTAATCTGGCATGGTATTGCCAAGTGGTAGCTTCCCCTGCTTCTGATCCTTTGGTTTTCCTCCTGGGTCAGTAGAGTCATTCCCTGGAACTCAGAAGTCAGTTGCCTGACAGGTTGCTCTGAGTTTTGACCAATATTACCAAAAAGGGTCTCATAACACAGAGCAGTTTCTTAGGTGCATGTCCAGTGTGGTCATCAGATGTTCATGTTGACTTGAAGGAGGGGTCATGGGAGGGAACCCACAGTGGGGGGGGGTCAAGCCAGGGCTGCTTTGGTTTTGGTCTCAGCAGTTTTGGTTTGGATCCTGGGTCATCTCAGCAATTCAGTCCCGAAGTTCCCTCAGTAGCTGCTGCTGCACTTAAATTGTGTGGTCACAATAAGCAGCGATGACTCTACCCTTGTCCTCCTTCCCCATTCCAGTAAAAATCAGCACTTAGCTTTGAAAATTTCTTCCTATTGGGCCATGTTTGTAAGCAAACCATTGCACCTCTGCAAACACTAGTGAAATGCTATGATTACACCACAAGAAAAATTGGAGCTTGCACAGAATTGCAAGGAGGAGGAGTGCAGACTGAATGAGTATCATGTGGTCTGTTCATTCTGCAGTATTTGCACTGTTTCTCAATTACGGACTTTGGAGCTAAAGTCATACTAAAATTAGTTGTCAAACCATATTTTGCAATCTTTTTCTGTGGATGGATGCAAATATTTTGGTCTCCTTAGCAAATCTAAACCTAATAAATGAAGTAGCTATTTCTAGTAATATCTTTTGTAGACTCTTGACTGATACAATAGGCCACAGCTGCTCAGCTTTCTGTGTAGTAAGATGAAACTACTCACCTAGAACTGGTGATGAAAGTGCTGCTTTTGACAGGAAAGCTTCCTGATATTCTTGAGGCAGGAGATACGAAGTAGGAAAGAAATGCCAAGGGATTTTAGACTTTTGGAGAATTCCAGCTTTCAAAACTGAAGCTCTCTGGTGATGCACTGGTCTACTGAATTGTCGTTCTCATGGGGAGCTTAAGTCTTCTTGTGTTTAGGGAGAATCTGATACTGAACCCTTTCTCCTTGAAAGGCTTTGTGTGAGCTTGATGTATATGAGCTTGATGTTCCTTTACTGAGAAATGTGTTGATGCAGAAGATGATCTCATGCTTTTATTGAACTCTACTAAATGGTAAAAGCAAAGGCTGTTTACTGAAGTACTTAAAGGTGGTCTTTTAGCAGTGTGTGTGTATATATATCTATACATATACATTCATAACCTTATACAGGCATTTGCATGTCTCATAATCCACAAGCAAAGACCAGAAAACATATTCCTGGAAAAAACTGGCTCTGTGATTCCAGTTAAAAGAAAGTGTATTTCTAATTAATTTTCAGTTGTATGAGATGTGTATACGTCACCCATCAGTTTAGAAAGTGTTCTAGTATTGAAAGTTTCTTGTTATAGAAAAAATATTTAGGTTGGTTATGTTTGAAAATAAGTGAAAATATAATTTTATATGCTGGGAGCTTGAAACTACAATTAACAGCTCTGTTTATTTTTTCTTATTGTAAGTTTGTTCCTCGTGGGATTAAACAATTTCTAGCCTAACCACTAGCAAACAGGGGTTATGCATTGATCTTCCACACCAAACTCTGGCAAAAGAATAGTTTGCATATATGCTAGACTTTCAAATCTTAACTGAAGCAGATAGTGAGAAGCCACAGTTCGGAAGATCTTCATCCACATAAATAATCTTCAGTCAGGACTTTATTCCATCAAAATAGTTTTAGAAGTGCTGTTTTCTTTGACTGTTTTCTTAATTTAGCAGGCGTTTGATTGGATTTGTTGGGGTTTTTTTGTTTTAAACTCCTTGGCTTCAACAGTAAGTCAAAAATGAGGGGCATTGATAATTAGCAGAGTCCATAAGGCTTGTTTAGCAGCACTGTGTGATTCAATAAGGTTTGAAGTGTTTGCTGCAATTCTACTACTTTTGCTTGAGGATGCCTTTTTATTAGCTAAGTCTAGGCATAACAACTGTAGGTATTAATTTGCATATTTTGCTATAAACATAGTTGCTAATTTAGCTACTCTGCTGTTGGGGCAGATAACAAATTTCTGTCTTGGATAAGTATGTGTGCATCTGCTACATCTTTTTATGAAAAGAGAATTAAAAATCCCTTTAAAAATCTTTTTGGATATTGTGAAGAAAATATTGTGGGGTAGTATGTTATAGGCCATTTGTTCTGCAGTGTGGATATACAGTTGTTCAGGCTCTTCTTTTCTTACATTGAATACATGAGCTATGTAAATAACCTTGAGGTGCCCAGAAGATGAGGGCTCTGTTGCACAAAGTGTCCACCTCTGGCTGCAAGTTAGGGTATAGACATCGGTGGTGAATGGATTTTACCATTAAAATATGCAGCGAAATAAAAAGTTCTTTTGTCTTGGAGTTTTCTGCTGAAGTATAAAATCTCTTCTTGGAGAGAGAAGTAGAAAATGGATCTTTGAAATACAGTTAATAACTGCTGAAAAACATTGCTTTTAGTTGTTTTTTGGGTTTTTTAACCTTCTTACACTTTTCACCATATAAAGGCACATTTTTTTCGCATGATCACACATGATAGCACTATCATCCTGCCTCCTGCTACGCCTTCCAGAGTTCAGTTGCGTAATTATAGAAACTTAAGACACTCTTGTGCCTTTATTTGGCCCAGAAACTGATATGGCAAACAGCATTGCTTTGTCAAGAGATGGGCCTGAGTAACATTAAAGGAGGGAGAGAGGGGCAGGGAGTGAGCATTCCTGGGGTCATGAAGTAAAGATTTTGTTTATTCCGTTGATGCTTGTAACTTCTATGCAAAAGCAAATGTTGCAAGAGTTCTGGATGTGTTTGGTAATCATTTAACAGATAATGGTTGTGAAAAGTAAATCTCTGTAACAAGTTACACTCTTACTAATTCCCAAATTTTACTAAAAAGGCTTTGATATCTGGTCAGCATTGAGTGTGCCAGTCTTAGGGTCTCAGATACTCAGCTTTGTTTAGTGTATTAAAGTGTATGTTTCTGTTCCATAGTGTAAATGAAGAGATTCAAACTGTTGCTAGATTATATGAACTTTGTTTTCTTATCAGAATTTCAGTAGGTTGTTCCTGAAGCAAAGACAATTTGCTGTGTTTCCCTACTTAAGTTTTGCTCTACAAACTGCCATAGTCCTTCTAGTCCTTTTCCCTTCCACTGATTAAATAAAGTCCTCTGAAGAATATTTTTGGAGAATTTTTTGTCATTTCTCCTCTCTGTCCCTGTCCATCCCATTATGTACCTAGCAGTAGTACTTGAGTCAAGAGAGACTGGAGGAATGGAGTGCCAGGAACACCTGGAAATCAGCAAGGAGACCTGCAGAGTTCTCCATGGGCAGGCAGAGCCTCATGGATTTGTAAAGCTGCAGAATGACTGGCTGCGCAGCAGGCTCACAGAAGAGAGCCAGAGACCTTCAGTCAATGCCAAGTGAATAGGAAACAGCAATATGTTTTCCTCACAAGTAAGGCCAACTGCATATTGAATGAAACTGGGAGGAGCATCTCACACAGATTCAGCTATGACATTTTGTTCACCAAGTTTTGATATTATAACCAGCTGAAGAGTGTCTTGATATTTAGGATTAGCAAGAATGACTGGCTTTTTTTTTTTCTTTTAAGCTACTTTCCATATGTTATTTTTTAAGTATTTGTCATGGCATGTTTGTGTGATTTAAACACAAATCAGTCCTAAAGTTTTGTTTCCTGACAAAGTAGCAGCTCCAAGGTAAGGCAGCATCAGTAATCACTTCAGCATGAAAACCAAGCTGTGAGTCTTCACCTAGTTAAGATGAATTGCTATTATCACAGGGACTCACAGTAAAAGAGTTTGGGTGATAATGCAGGTCTTGATAAATACTAAGCAGGATGAAATAAAGGGATATTTGGGAAGTTTAGAGGGAGGAGGAATGTTTTATTTTAAAAAAAATTGTGAATAAGTTTTGAGGTAAAACCAAGGTATCCAGTTGGTAATAATAAAATCACAGCAGCAAACCAAATCCTGTCTGTCTTCTAGCTGAGGTGCAGTCTGTCTCGTGTCCTCGTGCTGCATGTGGTTGCTTCCATGTTTGTTTTGATGTACAGCTCAAGAAACTTTAGCTCTCAGAAGTTGCTTTTTTGAGGTGCACAAAGGCAATGATTCCAGGCTGTTACACTCCTGAAAGCAGTTTTCTCTACTGTAGCCAGAGAGGTAAAGCAAGAGCTGTCTGAGTCCTATGAACTGAAGTATTTTGGGGGTTTTTCATAATGTATGTAAGCACATGATCTCCTGTAAATATGTGTGCTTTGGAATGAGTCAAGGGGTCAGCTTGAGCGTAAAATGAGGAATGTTTGTGATTTGATTATTAAGTATTTGTTGAGTGCTAGAAATCCAAAATTCAAAGGAGGTGTTGAAGTATGTGTAACTTACATGCAGCCAAGCAGGCTCAACTGTTGAAACTTGTCCCCTAGGCTGTAACTGAGACTTTCAGACTGGCTGTTTGAAGGTGTTCTCCCTTGTGATTTTAGATAGCTCCATTTGTCTGTAAGTTTGATCTGCTGTTTCAGAAGTTCTTGAGCATTGTGTGTTTTTATGTGAAACTTAAAGGTGTAGGCCCTTTTTGTCAATTAAATATCAGCTCTCCTTTTCCTGCAGGGAATAAACCCTTTGAATCCAAAACTGCATCAACATAATTACATTTTGCCATGTTGCATGTTCTGTCCTTTTAGACTCCATACAATGTGTGTGTACGTGTTTGGGTCCTGTTGAAAATCCAAAGGTTTGAACTTTGTGGTGAAACTGGGCGTTGTGAAAGTACAGAACTGAAGTTAAAGGGGAAAAAAAGTGCTTCTGCATTTTAGGTTTTTGATCATGCCAGTGTCATAGATTTTGGACTGTGCATAAAACAAAAAGCTTTGGAGTACTTCCAAATAAGAACAGATCTGTGAACCTTTTGGGCAGAGTAGTTTATTTTGACTTGGACAATTATTAATTTAAGTATGTTTCTGCAATTTGAATGAAGAATGAGATTTTTATTTTATTTTTTATATTTTCTATTGGAACACAATGACTGAAATGGAGAAAGCTGCTAAATTCTTTCCCATTATTTGCATAGTCAGAATTTAAACCCCATTTCTAGGAGAGGTTGGTTCAGAAATAGAATACAATAGAGAATGGCTGCAGATGTATGTTGGGAGCACAGCAGCAGAGCCCAGGGAAAATGTGCTTGCTGCAGAGAATAGGGATGTTGCATAATAGCAGTGTTGTATAACACAGGTCAGTATTTTTGCCTTCAGTTCGTTGATTTGGTGTATTGTGGACCCCTAGCACCTGTAGATCATTAAGGAGTCTCTCAAATTGTAAGAATGGTTTTGGTTTTAGGTTTAAACTTCCTGTACTCATATCTGCATGCCTTGTAGAAAGTTTTTTGAGATATACAAATAAAAATGCACAAAAATGCATGCTGCAGTGCCTTTATATAATTCAAAAGTGGGAATAAGATTTTTGAATACTTAGAGGTCAAGAACCTTACATAGTTTTTTTTACTGTTACGGGTCTGGTTTTGACTAAAAAGTTGGGCAACTTTGCACTTCATTATGGAATCTAATTTTTTAACTAATTTTATCTTCCTGCTTAATACACCAATTCTCTCTCATAATCAGTGGAAAAGATACCATTATATTCTATTGAAACAGCTTAATCTATCTCAAATCTGTTTAAAAATAATACAACTTACATGTAGTAAGAAAAGTACTCAAAATTACTTCAGAATTTTGATTTTTGTCTCACAAAGATGTAGAATTTTCAGACGTTGGGTAATCTTGTTTTGTGAATCTGAGTAAATGTTCTTGCAATGCAGTAGGAAATTGAAACACAAAGCAATTTGGGGAATTGGTCAGATTAATATGTTCTTCACTACATCTGCAATTTGGCATAGTGGGTTTTTTCTTTTTTTCCATATTTTTGTCTGTGTTTTCTGAGTGGATTTATCTTGTGTACAATGAAGGAAATGTAAGATTAATCTTCAGAAAAGTGATGGCATCTGAATGGAGCAGTAACAAAATCTCATCTGCTGTGAGAGAATAATTCATTGGCAGACATGCGAGTTAGTTTTGGCAGATTTCAAGTGTATCTTCAGAAAAAGGTGGTAGAAGCTTGCTGCTGCTAGTGCTGGTTTTACAGTGGCTTTGGTAATGTGATTTTCTGATCCTTCCAGGTTTTAACCATACCTGCAGCTCTCTTGCTCCATTCCTGTCGGGGAGTGAAGCAAGGGAAGTGTAGAAACCGTGACTGAGAACAAAGCTTTTGCTCAGGTTCATTTTCTGTTCAAGAGAGAAATTATTTGGGGTTTATCTAATTTAGTTTAAAATATTTGGAAGACAGTTTACTTAAAATTAAATGGTTTGCAGAAATGAAGAATCTTTTTTTTTTCTGTGTAACCCCCTGCCTGGAAATTTTATGATTTCAAGAACTTGTCAGTCACTCTTCTCAATCTTTAACCAGGATGCCAGGATCTGTTTCTGTGTAATAGAGAAATGGTGTGTGTGTGTGTACAAGCATGTTTATTTCCTTTTTTTTTTTTTTTTTTTTTTTTTTTTTTTTTTTTTTTTTTTTTTTTTTTAATTTTTTTTTTTTTTTTTTTTTTTTTTTCTAAAACATGGTTGCTGAAGATGGCAAAAGTTTGAACATTTATGTCTAGAATATCCTTTCACGTAATTCTTGTGCTCTGGGAAGAGGTAGGATTCCCAGGGAAGGAAAGAGGCTGGATGAGGAGATGAAGAAAGAGCTTTTCTCAGGAAGGGGAAGCCATGGAGGGATCCACTGCTGGTCTCCAGAGCAGAGATGCACATTCTCCCAAAGGACCAAAGAAAGGCATATCTTTTGGAATGTGGATATTAAGCGTTGATACTCTGTAAAAGAGGGAAAGGAGTAACATTAAATTGTATTTGCTATGATTGTTATTCAGAACAGGTGTGTTTATTCAGTTGTGCTTACAGATTTCTTAATACACAAATTAAAAAATGTAGAGATACGTTTTCTCAGAGATAACTATTGACAGTAGGACTTTAAAGATGTTACTAAAAGGAAGTTAGTTATCTCTACCTTGTAGATGTAAAAGTGCTTTGCTAATTAAAGAAAGTTGTATTGAACAATAAACTTGGTAAAGTGCTTTTGCATTGTGGTGCTCTTATCTTATTCTTAGGCCTCAGGAAGCTGAGATGGTTCTTCTTCAATCCTGTGTTTTGCACTGAATGTCCCAAACCATGGTTTGAGCTCCAGTGTGCTGTTGCAGTGCAAATAACTACTACCAATTTTCACTGCTTCCGTTACCCTGTAAAAGTGCTTGTTTTAAAGTCTGTGTGTACTTTGTAGTAGAACTGTGTAATACACATTTAAAGAAGTACTATATAGATACACTTGGAAGTTTTTAGCACTCATTTTCCTTTGCTGCTTTGGCTATTTCAGGCTCAATGTCTTTTAAGCTTCAGCATGTTGTGTTTAGTGGGCAGCGTAGGGTTTGAAAAGTAACTGGTTGCTTGCACTCTGCAGCATAACCTTCTTTGCTACCATTTGGAAACATACTTTTCTTTTGACATGTTCAGTTTATAACTCTCTGTATTCCACCCAAGTTGCTTTACCTTTAATTAAAAATAGCTATTAAATAGGCAAGGATGTTTTAGTTACCAGTTACTGCACTTCATTAATGATGAGCTTTATTTTTTGCATAAACCATATGAAATATGTCAAGATTATACATAAATCAGATTTTTTTCTTGTAGTATTGAGCTATCTAGAAGCATTGATGTATTTAAAACAAGCCATGACTCTCTTTCTCCAAGCTTTACCTGTTTGGTGGTTTTAGTTTGGTTTGAGTAGCCTAATTTGTTTTATTTTGACTTAGTGAAGTTATGTGTGAATTACTTTGGTTGCATGATTGAAGTTGGAATCTGTCAATTTTCAAAACTTAATGCAAGATTCATTTTTATATAAAAGGAACAAACATATCCAAATAAGATGATAAAGTAACAACACTACTACATTTAATGCCAGTATTACCTTTGTAGCCTTATTTGGGTACGTGAATTAAGTGGTAACCATTTTCTGCAAGTGACTAATACTGTTGGTGACTTTCTGCTCATTTTAAAAAGCAAAGGAAGTGCCCAAGTCCATCTTCCTTAACACTGTGCTGCTCTGAGTGTGAGATTGTCATGAGGTTTTTTTTTGTTTTAATTCTGTTCTCCAGTAACGTCCCTCTGATTACTTGATGGCATCAGTAGACCTGGCATCCTTCTGGCACTAATAGGTAGGAATGAAAGACTTGCTCTGTAGGCTCTATATCCCCAAATACATTTATGTCTCAAAATCTGTGAAGCTTTGAAAGAGGTGTTCATGGGCACAGAAAGTGGAAAACTGATAAAGATGCATGGAAAAATGGAATACAAAAATGAACTTAGTTCACATTATGATAAGGGTGTAATGAACTAGAAGGAAAAGCAATTGGTTGTGGTAACATTTATGTCTGGAAACAATGAAGTAAGAGCTGACTTATGCCAGATGTTGGAAACAAATCTTGCTGTTGCTTCTGATTGTGTGAATTAGGGAAAATATGGTTTCTTCCATTTAAAATCCTGTTGATGGACTCTAAAATAAAGAAAAAAATTGGTACTTTGCTTAAAATAGGAAATCAGATGTTACTACACTGGATTGCACAGTGTCCTCCAATATTTGCTTGCATGTTTCTGCTCACACTGCCAATACAAAAGGAGCTTTAGCTAATAGACATGCTGAATTCTGATGTTGTAGTTGATAAAAAAGATCTTAAGGAGAGCCTGTTGAGGCTTTGGTTTGTCCCAACAAAAGACCAGGTAGGATACTGATAACTTAAGCATTAAGTCTATTTGTCTAACTGGAGTAGAAGTCTTTGGGAAAAAATGTTCTAGTTTCATTTGATAATTGTGTGCCAAAACCATTTATTTCTAAAGCTGCTTTGCTTGGAAGCTTCACTTGGTGTGTATATGTACTCATGTATATGAGTGTGCACACATTTTTTATATCTCTGTTCATAGATTATATACTTGTCATATGCACACATGACATGATGAGGGTATTATGTGGATAAAACATAATATTTGAAGCAATTATTAGAAGAAAATGCTCCTAAGCAGCTGGATAAACAATACTTTTTTCAGAGTTCATTAATGCAGGTAGAAGGCTTTTCGTGATAGAGGCAGTGATCTCAAAAGTTGAAGAAACAGGATATAAATGCTTCATTTTTCTAATCCTGTGTCATCTCCCCTGTCGTGTTGTTGTAGTTGTAATGTCACTTATTGTCTTGCCATAATCATGAGTGTGGAAGGATCTGTAGACATAAAAAGGTGTAATGAACATGTTTATGCCTTTGGTCCTAGTTCTTGCTGATGTGGATTGCATCTTAAGTGAAGGTTGTTTATGCTGATTTAAGATAGACACTGGTTGGACTCGCCTAAAACTATTGCAATCTAAATTGACCCATATCATACTTAATGCTTTATTTACCAATGATAGTAACGCAGAAAATTTCTTCAGCAGTTTTTTTTTTTCCTGGAACATGAAAATAAAGTATTAATGTGTTGCTTTGCATTGTTTCCCTAAAAAGGGATTTTTATGTAATGTTTTCTTGCAAATATAGCTGATCAAATTTTTTTTGGAAGCCCCAGCATATATCTTTGTCTGCATTCTTGGTCTCAGTTCTTGACATTTATTCTTGCATTGCCTATTAGAGAGTATAGATGTGTGGTTTTGAAAAAAATATCTTCTGTCTGATTTAGAGCACTGATTGGTATAAGGGAGTGTCAAACTTCAGACTTGAGAAAGAGTGGTACTGGTAATTTCATCTGGGTTTCTGGGTCTTCTTGTGGTGTGTTGTTGTTTTTTGTGGGGTTTTTTTGATTGTGTTTGTTTTTGTTGGGTTTTTTCCTCTGACTATTGAATAACTACATTTAGGAGACTTAATGGACTTGTATGTTTAATGCCAGCTTGTTCTGCTCATTTGAAGAAGCCACTTTCTCTTTTTTGATATAAACTCCCAACAAAAAGAATTTTGCCTGTGATATTTAACACTTGATACCTTCCGTACAACAGTTTGATACCTCCTGCCAAGTTGTAAGAGAATTGGAGATGGTCTTAGGGGGGCTTGAAGTAATTCCTGTATGAGAAAGTTTGGATACCTTGTTTCGGACAACCTTACTGTTGTAGTAGCTGTGTGTTACAGTGGTGGTCTAGAGTGGAGTGTTTGGAGACGTGGTGTCTGATTAGTCCCCCTGGTATGCCTGATGTGAGGCAACTTTCAGGCAAATGAGCCTTCCAACCACCAGATGAAGGTTTGTTTTTTGAAAGCTGTTGTCTGTCTTCCCTCCTCCCTTCATTCTAGTTACCAAATTGTTCTAATAAGATGCTACACCTGCCAAAGGTGTTAAATTTCCTTACCTCATTTAAAGAAATGTGCTGTTTTAGTTTGGACTGGTTTGTCTTGAATGGAGAATAGTTGTGATGGCTTTAGTGTGGGAGTTGTTTGTGTAGCGAGGAGCTGGGTGCTGTAGGTAGTTTTATAGCTGGCTGGTGGCACTTTGTTAGCATGAAAAGGAGTGTGTAAGTCTTAAGTTTTCAGAGCTGTTCACTTCTCTGTGCCAACAAACTGCCTGGTATTTATTTAAACGGCAGCATGCTCCTAGTGATTGGAAAGAATCTCTTAAAAAGAATCAAACCCTGCACTGCCTTTAAACAGACTCTTATATCTAACATTTCTATCTTAGCTTTATTTTGCTACTTAAAAATAGAAATGGTTTTGAACTGTTGGGTTCAAAAAAAGCAAGATAAAATTTTAAAATTGGCAGTGAAACAACTTTTCAGCTCTTTCAAATTGAGGATATGAGTATTTTAACTACTTAGGAAAGTACATTCATGAATTTACAAGCAGATTATGTAATCTTTTTTAAAAAGAAATCTGCTATTTCCTTTTTCTTTTATTACATGTACTTTGCTTCTGTGTAAACATTTAACCCTTTGTGCAAAGGAGAGTTTCTAGGTGTTCTTGAATTCCCTTGATGACAGTGCTAGTTTCTTTTGGTTAAAATGTTTTCCGAAGTGAGTTCAGGATGTGGGGGAGAACATGTTCAAAATGAAGTTTGAGCGTTCATTGGTTCAGTCTGGAACTGGCTGAGTCTGAAGTTAGTATATATTTTAAAGACTGTGTATATTGTATTTTCAGCTCTGAAGGAGTTGCTGTGATCTCATCATTTAAGGATTTCTTAGACTGAAAAATGAGGTTTTACACTCATTTCCCTCTGTCAGAAAAATTCTGAATATTGAAATTTTCTCCCTGCCCTTCACATTCTCTTAACATTCTCAGTGAGTCTTAGTTGTATTTACTAAACCTTGTTAAAGATGTAATTGATTTATTTTGTAGTAATAGGATTGAAAGTATGCCTACAGGTAGAATGTGATCTGTGGTCCATTTACAAGAAGTTGCGTGAAAGGAGTGTAGGTTTATTTTTAGGTCATAGAATAAGATGTTGAGTCAACGTTTGAAAACTTTTTATCTTTTAATAGTTAAATTAATTTATGATTAATGTGGTGTTTCCTATTTTTTATACTGAATCTGAAATATCCTCTGTTAAAGGATCTTGCCATTTCTTGCATTTATTTATGCTGTTTTACTCAGGACATTCTTTTCCTGCACATTTTTAGTTTAGGGATGGTAATGCAAACTTAATAGTGAAGTATTTAAATTCAGAATTCCACTTGATAGAGAACGAAAGTATTTAGCTGCTTTGTATGTGGCACAAGGGAAAATAATTATTCAGAGGAATATGCAAATGGTTTTTTACGAAGAAACGGTAATTTCTGAAGCTGTTAGTCATCCTTGTAAACTTAAGTTAGGGGAGATGGTAGTGTGGGGTTTTTGTGATCGTGATTATGTGATAACGTAGTGTTTCACTGTCTGCAGCCTTTCAGGAAGGACGGAGCCATGGCCACAGAAATCGGCTCCCCGCCCCGGTTTTTCCACATGCCGAGGTTCCAGCACCAGGCGCCTCGGCAGCTGTTCTACAAAAGGCCTGACTTCGCGCAGCAGCAGGCAATGCAGCAGCTCACCTTCGATGGGAAGCGCATGAGAAAAGCTGTCAACAGAAAGACCATCGACTACAATCCCTCTGTAATTAAATATTTGGAGGTTAGTAAGTTCATTTTCTGATTTTGTTTGGAAACCTTTATTTTCTTCCTCATATTTGGGATTGTGCTTTTCAGTTTCCACAGGGCAGTCTGGAATACTGGGAGATCTACTGCTGCATTTTCAACCAAAATTACAAATGCTTGTAAATTTGTTATATTGTGAATAAAAGGGGGAGGTTGAGTGTTGGCTATAAAACTGCATGTTTTGTGTACTTTATGTAAATACCAATTTTTGCGTTTTGTCTTGAAATTCCGAGTTGGTGTGCAGTTGAATATCTTGTGTAATGTTCTGACTTTTCATAAAAACTCATCATAAATAATGTAGTTGTTCTTATTTTTGTTTTGAGATAGAAATTTCCCAAAATGGAAGATGAACCATTATCCCTTCCCCTGCAAAATCAGGGCACTAAAAATGTTTTCTCATCATTTTACTAAATAGCTCTTCAGCCTTCAGTGTGGCCTCTGAAAGTCCCTTTCTATACAGTTAAGAAATAGAGAAAAACTTAAATGTTAAGTTTTATTGAAGAAATGTTTCTGTAAAAATGCTTATTTAGTTCACCTGATGGGATGGCATTACTTTCTTAAGAAATAATTTTCTCATCCAAGATTCACTCTACGAGTACTGAATATTACCCTAGAAGAAACAGAATGAAATCTAAATACTGGTATTGATTATATATATATAATATATATATATATATATAATATATATAATACTGCAACAGCAACATTGCCAAAATGTGATGAAATTAATTCCATCTGCTATGGCCAGTGCTTGATTATAGCTTGTAGGTGTTAAGTTAGATGGTTTTCTTAATAACTAATCCCTTATCTTCTAAGATCTGTTCAAACATCAAACATTTTAAACATATTCTTATGTTCTAGGAATGCCCCAAAAGAGATTCTATTAGTAGTGGACTATTCTAAAAAACAGTTTTAGAAGTCCAGGACCTTTTTACTGTGGCAGGAATAAGCACCCTCGAAATTCTGTTGATTAAAATGGTAACAACATAAAAAAATAAAATCAGATCTCTGTCTGCTGGCATCAGTACTACTGATTTAATGTGGTTCTATCAAAAAAGAAACAACCAAGAAAAATGTGTAATTTGCTCTTGGCTTAAGAAGTTGTAGCAAACTGTAGTGGTGTATGTTGGGAATGTTTTACCTAGAATTGTAACTTGTTTCCAATATGTGTACAGATCCAAATTGGTTAGGGTCTGTGGCACAAAGCCGAAATAAGTAATTTAATTCTAAATTCATGAGAAATGTTTTTGAAAAGGTTTTGTTTGACAACTCTCAAAATTTAACTAATTGAAGGTACTGTTACCCCTCTGTCTTTTAAGTCTCATCCATTTGAAAGCGCTGTCTTTATGCTCACAGTGCAGGAGGTTCCTTTGGAGCTCATGTTGCTGTGTGGATTTCATGTGGAGTTCATCAGCACAGCTGCTAGTGGTGTAAATCCTTGTCCTGAATATAAAGCTTTGACACTGGGCAGCAGAGCACCACTGTCTGTGCCACAGTAATGTTCCTTGTTACATAGGACCACTGCTTTCCTGGCGTTAAGCTTCGCTTTCAAAGGTGTTGCTTCAATCAGATGAAATTAACACTTTAAACATTCCTGACTCCTTTTCTTACAGAGTATAAATTCCACGTGTTCCTTTTCCTGAGTCCAAAGTCTTAACACAGTTCATTCTGAAATCCTTGGAGCGCTTTGGAATTTCCCAAATAAGGATCTCCATGTGTGTCTTACTCTCTGTTATTTACCAATGAAGTACCCTACTATGAACTAGGAGTTGTTTTCTTCTTTCCAGAATAGAGTATGGCAGAGAGACCAACGAGATATGCGAGCGATCCAGCCCGATGCAGGATATTATAATGATGTAAGTAAAATTTTCCTGTTCACTGGTGAAGTTGTGCAGATAAAATTTGTCCAGAAAATAGGAAGGGTTCTGTATGTCAGCTGAGGTTACTTTTGTGTCTGCAAAAAGCCTTAAAGCTATGAAGGGTATCTTCACGTTACTTTGTCCTGTTGGAATCCATGCCCATGAAGGGACCTTAAAGTTGGACAGGCTTTTAATTTCTGTGTGTGAGAACTTTCGTAATGCACTGAGGTTGTGAAGCTGCTCTTGAAGATGCTGTTCCTGGATGTTTGAGTTGTTAAATCATGCAGACTTTGAAACACTTCTACCACCTTACTTCTGGTAATACCCCTGCAAATGACAACCTTGCTTTTCCAGAAATGGGTGTTTAGAACGTATGCTTTTCTTGAAGTTTCTGATTTAAATGTCATTACTAAATATTTTCTTTCTTCTCTTACAGTTGGTCCCTCCTATAGGAATGCTGAACAACCCTATGAATGCTGTGACAACAAAATTTGTTCGGACATCTACTAATAAAGTAAAATGCCCAGTGTTTGTTGTCAGGGTGAGTACAGTGTTGGAATTACTTAGTTGTGTTGTCTTAATTTAAATTAGACTGAGTCTTAACTGAACGAGAAGGCAGTTAAAGCATCTTCAAATAAAAACAGCATGTGGAATGTATGGACTACTTCTGTGTCCAGTCTTTCTGTGGAGGATTTTAGGAAAATAAGTGGTAAGGTCTGAGTACACAAGAGTTCTTACTCTCAGAGTTTAATGTGCTATTCCTACCTTCCTTATTACATTTCAGAGAGCTGACATATCTGACTCAAAAGAAATGAAATTTGGTCTCTGTGCTCTTTGAGTCTCATAGCAGCTTTTAACAGCTTTTCCATGATGTCAGAAGTATTGTTTAGTATGGATATTGTGTGCTAGAAATGCAATGGTGCCAATAAGCTGTTTCTTCTTTACAGCTAGTTTTTCATTGTTCTTACAGTGGGCTTTGTCCTGTTGTTACAAAAGTCAAAAGTCCTCTGGCACTCTTCGGCATTTTTGCCTTCTCGCATCCTCTAGAAAGTCATTTAGTTGCTTCCATTTCCAAAGAGTCCCTGAAAAACCTCATGATTTATTTGGAAAATTGTGAAGAAATATTTGAATGCTATATTTGCACAGTTTAGTTAAATGTTTCTTTTGCAGTGGACTCCTGAGGGGAGACGCTTGGTCACTGGTGCATCTAGTGGGGAGTTCACTTTATGGAATGGACTGACTTTCAATTTTGAAACAATATTGCAGGTAAAGTAATCTGTCAAGATTTCTTTGTTTCCTTGAGGTCTTGGAGCATGTTTTAGGAGCACATCTTCACCCTGTTCATCATGGGTTTGTGGTCTGAGTGGTGATGGGAGCCTTAGAAGTCTTTTATTCTGCTCTGATTCCATGCCAGGCTATGGCTACAGGCAATTCACTTAATGCTTCTCATTCCACCTCCATCTGCTGTATTAACTGTTCTCAAGGATGTACTATGAGTATTTGTAATAATAAAGAAACACTTTGGAAACAAAGTGCAAATACTCGTATTATTTAGAAGACCATTGTATACAGAGTAAGGGATTTTTTTTTTCCCCCAACATCTTGAATGTAATTAGATCATCATTGTTCTCATTTCCTCATTGCAGCTGTTAAGTTGGAACTTTAGTAACTTCAGTGTTTGTGTGGATCAGACAGTATTTGAATGTGTTTGCTAGAAGTTCTGTTTCTGAATTTGCAGGCTCACGACAGCCCTGTAAGGGCTATGACTTGGTCACACAATGATATGTGGATGCTGACAGCAGACCACGGGGGATATGTGAAATACTGGCAGTCCAACATGAACAACGTCAAGATGTTCCAGGCACATAAGGAGGCGATTAGAGAGGCCAGGTTTATACACAATATACCATTTTCTGTAGTACCTATTGCCATGATTAGACTGTTCTCTAAGTGTATTCTGGGTGCAGAAATGCATGGGTTCTGTCAGATTCTGGGAAACTTCCTGCACCACATAAACACAATATTTCCTTTTGTTTCCACATTCTCACCGTTTTGCTGGCACCTTTCTGAATTAGTATTGTCCCAGTATCCGCCTCTGCAATATGTTAGAGATGTATTTGTCTGCCGCATTTTGCACTGGTATTCTTTTCATTTTTATATGGTGACGATGTGTATCAGTTATTCCTTTTTATACGCACTGTGTAAGACAACAATTTCATTCCAAATAAAGAATTCAGTCTTTAATAATCTAACTGAATAAAATATAAAGCCTTCAGAAATAAAACACCTGCATAGTTCTCACAAAATAATAAAACACTAAATAAAGTGAAGAACTGCTTGGCTTGGTGAAGCCAAGACTTCCAGTAATACTAAATACCCACGCAGACTGCCACATACAGAAGTCTAATGTTAATACTGAATGGGTTCTTCAAGCTTGAAACTGTAAGAAAGCCATTGAAAAGAAGATTGTAGGATATTCTCTTGGTTCAGTGTTGATGCCTCAGTTGTGCAAATGTCTATATAAAAATCAAATCCAAAGTGATACTTATCAGTAAGATGTAAATGAAGGGTGTTTCTAGAGCAAACCTGAATATAATTTTTAGCAAATGTTTTTAAAGTAAGCCTGAAGAGAAGCTGCAGATCCCAAATGGTGCTAAAACAGTGTTTCTTTGGGTTCAGGTGCTGGCCCTTGGTGATAAAGGTTCACTGCCACAAACTCACTTTCCACTAAAGTCACCATTTTTCTTGGTAGGGTGCAGCATTTTCTGCCAGAGTATGGTTATGAGAAGTGCTTACTTTGGATTCAGTTACTGTCTGACTATCATGGCCGTGCACTGAATTTCTCTACTGCTTTAGGCCCTTTCTTGATCATAAAGATCTAGGATTTCACAAGGGCTCCCTCGTGGCCTTTCACTGCACCAGAAAGAAAGTTGAGTGCCTGTCAGTTGTTGGAGATGTTCTGGCCCTGTTCACATGGTTAAATAACTCCTTGCTTTTCCAGTGACTTTCATCAATCAATGTTAACTGCTGAATCTGGGAGCTGCTTATGTGTCTGTAGGATTCTTTTCATGTTGTTGGTGGGGTGTAATAAGAGGGAGTGTTTCCAAATTGCTCTTAAATGTGGTATGTTTGTTTTATATAGGTTTTTTTTTCCCAACAGTTAAACCAAGTAGCATTTTCCTGTAACCAGCTTTCCCTTATTTTTTGCTTCTCTGCTGCAAAGCACCTGTGGCTGAAGAGGAGTTTTTCCCTAAGAACTGTTCCTGTGCTTCTATGCAGTGTCACTTTCTTATGGTGTTACCAAACATGAAAATCTAGGGTGACAGTTACCAAATCATATTGATGTTGCTTCTCATCCTGCAGAGAAGGCATTGCTATGTGCAGTCACAGATAGGAAGGTGCTAAGAATAAATGACAGATTTTTTCCTCATTTGACAGGGGACTGCAGTGCAATAGTAATCCTATGCTAAATTCATGTCTTGTGATGAAGTGCCGTTTGGCAGGCACTGTATTCACTTAGAAGTGCCTATGTTCAAATGCCTCCTTCAGTGTATAACACATTACAGTATAATTTTGCCCTGTCTGAGAAGCATAGATAATCTGTTAAATGCTGACTTCTTTCCCCTGCTGTGTGTCTTCATGTAACAGTTTCTCACCCACGGATAATAAATTTGCTACATGCTCTGACGACGGCACTGTTAGAATCTGGGACTTTCTACGTTGCCATGAGGAGAGAATTCTTCGAGGTATGTGTACCAAAAGTACTGATTGGGGTATTTCAAGAGGGGGAAAACCTTTTTTTTTAACTAGGTGTTCACAATACAGAAGTATCAGCTTGTCTACAGTTTGTCTTAATGCTCCAAACAAGTTTTTGTTTGGCTGCTGCTATAGGTGCCTTATATTCAGAGAGGCTGCAGTTCACAATGGCATTACACTGTTTACTCTCCACTTAAGCTCTAAACAATGGAGGTGGATAGAAGGACATTTTACTGCTCCTAATTTGGTAGAAACAACTGTTTCTGTATCAGGAATACATTTATCTTTCTCCAAGGCTTAATCTCAGTGACCACTGTTATTTCAGAACATGCATCTTCATGCAGAGGATTCCATTCTTCTCACGGGCGTACCTTTCATTTTGATTTCTTCTGAGGCAAGGTAGTTATTTCTCATTCCTTAAGAGGAAGAGAGTATTTAAGTAGAGAAAACAGGTAAATTTTGATCACATCATTTATAGCACAGGCAAGTAATCCTAGCTTTGCTTGAAGTTTTCTGTCCAGCATCTATGTACCCTAAATTCTGGTGCCTTTCCACTGGTCTTCTTGAGCCTTTCTCCTTTTCTTGCTGCAATCCCAATGAGCAAGAACAGTAGCTTCTGACAGCTATTCCTTTTTTGCAGAGATGTCCAAGGTACATAATTTAGTAAGAGAATGTATTGAAAGGCTGCTATGAGAGACTGGGGGTTGTAGATTTGCAGATAATCTGCAAAGAATGTATGTAATAAAAACATGGGCTTTCAGTTCTAGGTGTGTGAGCTTGTTCAGTGCTTTCCGAAATTAAGGAATTTTTTTTTTTTTAAATCATGCCTCCAACTTCGACCTGCTTTCCGTATTTTATGAAGTAGAGCTCTCCCTATTTCTTTTGACTCTTAAGCTCTCTTCTTGTTTTACAAGTACGTTACTTTTAAACACCACTACTTTGCAAAGACATTGAGCCTTCAGCATTATTGCAGAGATATTTTAACAGCATGTGTCCATTATTTGACATTATGGTAGGTGTGTTCTTTCAGGACCTGGCAAACAAATTTCTAGGTTATATAATTTACACCTGTTAGTCTGGAAGGCCTCAGATTTGGGAGTGGTTTGCTTGATGCTTTACGAAGAAATCATTCTGCCCTAAACATATTCTGTACCCTCCTCCAGGTATGTACTAACCGTGTGGAGGAAATAGGGATTGCCTCCAAGCAGAGTTGTCAAGGTTATAAAAATCCCTCCACTTCTACATTCTTTCAGTGTTCTGTGTAAAGCAGAAGGAGAAAAACATTCAATTTAGGCTATAGAGAACAGAATTTGCACTACATTTTCTTGTTACCTTGTGTATGTTAACATCTGATTGTAACTTGACCTCAGATAGAATTATCCTATAGTTTCTTACATTTTACACATCTCAGTATTCCATTTTGAGTTTGCACATAGTTCTAGAAAGAATACATTTGCTTTTACTTATGTCATCTGCCCACAATACACTTCACCTTTTGCATAAGTTAGAAGTGGTTTGAAAACTTTAACATCTTTGGATAAAATTGAACAGGGCAGATTACTCTTTGTTTCTACTGTCAGATAAGCAAAAAACCACCAAACCCCAACCTAAACCCAAAGAACACCAGCAAAAAAATCCCCCGCAACAAAACAAAATAATATTCAAACCCCTGATTGTTGGGAGGATGTCTCTGCAAACATACAGGTTTGATTTGGCTTTGGTCTTTAGGACTGGTTTTGAATATGGTCGGAAGAGTTACTTGAAAGAGCTGATGGGTGACATGTAATTTTCTTGGTAGAAAAGACAGGCTTTCACTCTGTTATTTGGAGCTTAGGTCTTATGGCTTTAGGATACTGATCTTCAGCTTTTGGCTTCTCCATGTGCATTCTGCTTTTACATAGTTACAAGTGTGACCTGTAATACTTTGCTTAGCACAGCCTTCCAATGGTGTATTCATGCCATTGCCATCCAGTTAGTGATCTATAAATTAAAATTTTGGTGCCACTATGTCAAAAGGATTTTATGTACATTGTTTAGATCAAATGCAATGCTGGGAAATTATTTTTATTTCCTACTTTGACACATCATACAGCTATTCTGGATAATAACTGGTGAAGTTGAAGGAGTTCTACAGTGTCCTTTAGGTCCAGAGCTTCACTTCCCATGTTAAGGTGTTCAAGTTGTCACACCGAGTTATAAAAATCAAATGTAATTATCAATTTTCAGTCAGATGTACTAATAAAAAGATTAGCACTCACAGGGATAATATGTCAATATATTGTTATTCTTAGTGATTTTTCAACAACAAATTAAGGAACATATTTTAGAAAACAGATTTCAATATTCTAATGGTAAGGAATGCTTTTAAAGCGGTTCTGTAGAGAGCATTAAAGTTACGTGGATAAGCTTTGCTGATACAAAAAAGACAGAACTCCATAGACTTACTGCAGGTGCTTTTGCTTGCACTGGAGCAAACTAGTATCTATTCCTGTTATGTATTGCAATGGTTCCCTTAAAAGCAGCCTGAAGCAACAATTCTAGACTTACCTTCTGAAGAGAGTATTGAAAAAACAGTGGAAGTGGTAAATTACATAAGATGAATTCTCAAGGTTTTCCTGCAGTTTTCAGCTATCTGTAATAGGCTTTTTCAGTAGTTTAACTGATGAATACGTGGCCTGCATGAGATACACTTCTTAACTGGATCCTCTTTCGTTTAATTGGTGAAAGAGAAGATAAACAGGATACCCTCTAGGGTTCTTCATATGTTGTGCCAGAGGTTCTGAGTCTCTCTTCTTTAATCTCCAAGTCCCTTTGCTGGCCAGTTTTTCACTGCTTAATGTTGCCTTGGCTGTTGTTTCTACCACCATGGCTTTCCAGAGCACAGGAGGTGGAGTTTGGGCATTTTGTTAGCAGTACATGCAGATTTATCAGGCTCCTTTTTAATACCCTAAAGAAATAAATAGGATTAAAATCTTGTTTTCTTGGGGAACCATCTTTAAATAATTCAAGTGAATTTTCTTGGAAGAACTTGTAGGTGGAAGAAATAGCACTGTGTGTCATTGCCTCCCCACAGCCCAGGTGCTGCCTGTCTTTTCTCTTGAGGTAGAGCTGCTGTGAGCCTGATTTTGCACCAGTTGCTTTTGCCAGTGTGAATTTCTGTCCTGGTGCTATCTTGATGATGGTAACGAGTGCAGTTTAGTGCACTTAATAAAACACATAGGTGGGAACTTTACTGATGTTAAAAAAAATGCTGTTTTTAAAATAAGACATGGAAAACAGACTATAGTATAGCAATATTTTATTTTCGTGACAATAATCTGTTCCTCTGAAAGCCATTTCCAATAAAACACTCTCAGGTCTTTTGTCTAAACTGTTGCAATGAAGTTAATGCTGGGAACATTTCTATGAGAACATACACATGGATGGATGGCTTTTAATAATAGTAAAAACATCTAGTGAAAAACTGCATGCAGTACAACCTTCATGTCCCTTTATTTATATGCGAAATTAACACTATTGGTGGTTTTTCCTGGTGGCAGTGATGTTCTGGGTGTTTGTGCTGATGTATCCCTGAAAATATTTTGGGTAGGTCATAAATAAACACACGATTCCTTAATTATTCCCAGCACGACGTCGTGGGCTAGGAGGCTACAAATAGATTTTGGATTTCTCAGTTCCCTTGTCTTTCCTTCTCCTTCCTTTCACAGTAGAAATGAGTGCTTGGGAGGACTGTAATGTTTCATTCTAAAGTGTAGATCAGCTCTATGTTCCCAGGATTTCAGAGGTTGCCTGCCTTAAATAGGTCTTTTGGGGAGGATGACTCCACCCAGCTCTCTGAAGGATGGTATAACCCATGCTTTTAAAAATACTTTCTAGATAAGTTTTTCTATTTTCTTTCTTTAAAATAGGGTAATACACTAAATGATCTTTCAGCCAGTGTGGTAGGCTTGACAAAAGATTTGTCTTAGCCTAATTTGAACCATTAAAACCAATCAAGATTTCATTGCATTCTGCCTGGATTTATAATGTGCAGTTTGGAACAACATGTAATTTTTTTAACACTATCACCTACAAAATAACACGTGTGTTTGTGCCTGCAGGAGTCACAGCAATCATGGTAAACAGACTTTTCATCTGCTCACAGGTTCTGAAAAAGTGTTTCCATCTCTAGTCTTACTGAAATAACTGAGGAATTTTATTCCTTCCTTCTCTTCCATTTCTCAATCTTTATTAACAAATAATGTACCATGAAGTTCCTTCTGCACTTTCCATCTGAAAGGGAAGGATCTCTTCAGAGTTTTTTCCCTCAGTCAAATAGCATATCCTGTACTCAATTTAGACATGAGTTCCATCAGTAAAAGGAACCTGAGGACCAGAACTACACCTTCAGCTTGGTCCCTCACTTTTAAACATGCGTTATTATCTCGCTCTTAGCCTTGAAGCAAGTAACTTCTTAAGGTGTTTCCTTTTCTTGGAATATAATTGAACTCTACATTGAATAATTTAAAAGAAAAAAATCCTACCATTGCTGTTTCCAACTTTTATTACCCTTATGTGAGGTTTTTCTTTTTTTTCCCTTGTCTCAGCAAAGAGAGAAAACTCAGCAAATTCCAGAAATGCGTGTCTCTCAATACCATGTTTCTTGTAAGGAGACCCACTGTTTCAACCTTCAGGGGTTTTTTTGTGGGGATTGCATCTTTAGACTATTGGGATTTCAGGTCTATATGAAATGTCTTCTAGTCTACTGATGCATCCCTACATGAATATTAGAAGGTTTTTTTACTCAGAACAGAAGCTCAGGATGAGATGAGACCTGGCTGATAATGGCACCAACCATATCAATCTAGAGAAGGCAAGTCCTTGAATTTTTGAACTTAAAAAGGTGGACTGTTTTGGAGTGCTGGTATTGGACCAGTTCAGTCTCCTCCTTGTTGGTGGATTTTTTGTTTGCCACCTTGTGTTGCAGGTCTCTGATCTTCGTTAATCTTTGTTGCCAAAGCTGAGCTGGGGCTGGGGGTAAGAGCTGTTGCAGCTGAATCAGTTGAGGAACAGCTGCAAATGGCTGTGCTTTTCATGTGCATTAGGCACAGGAAATGTTAAGGAATTTATGTTAATAGTGAATCTGTGAGAGGTTTTTTCCTGCACAGACAGTTGGGATCGCTTGCACAATCTGTGATGCAGGAGCCCTGTTGTTCTGCTGCTCGTGTTATGCCAGTAATCCTGCTGCTGCTCCTTTGCTTTTTTGTGCATGGTGGGCTCTTCATAGTGTCGTTCACTCTTCTCCTCTCATTAGGGAACGTCTCTGCCTTTGTGAGATTAAAAGTTACAAATATTGTATACAATTTCCTGCTTCATAAATAGAAGGTATCACACAACATATATTTCCCCAGCATCTTTCTCTACACTTTGCTCCGAGTTAAGTAGCACCAAGGACTTGGAGT
>NW_008237174.1:841796-852612 GCF_000691975.1 Corvus brachyrhynchos | reverse complement strand
GCTTGTTAGGATGGTGGGTATAACCTATGTTAGATAGGAAGAGTCCCATTTCTTGCTTAAAGCTACTAAAAAATGTTCAGGATAACTCAGCGTTATTCCCTGTAATGACTTTCGAGACTAAAGTGCGTTGGTTTTCTCTGCATAGGAAACTTCATTATAGGTAGGCTTTATTGAAATATCCACTTCTATGTGTTAAAAGTAGAAATCCATCTGAGAGTTGAGAAAGTACCTGCTGTATTGACTTTCTATTCAGCTTTCTATTTGTGAAGTATTTTGGATTGAACAAAAATTTGGGGTTGATCCACTAAGTTGAGGTGCTTGGTTTCTGTGATTAAAAGATGGTGATAAGGTGATAGCTTCAGGCTTTTGCTCTGCATCCTAAAACAATTCCAGGAGTTAGAGGATACTGAAGACTGCTCTTGGAGCTGGTGGCACCCGATACGCCTAAGAATTCTAGTCCAATTGTGAGTAGCGTACAGCGTACTAAGTCTTAGAGTTCTGATTCTTATCTAGAACCAGTGTTTTGAAAATCCTGAAAAATTAACAGGAAATACATAGAATTCTCACGGAATGGGTAAAAGAGATCATGAGACATGAACCACAGCACTATGCTATAAAAAAAGTTATACTGCACACTGTTGTCAAGGCTTTTCATGAGACAAGGATGAAGAGACACTGTGCAAGAAAGAGATTATTTCAGATGGAACTTTGAAATATTTTCATCCCTTAAAATTGTCCTGAAGCTGAAAGTTATATAATCACTCACTTTGAGCCCAAGGGCAAATATTTGTAACCCATCTATTCTGTTAAGCTTGGAGGACTATTGAGAAACCTTAGTGTTTCCCAGGACATCCAGCTCTCAATGCTGCTGAAATACAGGATGGTTCCATAAGTGGTTCTCTGCATCATTAGGATTCCTTGCCTCTGCTTCCTTTTGTGTGTCTGATGATTGCAAGGGGTAGACAAATACTGAACTAGGTGAAACCATTTTTACAGATTGTTGGTTATAAGTACTTGAGGGATGAGAACTTTATTTCCATCAGTTGTGACTTCATATGGAATTAAAAATAATAGGGCACAATGCTCTGTGTAGGCCTCAGGATGCACCTGCAGTGAGAGCCACTGGTGCAGCTGTGAGCTTTGTCCTTCAGCCCTACTCATGGATGTGAAGGAGGAAAAACACTATATAAGCAGATTGCATTGATACTAATAATAAAATCCTAAATTACAGAGGAATTTGATTGCTGATGCTAAGGTATTATCAGTCTTCCTTTCTCAGCACAAGTGTGGTTGTTGAAAAGGAGGCAGGTTGGGTGCCATTAAGGATAGTGGCCTCCGGGTCATAGCAAAAGTTCTCAACAAAAAAATAATTATCTGGAATTAGCCTTAAGCCAGTTATGTTAGTAACTCGTTTCTGATAAAGTCTTATGTAGATAAATACTCAGAATTGGACACTTCATTAATTAGATCTTTAATGGAATCTTTTATCTCACATACCATTTCCTCAGCACAGATAAAATAAAGCTCTTTAGGAAAAAGTGGTTGAAATCTTCAAAAGATGGAAAAACACAGCTCCTTGCTGAAAATAATCCATGTCAGTCCTCAGAAACTTTCCTTGCCGGCTTCTTGATGCCACTTGTATGGATTAAACAAAACTCTTTTTCATTTATTGAACTTTTATCTTTTCATATCCTCCAGTTACTGTACTAAAAGCTTTTGTGCATCTAGGTAAGCATGAACTTTGCAAAGCATTTGATATTTTCTTTGCACCATTTCTAATCTACATACTTAAATTATTTCCTGTTATTTTTACATTTAGTTCTGAGTGCCATTCTAGGTTTAGTAGTGAGACACACTTGGCATCAAGTTTTATCATATGAATAGTATCACAGTTCTTACACTTGAGATTACATGTTCCTAGGGACAGCTAGACCCTGGGAGATGGGGAGAGAGCCTGCAAATGTTTTCCCTAAAATATGGTGGCTTTTTTTTCCATGTTTTCTGTAACTTCCTGGCATTAACTTTCTCAGGAGAAAGCTGGTCCTGCTCATGGTATGTTGCATTTTTAGGAAGACAGTCAAAATTTAAACTAGGAATGTGCTGAAATGGGATCATATAGCAGACTAGGAGAAAAAGGACAAATAAGAGCCCTGAATAAATCTATGTGAAAGGTGACTGGAAATAAGAAGCGTGGGAAATGTGAGGAAAGTGTGGAGGCTGTGTCAACACGAAAAAACAAACAGGTCTTGTAAGGATCCAGAAAAGCTGGTGACAGTGTGGGCGTGGAGATGAGAATGAGGTGTGGTGGAACTTAGCAAGTCACGCTCCAGGCATTTTGTGAACAGTTTGGGGCAACCTCAGTCAGTGGATCAGGGCAGGGGTTTTATGGCTGAGTGACACACGTGGACAGTGTAGAATGTGCCAAGAGTGTACATGTACTAATCTGTGTAGTAATAGTACTCCTAATATCTTTTACATTTTGTGTTCTGTCTCATGACTTGCAGAAACTCAAGTTGATAAGTTGGAGTAGAGTTAGGAACATGCTCTGTATTTGTTCTGAAGATGAACATAGAGTGAATCGTACAATATGCTCAGTTGGAAGAGACCCACAAGGATCATGCAGTCCAGCTCCTTAGTCCTTGTCATCCCCAAGAGTCACACCATGTCCCCAGGAGTATCGTTCAAAGCCTTCTTGAACTCTGTCAGGCTTGGTGCTGTGACCACTTTCCTGTGGCATCTGTTCCAGTGCTCAGCCATCCTCTGGGTGAAAAACTTCTGGTGTCCAACATAAATGTCTCCTGACTCAGCTCTAGCTTTTCCCTTGAGTCCTGTTGCTGGTCACAAGAGTGGAGAGATCAGTGCCTGCTCCTCTGCTCCCTCACAAGGAAGTTGTAGACTGCAATTAGGTCTCTCCTCAGTCTCCTCCAGGCTGAACAGATCAAGTGACCCCTCAGCTGCTCCCCATATGGTTTCCCCTCCAGACCTTTCACAGTCCTCATGGCCTCCTTTGAACTGTCTAAAACTTAATGTCTTTCTTACCCTGTGGTGCCCAAACCTGCCCCCAGGACTTGCAGTGAGGCTGCCCCAGGGCAGAGCAGAGCGGGACAATCCCCTGCCTTGCCCAGCTGGCAGTGCTGTGCCTCATGCTCCCGTAGGACATGGCTGGCCCTCCTGGCTGCCAGGACACCACTGACTCGTATTCAGCTTGCCATCCATCAGGACCCTCAGGTCCCTCCCCACTGCTGCTCTCCAGCCTCTCATTCCCCAGTCCATACACACAGCCAGGGTAGCCCTGTCCCAGGTGCAGAATCCAGCACTTGCCCTTGTTAAAGCTCGTGTGTGGCTGGTGATTGGCCAGCTTAGTGCTATTTTAATGAGGGAGGGATGCCATCATTCTGACTGTACCTAGGAAAAGCTATCTCTGCCACCTGATTTCAATTCTTTGTGTTGCTTAGTGGTAGTCCTTGTGAAGCAATGTGGGCTTTTTTTTTTCTTCTTTTAAGTTTTGTCAGTTTACAGCTCTAAAACTGAAGTATCTAAAGTTGCTCCTCAGATCTAAGGTTAGCTCTGGTTCACTTCAGTTGGGAGTACAACCAAGGTATCTGTGTATGTTTCTGCAGAAAGTAGTTGAGTACATTAAGCATGCAAGCATGTACTCAAGACTTCTTTTCAAAGTTCAGTGTCAGAACTTTCCAAGGGACTGATCCTTATCTCGCAGTGGAAATACGAATTGTCACTTAGTTTTGCTACTCACAGATCAGGCTTTTTGTTGAAAACAAAACATGTCTTCAGGGAAGACATTTTGATTTTTGCTGTTGAAAGTATAAATGTGTCTTGCAGGTAAAGTAACTGTCGTGAAATTTTTATATATTCATTTTTATTTATAAAGGGAAGGATTTTAATGGGGGGTATTTATTTTTTTATTTGAAAGTGTTAGGGCTGTTAAGTGTCTTAGCTTCAAAGAAGCACACCTGTAACCATGACAACTAAACAGGAGAAATCTAAAACTTCTCAAAATATATTTATCATAAACTTTGTCCGTGAAACTTTTTGTAACAGTTCTTCTATCCCAGACAGTTTAGAGTACTATTTGTAATTATTAACTCAGTGGAAGCATCTGATATTTCTAGTTCTGCAAGGTGTTATTTTGATACATTACACATGCTGTCCAGTTCAATGCATCAGCTAGTTATTTATTTTTTATACGCAATATTTTCTTAATATTTGTGATGTTGTGTATGCATTGATTTTGCCCAACTGCACATATTAGAGAGAGCTATTCCAGATGTAACTACAGCCACATACAGAAGTAGTTGTAATCAGTGCAGTTTAATTTGCTGGTGTAGACAAGAACTGCAGGTGTTTTACATATATTGTCATTAAGGACAAAAGGTGATCTTTATCTGGTTTTGACCATTTAGAGAAATTTTGTGTGAAATTTTTTGCTCACCAAAATTAGTTTTTGAAGGGAACTCACCATATATAAATATGAAAAATTGAAAGGTTAACTATAGCAGGACTGGAACAGGTGCTTCTACCAAGTCACCAAGATCTTGGAAAGTAAACTTCAAATTTTCATTCAAAAAAGCTGAGGAATGTGTTACCTTAGCTGCTTAATATTGGGAAGAAAAATACCTTTTAGTAAAAAACAAACTCAGCTTTCTGTGTGTGCTGGCAGATGCATATATTCTACCATATGTACAATAGGTCTTTTCCTCTGCCTGTTTCTTTAGAATGATGGAGCATAAAAGTATTGAAGATATTGTGTTAAAATCTTGTATTTTAAATTTCATCACTTTAAAAAAAATCCTCTGAAGAGAGTCATAATAACCTTATAAATTAGTAGCTGTAATACTACTGTAATAACTGTAACTGTTCTAGTTCTTAAAGAGTAAAATGAACTGCCGAAAAAATGTAGCTCAGGATCCTGTCTATTATTAGCAGCATACTGTTATATGCTGGGGAAATCAAGTCTGAATAATTACACAATACTATTACATTTGAACTTCTCTTTATAGCTGACTTCCTTCTCTCCTCCCCAGGGTAGCCCTGTTTGGCTTTATTTTTTTCTCTGTGTTAAGATTTAAGGAAGGAGTAGCTCTGAAACATGTTTACTGTCCTCAGAATTTGGATAGCAAGACCTTAACATTCTTTCTTGCTTAACACAAAGCCTTGTGCTCCTTGAGATCCATTTTTCATCAAAGGTTAAGGTTCTTTCTGGCTCTGTAAATAACCACTACACTTAAGGATTAAAAAAAAATGTGAGTGTCATCTTTGGATTCAGTGAAGAGCTGATATTCCACCCCACCCTTCAACTATCTGTGGGAGGCACTTGTCCCGAGATGGTTGACAGAGTAAAACATCTTCCTTTGAAAAGGAAATTTTCACCATTTTTTAGTATTTGGAGAGATGTAGCACAAATTGGTGTAGAGATGGTATTTGTATGTAATTTCCCACTTAAGTACAAGTTTAATGGCAATCCCCAGAAGTTCAAATGAGTTCAAACTCATTTGATGTTCCAGATATGTTGCCATTATAAAAATAAATATTATAATAAAGTTAAAAGTTCTAAAAAAAGAAAATAGTTTATTTTCTAATCCAGTGGAAAACACATTTAAAAGGCCGTTTTCACTGCAGAGATGATCTCATGTTCAGGATCTTTTTTTTTTTCACCTGTTCTCTTACTAGGGCCGTAGAACAGTGTGAGAGCTTTGCTTAATTCTAGGGGTTGTGCAGTCTCTGTCCTTGGAGGTGTTCAGACTAAATGGGGATAAATCCCTCTGTGACCTGGTCTAACTTCATAGCTTTGAGCAGCAGATTGAAGAGAGACTTTTGAGATTTCTTCCAGCCTCACTTACCCAGTGGTCTTGGGCTACTGAATTATACTGAATTCCCCTGTTTTGCCAAAGCCAGTAAAAATCCTACTGATGTGGGATTCAGCTGTCCACCAGCATATATGACATCAGGAACTGATCTTCAAAAGATGATCAAAAATTCCTTTTAAAATATTTTTTAGTTCATTTTTTTGGCAGCTTTTAACATGCTTGAGGAAATGCACACTGTTTGGATTGGAAAGATTTCATGTTTAGTGGATCTTTTTTTTAGAGATGATAAATGTTTGATCATTCCCTAGTAACTACTAGTATGTTAGATGTAATCATTACTGAAGTTTCAGAACTTCCTGTGTCCTACAAGCATTAAAACTTTGTTGTAAATAAGAAGGAAGGTGTGAAAGATGCTGTCAGCATCTTTGAAGCTCCTTCTGATTATGTAGTGAGGTAAACCAATACCTATAGATATATATACACTATATATACGTAATTGTTATATTTGCATATATAATTTTTATTTAAAAATCTGTAATAGTCCCAGGGGCACATTTTATTGCCTTAATACACATTTGCTGCTTTCTTTTATGTTTCAAAATGATGCGGTCTTGAAAAAGAGTGTGCAGGTTGTATTGTAAAGCTCTAAAGCCCATGCACAATTAAATTGAAAGTGTTTGCTTTAAGAGAAAAAATAAGAAGAAAAAAGTGATTTAGGTAGATGCCTTACTCATTGAACTAGGGCAGCCTAGGTTTGTCTGTGTGCATCAGTGTTCTTGAAGGTGCATTTCTCTACATCACATTTCCAGATTCCAAAGACTGTAAGTAGACCTGCTGCATTTACAAAAATAAGCCTTTACATCCAGATGAAATGGGTCTCAGACAATCTTTTTTCTTCTTTTTCTTTCAAGTAAGAGCTGGTCTACAGAGTATATTTCACTGTTCATTCCTACACATCTTCCAGGTCTTGATTGACTTTAATGTCTAAACCAAAATTATTCAATTTCTGAGTTCAAGCATATTAACAGAAGACTGCACATTACTAAATATTATTTTGCAATTATCTTAAAGTTAAAAAAATAAATTTTAGAGGTTGTTTTGTCTTAAAACATGAAAAGTGCAGGCCACATTTGTTTTGGTGTTTTTACTATGACTGAGTTTAGAAAGGACATTTCAAAAAAGAAAAAAAACACATTTCAAAACTTGTAGACAAAATTTCCCCATTTGAATTGTAATTAATTAAGAACAAGGTACCATTGCACATGGAAAATACAATCTGGGCTGCTGTAAAGCATACTTCTGTATAGCATAGGTACTTCCAATTGTTAGCAAGAGGTCTCTGTTTTCTAAGGATTAACGAAGTCTGCATCTTGATAGAGTGCTTGGTGTTACTGCTTGCTATTGTGCCTGGTCAAGAAGAATCCTGCCTTTTCTTTGTCTACCTTCTTTCTTATCCATGCATAATTTGTAGGCGGAAATAGTGTTTTTAATGAGACCAGCTGATCCAGTGAGAGAAAAGAGTAGGGTTTTGTTGTTGGTTTTTTTGGTTTTTTTTAAAGCCTACACCAACCCTTCTTAAGGATGCAGAAAATTGCTTATTTTAGGTCAGCTGATGTAGTTGAATAATAAGATGCCTTCTCCCTGCAGATCTTGCTTTATGCCCTTAAATCTTCAAGCAACAATGACTCTTTGTTGCTTCCCTAGCAGGAACTTGCCTACTTAAAATGACTGTAAAAGGTTTTTTCTCTTTAGCAATACATACATTCTCAAAAGCATTATTCTCTTGGCTGCTTTGCTAAATTTAGCCCTTAGGATTATTGATAATATTGATGAATATAGATTACTCTTGATTGCTGTTCTCCTTTCTGAAGTCCCTGTTCTCCAGAGACTTACAAGTGAGCACATGATGTTATGATTACAAATGGAAAAAGCTAAATTCAATGAGACAGTTCTTCTATTACGTTTAATTGCTCTGCAGTTATTTTTTTGAGTTCTTTGGGCAAAGGTAGGTTCTTTGTTTCACACTACTCCTCATTTGTCCGGAATATCCCTTGCTTCTAAAGGAATGGAGAAAAAAAAGATCATTCCAGTCACCCACACAAGCATGTTAGAGGTGTCATTTATGTAGTACGTATTGCATTTGCTGTCAGTTTTGAACAGGGCTTTTCTAAAAATGCAATCAGGAATTTTAGTGCTTGCATTAAACTTTAGAATTCCTGTGGTGACATCATAAAACCAGAGCAGTGGAGGCTTTAAATAGCAGGTGCACTCCTGCTAGCTGTGCTTGTAGGGATGCAGCCACCCCTTCCTGGCTGGAAAACGCGTCCTGCTTTTGCACACGCTGCCTGATGCTCTCCTACTGCCATTTTCTTTTCCCTGCATCATGGAATTCTTCAAGGATTATCCAGTCTTTCTCCCTAAGAGATGTGGGTGTTTTCAGTCTGCAATTTCACCATGAGGATGTCTGTTCCTAGTAAGCTTGGCTAGAAATACTGGCAATTAATCTGTGTTTTGTGCAATGGTTGAAGCGGCATTATTTCCTGCAGACCTCTGTCACCTCAGGTATCATCACTTCCACAGGTGTAGCAAACCACAGTAATTCACTGAAATTCAAAGAAGGTTCTAAATAATGGGAGTTTATTCCGTAAAGGTGACTTATTAGGTATTGCAGGAGTTGTTTTTAATCCATTGCACATCATTTATTTACTAAATTAATGACTTTTGTTCCAACAGAATGTTGGCATTTGAATAAGTTTTTTTAAACTTTTTTGTAAGATGGAATAATTTACTTTGCAAGTAAGTTTACTTACTTCAACTTATTTTCAAGTAAGGAATAGGTATGATAAAATTTTCCTGAGAAATACTTAACAGCAGCAATTATCACAAGTATCTAACAAGCATAGTTCATTATTGGTGTATGAAAGGGAACAATGTGGGGAATTTCAATTAGGATTGAATGTGACTTAAAGTGCCACGTTAAAAATCTTAGAAATTAATGTTGCATTTATTAGGCATGAAGAGTATCAGAATGTTTTTCCTGATGTATCTACTCTTTGCAGTCCTTGCACAGAAAGGACTCGAGCTTAGGAGAGAAGAGGTAATTAATTTTTCAGTCCGTGACTCTTGGATGCCAGTTCCTGTGCACTGGACATCTGCAGGGCTGGGAATGGTAACCCGGCTGGTTCAGGTGACGTGTTCTGCTCACCAGATGTTTTGTGGTAACTCTAGTTCCAATCAGCCTGAACAAATTACCTGGTAGTGAAAAATACTACATTGCACTAATTGTCTTGAAAATCTGTCCCCCTCAAAAAAAAAAAAAAAAAAAAAAAGTTCATTCACACAGTAGCAGAAAAATCTTCCTAAAACCACTTGATAGATAATGAGGGTGTATAACTTTTATATAACAATAACTTTTGTAAAGGTTTACTCATTTGTACATGACATAGATGTACAAAGCAGCAGGTTTTTATTTTCTGCTTCTTTGCCACTGAATGTGTGTCATGCAGACTGCATCTCGCTGCAGAACTAAATCCCCAGTGGTTTCTGGGAGAGGTGCATTGACCCAAGGGCACAGCCTCTTGTGCTGTCTCAAGGAGATCAGGGAACTGCTGCTGCTGGAGTGATCCAAGCCCAGTCTCCAGCAGATGAAGATCTGTTTCTAGAGCCAGGTGTTTCCCAGCCTGCTGTACCTTCTCCCCAGTGTAGTGCTTGTCGCAGCTGGTCATGTTCATGGCACGTTGACTCTTGTAAAACTGCATCCTGCTAGCAGCAGATAATTTACATGGGAGTGTGTATTCCAAAACCAGAGACCAGCCTAATGAAGGTGTATTCTGTGTACTAAAACAATAACTGTATTTTATTTGCACTGAAAATAAACTGTTGTCATGGGATTATACCTGTTAAAGCTTCTTTTTTTTGGGTTAACTTTTTAAGGTTAAAAATGCACTTTACTCCCCAATACGGGGTTGCTGTGTTAACAGAAATATTAAAAATCAAAATGTAAGTTTGGCAGTACTGTTCCCTTGCATCGTTTTGCCCACAAGTGTATTTGGGTTTTTTTCAGTTTCCTCAGTGGATTGCTTCCGTAGCAATGACCTGCTCTTACCTAGTCTTTCTTAAACAGAAATTATACCATCTTCTCTCATGAGATTCATCTTTCTTTGGTCTGTGCTTATGAGACTATGTATGGAAATTTATCTGTGCAAGTGAAGAGGTGACTTTACTGCCTCCTCCACAGCACTGATTCACTTAATCAGTAATTTTATTTTACAGAAGATTTCTAAAGTCCAACTTCCTAGAAGATAACTCCTGCATTTTCACATTCCTTAGCTTAGCTGCACACATCACATAGAGCACTGTAAAAGGTGTTTTATTTGAAGAGCACAGATCAGTTCCTCTCCAGGCCAGGAGAGCAGCCTTATACTGGCGATGACCTCCACCTCATTATTTTTATGCTTGACCTCCTTACTTCGTTCTGCCTGTTACTTTCCAAACCTATGCCATTTTCCCAAGAGCACTTGCTTTTTAGCTGTCACCTGTCTCTGGAGCTTCATATATGGACCCAGTTCATCGTGGTTATGGGAACTGGTTTGTACATTTCTGAGACTGGAAAGATATTTTGTATTTTCTTTCTTTTGGTGTGTGTAAGATTAAAAATTTGAAAAGCTGCTACAGAAAGCAGTGAGAGAAATTGAAAGATTCCTAGGAAAAAGTTTCTTTCTGAATCACATCGTCTCAGTAAACACTTGTTCTTTTTAGCCTTTAATTTTAAATTGATAATATAGCTGGTGTTTTCTGTTGGTGGTTTAAGCCACATTTTTTTACACAGCTGCAGATGAGTTGAAGTTTAGCAGGTATCTTTCCTGGTGCTGTTTTTGTATAGCAAATGCTCCAAGATCCAGGGAAAAAAAGCCCCATAGATAACATGTTAGTATTTTCAACTTGTATTTCCAGAATGGTGATAATTAAAATCTCTGGTATTAATATTCCTG
>NW_008237174.1:838808-841776 GCF_000691975.1 Corvus brachyrhynchos | reverse complement strand
AGAAGACTGGGTTAAAATTCTGCAGGCAAGATAATTGTTTCAGAAAAACTGAAAAGCTTCTTTTTTTTCAGTGTTGCTGAAGAGATGGTCAGACTTCTTTTTTTCTTCTGTGTGCACTTAAAAATAGATGGACATTCTCTGTCTTGGACTCTTTTGTCCATGTCATTTGACTTTTCATATATTCTCTAGAATTTTGGCTCTATGTATTCCCTAGTATTTTTTATAAAATTTTTGAAGGTTTCTTTAAAGCTCTATAATAGATTTCATTCAAAAAATACTTCAGACTGACTAACTTTTCCTCTAAGGTTTTGACTAACAAAGTTTCTGTTTATCTAATTGGAGAGTTTCATTTTGAAATGTTAGACAATGTGTCTGGTGCTAACATGGAGGGGTATGTAATAACAGCCAGGAGCTGTTGGTGTAGCATTGGAATTGAATATTTTTCTGCTTCTGAGGAGTAATTTTCCTGTTCTAACCAACATGTTTTCCTGTGGAAGCTCTGAATACTTCATGAGAACATAACACTGCACTTAGAGCTGCAGTAGGCTTTTAGGATTCTTTCCTGCCAAATTCTGCATCATTTCTTTATCTTATTTTGGGAATTTGTAACATGCTGCTGAGTACATGTCCCTGTAGATTCAAATACAAATCAGTTGTAACCTGCATCACAGAGGGAAACAATATTCTTGTCTGATGTTTTTACTCCTCTGAGGTCAGCAGTGAAAAAAATCTAACTGGTAGTGATTTCCAGAAGCACAGGGTTTGAAGAAGTATTTAGTCTATCCATAACCTGATGTGGTGGGGTGTGTTTGATTCCTGTATCCTCTGGTCTGGTCTTGAAAGAACAGTCTCAACATGTTGTCATAGGAAACCTGTGTCACACTTTTTTTTTTTTTTTTTTTTTTTTTTTTACACATTGAGAAGTAGTGGCAGCATTTTTTCCCCTGTACTTTAAAAATCACATCTCTCTTGTTTTGTTCACAGGTGTGACATTAGTAAATGAATCTGAGGACAGGATTTTCCACAAATTGTTGCCAGCACTTTTGTTAGGAAACCCACTTAGACTGGTGATGGTCCCCTTTGCCTTTCTTCCCATAACCATATATGTTACTTTTACATGTTCTCCATATTTTTTCCCCCTGGTTTTGATATATCTGAGTTACTGAAGTATTATTTGGATTGTTTTATCCCATTTCTTCCTGTTGACATCTCTCCCTTTCTTTGTTAGGTTTTATTGCACAAAATCCCTGGTAAGTTTTGAACACCATATTTTTCCCTGTCTCTCTGTTCAATCACATGTGAAGAGCTTTATTTTGGATCATTCATGTGCTTGTAAAATTTAAAATTATACATGGGGACACACAGAATTTTAGAGAGCTTCATAGATATTTGTACAACCACACTGTGAAACAATTATTTAATAAGGGACCTATTTTTAGAATTGAAGCAGAAATAAAAAAATATTTGCATTTCTCTACTTAATTAGAAACTTCAGTGTTACTTTTAAATCTGAAAGAGGAAAAGATTTTTTTTAAATTTCAGAATAATTAGGTGGCAAGAAAGAGAGGACTGGGAGTGTGGTGGTGATATAGGAAAGTCAGGAAAATAAGAGCACTAATGGTGCAGAAATTTAAAGTAAGACTGTGAAAACATTCCTTGTTTCTCTCTCTCGCCTGAGCTCATGTCTGCTGCTTAAAATTTCAAATGAAAGGTTTCTCTCTTAGGTTTCTGTAACACTCTTCAAATCATTGTTTGTCTCCTGCATTTCAATTACACTTTTTCACTGAGATTGTTATTTTTTTTAACTTCGTTGTGTTTTTCCTCATTAGCCTCAAGATGACAACTGAATTAGACACGACTGTATGATAGTGCAATATTTCATGTGATAATTACATGCCAGATTTTTTTCTGTTTCAGTTCATGGTATTCTGTTCATTGGGTGGGTTTCTGTCCCCATAATTTTTCAGCCCTTTTGTATTTCAGTTGCTTGAAAATTGGCCCTTTCTGCTTGAGATGAGAGTTCTGTCTGCTCAGAAAGAGCAGTGCTTTGTAACTCAGTGCTCTGCTTTCTGCCAGCACTTCATTTCAGTAGACCTGCTGCTTCTTAGTTTGCTCAGCCTTGGTGGCATTGCAAAATGGAAAGAGCGACTTGAATGGCCTCTATCTTCATATCCCTTCTTGGATCTTTTACACTTGCTAATTGGATTATTGACTGACACAAATCTTTTCCTACAGTCTATACAAAGTTTGATAATCTTTCTGTTGGCCCCCTCACCTCACCCCGGCCCTGCTGCTGTTCACATACTACTGAGAGTATTGTCAGTCATGCAGTTTTTGCCCTAGAACCAAAGAAAATGGTTTTCCCAGTTTCTGTGTACCTAAATTCAGTATTTCTTCGCTTGAAATTATAATGGACTCATGATTATGAGATGTTTTGTAATGGTAAACTGTCAGAAATAGCTTACATGTATTTTTTGGTTGGCAAGAAGAAAAACAGCTTTCCTGCAAGAGTGCTGTCCCTTAAAGTGAGCATCTGGCTGGACACGTGCTCATCTGGTTCTGGCCAGATGATCATTCGTGGCTGTCCTTAAATGTAATTTACTTGACTGACAGTTGTTAGTACTTCTCTCAATGGGATGTTAAAATGGTAGGAACCTTCCCTGTCATCTTAACCATGAAGACACATTGAAAGCTATTCTCCCAGTTAAAGAATATCAAGTTGACTGAAAGGTCTTGGTAGTCCTTCTGTGTTGGGTGTTTTTATTAAAAGATTCTGGGTTCACTTGGCAGTAAGGGTATACCAAGTTATATAAAAGACTTCTTGTACCTTCTTTTACTGAGATCCACAAATACTTTTCATAGTTTTTAGCAGCTTTCTGAGAGAATTCTCTGGTCATGTGGCCACACAGGGGTTTGAAACTTGGATTAACCTCTAAACTAGGTATTTGGGCTGTTCTTTTCTATTGCA
>NW_008237174.1:808116-838520 GCF_000691975.1 Corvus brachyrhynchos | reverse complement strand
CAGCAGGATGTTAAAGGAAATTACTACTGGAAATTACTACTAAAGGTTACTCCTAGCTTTTCTGGAAGTCTTTGTTCCCTTCCCAGAGCTGGGAGCTAAGTAATCTGACTTTACCACTTAGAACCTTGACTGAAATTTTGGTCAAAGCAGAGATCTAGAGGCAAGGAGGTACTAAACTCTACAGTGTCTGCCCTGATTTCCTTCCTTTCCCCTCTGTTAACTAAATTGCCAGGCTGAATTTTAGGATGCACCAAAGTTTCTTTATTAGCTTCAAGTTAATGTAAAAATACATGTAAATTGATACTGTGTTTTTGTGAGTTTCAGAAAAACTATCAAACTTTGGCTTTGCTTAATAGTGTCACACAGGTGTAACAGGCAAAGGCTTGACGAAAGTGTGCTGGTGGAAAGGCTGGGGATCTTGACTCCCTGTTGGCAGCCAGTAACCACACCAAGTCACCATTTTCAGTAATTAGTGACCAGAACTAGTTTCTTAGTGTGTGTTTAGAAAAGGCCACTGAAGCTACTCTAGGTTCAGTTCATCTCAAAGTAACATCAGTTTCTGGGAGCTTGGCTTCAGGTACCGGTTTTTAACTCATGCCCCACTTTGGTTTTGATTCATAAAATACAAGTGTATATTCTGACTATTCAGTAGTTACTTTGACATAAACTATCACTGTGAGACTTTGTATTATTTGATATTCTAATCAAATTCATTTATTCTGGTTTGGCTTTTTTTTTAAGTTGATGGTACAGGCTGTAGGCAGATTCCCAAACACTTGTTTGGTTCATATTTGGAGGACTTGACTGGGAACATTTTAATGTGAAAAAATTTTTGGTCTATGTTTACAAAATAATATACTGCCCAGCAGTTTGATTCTGTACCTAGATATAAAGCCACAAAGCTATGGAAACTGCAGAGTCATGATTGAAAAATAATTGAATTTCTCATCTGTTAAGTTCATGCTTTTTCTTGCTTCGAAGGGGCCACACGTTGTTCCGCTCTTGGACACAGCTGTACTCGTCCCTGTTCTATGTTCCCCTGTTCTGTGCCATGCTGTGTTTAGATGAGATCAGTCCTGTCTGGTGGCTCCAGTCAACACTCCTTAGAGGCAGTGCAGGCTTTGTCAGATCCAGTGACTAGTGCCAGATACTTGAAAGGAAGGTGCCAGAAAACAAGCAGTAGAAAACTGTGGGACGCTCTTACTGAGGGAGTGGGGGTTTGACTCCTGTCAGCTGTTAATGTTATGAAGCATGAGAGTTTTTCTTATAATTGCTGTTCATTTTTAATGTTTCTTGTATGATATTTTTCTTATCATTAAATGTAAATGCCCTTGTAAATAAATATTTTCTGTCAATGAAAAGCAAGTGTGTTGCTGCTTTCAAAGTAGGCTGGCTAATTTTTTAACAGAAAAGAACATCTAGTCCCAGCTACTTTACAGGTAATGTAAACAGCAAAAAAAAAAAAAAAAAAAAAAAAAATTATGCCACCTTTTGCAATTAAAAAAACTCCCTTTTAATTCTCTGCTAAGTACATGCAAAGAAATCATAATACGCAGTGAGAATTTTAGTCAATAACTATGCCTGCGTGCAAAGTAGAATCCAGTCTGTGTTTCATAAATAATTTAACTGTGAGGAAAACCCATCTTTGTCCTTGAACTCCGCTGCATTACTGCTAAGCACTCGCATTTCTATTTGGAATAAGAAGGTGTTGGAAGTTTTAATGTGGTATATCTTCTCTTTGGACACTTTCTGCCCTTTTTTCCCTGTCATTTCTCTTGAGCTAGCTCTGAGCTTTCTAATGGCTTTTTTGTTTAAGATTAATACAGACCTTTTAATTAGAAATACTGACTGCTGTATTGCAGTAAAGCCTTGTGCTGCATCTAAAGCATCATCACATAAGTGATCTCTCTGTAACAGAGCTGCTCTTACTGATATAAATAGGTGATTAAGTGCATTAAATTGTGGTAAGTTAAAATATCTGGATGCTGATTAAGCAAAATTAGTGACATTTTAGTAATATTTTTACATACTAAAATAACTTACTGTTGATAATTATGTGGTCAATCTAGAGATGACTTAACTGTGTCTTAATGATAAGAAATTCTGAAACATGCATATTTAATTGATTTTTTTTTTGTTCTCACTAAGGCAATGTTAAACACCTCTTGACATTTTACAGGTTCTGGTCCCAGTCAGGCTTGTTTTGTCCTGATATGTTTTACAGCATAAATAACCTGATCAGGTGTAGGTAGTGATAACACTGAAAAATAAATTCAGGAGCTAGAAAAAAGAATATATGTCTAAAAGGAAAGGTATCTTTAGAGTGTTTGTAGACTCTAGCATGAGCATACTACTCAATGATTAAAAAACATGGACCTGACACCACAGATCTAAACTAGCAAGCATCTTCAGCTATGTGGATTTTGTTTCTGTTCAAAACAATTCATTTCAGCTTTGGAAGTTGCTCAGTGAATTGAAGAATTTAAACAATCCCTCTCAGTTTAACGTGTGTAGTGAAAAACGTAACCCTTCATGATCAGGTCAGGTCCCAGGTACACTGGAACTCAGCTGCTTTTCTTCTCCTTGCTGTAAGCAAGCACTTACAGAAGGTACTGTCATTGAATTTCCACAGATGTAAAGAATTCAGATCGCTACTTGCCTTTACTGGTAATTACATGTAATATAACAACTTTTATTCATTATTCTGTACAGTGTATTTACCATTACAAGCTGTGCAAACACACAGTTAGCATTAAATTTAAACTTGTTTTGCCAGTTCATTAGGGTTTTGTAGAATTCAAACTGTTCACTGAGTGGTATAAGTTTGGGACTAGCATATACAAATTTTAAACTCATTTATGGAAAAGTAATTTGTTTACCCACACCTGTTTCATTAGTGTTTAGTGATTATTATTGTTTCTTAAACTCCTGATTTCACAGATCATACACCTGTTACAAGCTTTTGTCTGTGAAGAAATTATAGAAGTGTAAAGAAAAAAAATTATTTGTAAATTTTTAAACAAAGATGAATTATGTCCCATTCTGTTGCTGGATTAGTGGAATACTAAGGATCTAGAAAACATCCCCTGTAGGTAGATGAAAACCAGCAGTCTCTCTGCTGTGTCTCTGGATAACAAGTTCAATAAACTAGGAGAGAGCTAGACTGAGCAACAAAGGACAGTAAAACTTGTGCTTGTGGTACAGAAGTCTGAAAGTATGGTGGAAGGCATTATTCTTAATCCAGTGAAGACTGAAAGGAGCTTTTCCCTTAATTTATTATGCACCAACCTCCCACATTATGCTAAAAAGCACAAGCTGGCTGTGTATCTGTAGGGGGAGGGTTTCTATGGTATTCATTCTTGGAGTGGAGAAGAGGAAGTGCAAGAGCTCGTAGGACAGTTCACATAACTTGATAGGGCAAAGAAGACTAAATTATAGAGTTAAATATAAACCTACCCTTCTGCTGACCTGATCAGTGGGATCAAGACAGTACCCAGGCTGTTTTAGGTGTGAGGTATTCAGTTCCTAAGTGAGCTGTACATGGAAGCAGGGAAGTGCTGGGGAGTGGGTAACTGTCGGGTAACATTTTAAAAGCCTTTCATAAAAATGGAACAGGCAGAATAATCCAATTGGCCTAATAGGCTAGAAGCAAATAGTAAATTTTAAGGGAATTATGTAGAAAACTTAGAATCCCTTTCTGCTAACATGCTTGTTTCCATTATCTTTGACTTGCAGGTCTCTTTTCTGTCTCCCTTGTCCTCTCTTTTTTGGGGGTGGAGAACCTTAGTTTCGTTGGTAGTTAGACCTAATGCCTCTTTGCAGATCCCTTGGAAATAATCCTCTGCAAAGGCCCTGCTGTTAGAGAGGTGTGCTGTTGTTTTGGGGATACAGAGTACAGGAAGGTGAATGTCAGCATGTGGTGACAAAAAGGCTTCAATCTGAGCAGGCCAGGTGGGGGATACACAACTCTATTTACTCCCTATTTAGAACAGTGTAAGAGAACCAGGTGTCTTTAAAAAAATGAATCCGAGTAAATAGAATTCGAAATGAGAAACAGTATCATTGCAGTTAAATGATTATGTTAATTCTCTAAAATATAAACAGTTATAAATATCCATTTTCTTTGGAACATGGGTGTTAAAATGTTAAGATGCCTTAAGGCTGGTGTCTTTGTGTGTATACATTCACATAATTGCTGAGAAGGATCTAGAAATTTTCCAGTATCGTCTATCAAATTCTCTTTGAATTTATGTGCATTCAGAATGGGGCACATCCCATGGGGAAAGAATGTAAAACAGAAAAGTTAAGCTACAGCAATAAACCTGATGTATCTGTAACTGCTATACACAGTTGCATTATAAAATATTGGATATCTTATAAACTGTAATATAGAGACAGTGATTCAAACCAACTTTTTTTACACTGTAAGCTATATTCAGAAAGTCATAAATGCAGAAATGAGTGTGAGGAGGGAAAAAAAAAATCATGTCCTTAATTTATGTGTACTTTTTCAGACTTCTGACATACTTTATTTGATCAAATAGCATTACACATAATCCTATTATAGCTTGTTATGCCTTTCACTAGCCAGGATTTCTGTTTAGTGTCTTTTAAAGAACAACCCTTCAAAGAAATTGGCTAGATGTACTAACAATCAGTATTTTAATTAAGAGGATTGTAACTAAGGGCACTCAAAACATTTATTATGCATGTGAAAGGTAATAGTAGGGAACTGCTTTTGTATCTGAGCTTTTTAAAGGTGCTAGATATGCCTGCCTTTGTTTTTCTGCAATTTTTTTAAATGATTGAGAAAAGTTATAATAAAACCAACAAGTGTTAGTATATGGGTTTATGCTCAGACATTCACTCATGATTTTAAATGAGTTGAGTTTCTCAAAAATCTTTGCCTTCAGTCTTTCATTTTAGTTGGTTTATGGGCCTTCCATTTCCACAACTCCTACACAATTCACACATTTCAATTCATTTATCCATAAAGCATCCCTGTTAGACAGGGAATTGTTAATAAGGTCCATGCAAAGGAGCAGGAGTTGTTCAGGGAGGAATTCTCACTCCGAAGCTCTGATCAGAGAGGCAGACGTGTGTGACTGTTGAAATTACTGAGCAAAAGCTGTTGTCAGCAAACAGGGAATGTAAACTGCAGAGATTTGCATGAATTAAGGTTTTCTCAGCTTGGCATTTGGGGACAAGGGGGTTTTGTACCAGAGGAGAGGCTGATTCCCAACACTAAGAACTGAAAACAACTGTGAAATAAAATCTGTGAGGTGGCTTTTTCCTGGAATGTTATTTTAAATGTATTTTCTGCATCATGTGTCTCATTACAGATAATAGTGTGTGCGTCTACCAGCAGAAAGAAGGAAAAGCAATATACAACGTCAGTTGCTTCAATTTTAAAAGAAATTAAGAAAGGTCTGATTAGATGATGCTATTCAGTTATTTTGGTTATGTAAATGTTCTGAGTTAGTTCATCCCTTAGAAATAGTTCATTTAAAGCATATTTGTTGTATTTTCTCTTGAGAATGCTTCATTGCATTAGGAACCTAAAGCTAAGTGTGTGATGATCCCATTTCTGCAGAGCTTTGGCTGAGATGGCTCTGCTGAGGGCAGGATGCATCACTGGCTAGATTACAAAGGAGGGTCCCAGTTTTCCCCTCTGCTGCCATAATCCAGAGTGCCTTGGTTGAAAGAACGCTCTCTGCAGGAACTGCCAGTTAGCTGTTTAATCATACAAAGATTATAATGATTATGTTTTTCAATAATATAAGTTTCTTCTGATCCCCATGGACAATACTAATGTGCTGATAGCCAGAAGCCTTTTGATAAGTACACAGTAATTTATCTGCTCTAATTACAAGTTCTGAGTGTCCTGGCATCTTCTCCTGCTTCTCAGCTCTGTGCTCTGGGCCTAATGGGTAGTGACTATCAAACTTGGCTCTCAAAAGCCCATCAGCCTGGTGCTGTGTGTCACTGTCTCTCCTTTTTGAAGACTTTGGAAGGGTTGATGCTTCAATTGCTCTGTTTAAGATTGCCCATTCTAAGCCTTACTTTTCTCGGGGTACATATTTGTATTTGGGCTGGCTTAACTCAAGAGCCTAAACCAGGGCCTTGCACAGGATGAACTATCACCCAGGCATGGCCTTTCACCAGCATCACTTGTTTTGTGGATGCAATCTTTTCTGTCAAGCAGAGTTAGCCCTACATCTCCCTGTGCTTTTCCATTGCTAATTGTCTGTATTTCAGGAGCAGCAATGCCAATGTCACTCCAGTCCCTGCGGGTAGGGGTTGTTACAGTTTTGCTGGGCTTTGTTTATTTCATACCTACGATGGTACTCAAGTATTCTTGTCTGAACACATTTTCATACAGTTGAACCAAGTATTAACTTTAATGGAGTGTTTTTCTGTAAGGGCCTGGTTTTGCCCTTGACTTAAAATGTCCTGTCTTTCCCTGGGGACTGCATGATAGCAACTACCCACAGAATATCTTTAGCTGGAAATTTGCAAGCGTGGATTCCCCTCCACTGTGGAGGAGGAGCACTTTCTCCCTTACTCCTGGCTGAACTGTTCCTTCCAGATAAACACTGGGAAGCAAGATTTGTTCAGCATTCAGCTTCATGTTTCAGTCGAGAGACTTAGTCAGAACAAATGCAGACAGTGCCTGTCACTTCTTTCTGCATTAGAAAAGCCAGAGAGAAAGGAAATGCAGCACCTCAAGAGTGCCTCTCTGCTGGTAGCCCAGACCACCAGAGCACATTGACGGTCTTGGCAACTTGAGGATGTTGCTCCTCTCTGAAGCCCTGCATATTCCAAAGACAATTCTGCCTGCTGTGGCTGGGGAGGAGCTGGGTTCCTTCATCTATATTGTCAGTCAGTTGTTAAAGTTGTTCCCATATACTTACCAAGGCTGGATTCATATCTTCTTTGGTCAAGAACCTCTTCCCTGTCTGTCCTTTCCTCCAGAGAAGAGGAAAGTTGCACTCACTTGAGAGTGTACTCCATGTGTTATCAGTTTGCTTCTGTCTTAAGATACAAGTATATTGCTTACTCCTTTCTTAGCTAGCACTCAGTACTCTTCCAGTACTTTGTTAGACAGACACATTCCTGGAATCCTGTTCCTATCTCGCTTCTTCAGTGAACCGAGGCCATTCTTCTACTTTGCCATGTATGTAGGCATAAACATTGGGGGGGTAGGAGAAAGGGGAGAATTACTTCATTAACAGTACTTCTAATTGGGGATTCTTGTCAATTGTGCCAATTTGCTAAACGTATAGAAGTGTTGTGGCCCTGTGTGCATTCTGCTGTGCATTTTGCCATAAGTGCACCTGAGGGATCTCTCAATAAACAGTAGTAACTGCTTTTATCCTTTTAATCATTGGTTTGTGATTTCAGGGCTCATAAAGGCTTCAATTCTAATTTGATTTTTCTGTGGCCTCAGGAAAATTTCAACTGATACTTATTTTTAATGTCTTGTCAAAGTGAGATCTGTATTAAGACAGCTTGTGCTGCTTAAACTTACATGTTCCACTGTGTAGCAAAGCAGTCTGTGTGGGAGCTGTCTGAATTGATGGGAGTCCTTAGTCTTTCGTGGAGTATGCTCCCATTCTTCCATGCCATTTATGACTTCAGTGCCTTTGTGTTGCAGGCAGAGCCTCCTTTCTCAAATTGCTTTTTTCTCCAGTTACTGCATGCTGCCTCATTTTCTGGGATGGACTATTACTGTTGGCCCTCCCTTGAAGTGGGCTGGTGTGGAGAGAGATTGGAGAAAGAAATTATTGTTTGTTATTTCTTCTCTGAATTCCTATAGTTAACCTCAGAAACCTCATTTTGTCATGCAGCAGGAACATTTTGTTGGTTTTTTTTTTTTTTAATGGATTTTAGCTCATCTGAACAGCACTGATTCTCTCTCAAGGTCAGTCAATTTAAAAGGAAATTATATCACAAGGGTTTTTCTCTGCTAATTCTTAAGCATTGGAAAAACCTGACTCCCTGTAAACTGATAAGAGATCACATCTCATAAGATTTCTTTTCATCATATGCTAATTTAGTTTTCAGATCCATTAATTTCTTTGCTTATTTTCTGACAGGACAGCAAAAGGATAGTACTGATAAGATAAGAACAAATAGGAATTTGCTTTATATTTCTACAGTTTTTCACTGAGAGTGAAGTGTAACAGAGTCATTTTACCTCACCACCTCCATATAAATGCTTCATCAGAGTTACATTTAAAATACTGTGAAATTGTATAGGGCCAAAGCCTAAAGAAAAGTATCAATTTAAACAGAAACTTCTTAGATAATTTTTCCAGTGAGCTTGATTTGAGGGCATAATCTGAGGAGAAAATGCTCCTGTTAATTAGTGGGAAGGAAGGCAAGCTAAATGACTTGGAAGAGATTTTATTTAGTTTATGTTTTGTAACCTGTGCTCTGTGATGTTTTTCATTCAGTTTTACATTAGTTATAAGGTGTGCACCCTGTAATTTTTCAGTGTCTTTTCAGTGTCTGTGAAATCTCAGAATGGACGATTTTTATCTTCTTAACAGGACATGGAGCAGATGTGAAATGTGTTGACTGGCATCCAACAAAGGGATTAGTTGTTTCAGGAAGTAAAGATAGCCAACAGCCCATCAAGTTCTGGGATCCAAAGACTGGCCAGAGCCTTGCCACACTGTAAGACTTTTGATTTGCTCAAATATAAGCTAACTTTATAAAACAGTTTTTTCTTAATTCCTTTCTTACCTCCTTTCATCACAACTTTTCGGCCATACACAGTTGCTTCAAACATAAAGCTAGTGCTTTTAGCTGTGCAGGAAAATCCAGAGGTTATATGAAGACAAGTCTGTACCTGGAAAATTGAGACTTTAATATTTGTTATTTAAATTTACTTTGTCCTTTTTCACAGACAGTCTAGTCACACAGTTCTCATTCAGACTGAGATATGGAAAAACAAATGAGGTGTTTCATCTGGCTGATGAAAACTTTCTTATGGGGCAGTAGAAACATGCCCAGTAACTGGATACTGTCTCAGCGAGTGCTACCAGTTGCTCTGAAGTAAAAGACCAAGGTCAAAGCACAGGGCCTTTGCACAGAAAGCCCCGGTGTTCTGCTTTAGTAGCCTGAACTGCCTTGTTATTGACCTGAATATTTGTGACTGGCAAATTTTTATCTCTGTCTGAGAAATCAGTTTCAGGACAAACAATCTGTTTCTCTCTGCTTGCAGACATGCTCATAAAAACACAGTGATGGAGGTGAAACTGAATCTCAATGGTAACTGGCTGCTGACAGCTTCTCGTGACCATCTCTGTAAGCTCTTTGACATCCGTAACCTGAAAGAAGAACTTCAGGTCTTCAGGGGCCATAAGAAAGAGGCCACAGGTCAGAATTTGTTTTATTATGTAGATTGTTATTATTAAGCTTGGATTAAAAATTAAAATTATTTCCATTAATTAGAAATCCTGGTATTACACCTTCTGATTGTGGCTTACTGTGTGTTTCAGCTGTGGCCTGGCATCCTGTTCACGAAGGGCTGTTTGCCAGTGGAGGATCTGATGGGTCCTTGTTGTTCTGGCATGTTGGGTATGTGGCATTTTCATCAACACACTGGAAAGATGTTGGTCAGTTGTGCAAGTTGTTAGACTAAACACGAAATACCTCTTTTCCCCTTTGAATCCATATTTAGCCTGCATATTTATGACAATAGTTTTTCTCTGTACATGAGGAATTTGTTAATATGCTTCATTTATGAAGAAGTTTTCCTGTAGAAATGTGCTTCAAAGGATACAATTGCTTGCACAAAACCAGCCATGTGTCGAGATGGTGATGAATGGTTGAAACTCCTAGTTTCTTAAAGCTTGTTCTGAGGTGCTGTAATTATTTTGGTTTTAAATGTACAATTAAAAATCCCTTCATTACGGAACTGCCTATTAAAACCACTGGGAACAATCAGTTCACCCAGCAGAAAAATGACAGAGGCTTAAGTTTGACAAGATAGGGGATAGAGGATGAACAACAACTGAATAGCAAAAGTTTTCTCTTGTAGCTGTAGGAGATATTCAGCTGTGTTTGATTGATTTTCTCTTTTTTTAATGCATCAGGGTTGAGAAGGAGGTTGGTGGAATGGAAATGGCCCACGAAGGAATGATCTGGAGTCTGGCATGGCATCCCCTCGGACACATTCTCTGTTCAGGCTCAAATGATCACACCAGGTAATTCCAAGTATTTAAAGAGAAGGTCTAAGGAAATGTATGTACTTTTAGAAACTAGAACAGTGCTTGGCATCAGTGAATAGATTGGGATGGTTCTGTTACACAACCAGTGGCCAAAGCAGAGACACAGCTTACGTTACTAGGAGGCACTAGGTGGCACTGACATTTTATATTGCAAGGTGGAGTCTAACTTCTTGTCCTTGCTCTAAGGAAGCCTTAAAAAATATTACAGTTCTGGTTTGTGGGAGCTTTTAAATCCTCTGAAGAAATGTTTAAAGAAGGAATTCTTGTAGTTTCTTGCTGAAGAAATACTCTTATCTCCACAGCAGTTTTTCCTGCAGATCATCTGCTGGTAATGTCTTTTGACATTGCAGACATGTTCAGAGGCTGTAGGTTGCGTTTTTAGGTTGGACACGCTATAACCATAGTGCATTTTATAAATGCAGTAAATTGTTGTGGGGCCATGTGCATATTTAGTGTATATGAAAAATATACTTGAGCAAGAAGGTTTTGGAATGGACTAGAAATTTTTTTTTCAGGATCTGATGTTGATGCCTTGTACTTACACACGTTACACTTTGAAGTACCTTCTAACTTGTAACTATGCAATTCATTACAGTACTCGTTGGGGTTTTTATTTTTGGCTTGAAGCTCATATCCTGTGTTCACATCTAGAGCTGAACTCGATTTAGTAAGAGTTGAATCCTTATATAATCAAGATACTATACTAAAAATCAAAGAACTAATTAGATTAAAAGTTGTTAATGCTCTTGACCCTTAATGAGATCATGTAACTTCCTTTTGACAGCAAGTTTTGGACTAGAAATCGGCCTGGAGATAAAATGCGAGATCGTTACAACTTGAACCTGCTGCCTGGGATGTCAGAGGATGGTGTGGAATATGGTAAGGCACTTTCCTCAATATGGAAGGAAGACAATTGGGGTCAAGAACAGGCCTAGGTCATTAGGTGATGCTTCTGGGTAAGGTGAGGAAGCAGAATTATAGCATTGGTGACCACTGGGGCAAAAATATCTTTTTCTAAGGATGATTTTACTTTCCACATTGTCAGCAATCATGATTCCAACAATGGGTTTTACTCTGTTTCCACAGCTCCAGGAGGTAAGACCTGCTCTGTCAATCACAGGAAGGAGGTTTGGCTCTCCCTCTGGCAAATATCTCCAGTTTACTTTTCATCCTGAAAATGTCATCTGTCTTCAAGGCTTCCCACAGTGCTGGACTGCAACAGGAAAAGCTTTCAAATTATTGAATTCTACTAAAAGCTTTAAACTTTACTCCCCTCATAAGGATTTAGCTCAAAAATTTTAGGCTGCTCAGGAATTCCCAGCTCAGTGGCGTGCCTCAGCCACCTGTAGTTGCATCTGTTTCTTCAGATTTTTGATTATTTGCCCTTCTTTTTTTTTTTTTTTTTTTGGGGCAGGAAAAGAAAATGCAGCACTTAAATACAATTTAAGTTTTAAAATATATAGATTTGTTATAACAAAAATGGGACTGGTTATGGGTTATTATTTCTTTTTCTCAGCTTCTACCCCAATGTAACTTTCCTGAAAGGACATAGTTTCTGACCTTTTGGGGTTGATTTATGAATCTGAACTTGCAGTTCTTTTAATACCCCGTAATTCATGTATGAAACTAAATTGTGACCTACCAGTTGTAAAATACGTATTTACTACTGGAATGTGATACTAATGGTAAAAGCATGTGAGAATCTGAAGGGCTAAAATGGTAACGTAAAGAAAAATTTTCCAAGTATAAATATTTTTTTTTTCTCTAGATGATCTGGAGCCCAACAGCCTGGCAGTTATTCCTGGGATGGGAATACCTGAACAATTGAAAATAGCCATGGAGCAGGAGCAGATGGGTAAGTAATAGCTATGGGGAAGCATTCTCCTGAGCAGTCCAGATACTGTGTGACTTCTTTTTCATTCTTTTCCTATTCTTTGGGAGCATAGATGCTCTTTTCTAAAGTTCTGTGTTGTTCATATTTGCAATGTAAAGAAGGATGAGCTGAAAATCTCTGTGAAAAAAATGAAGGGTCTTTCTGTAAGCCAGCATTGCTCTGACTGTTTGTTTCCCTGGTGCCAAAGGGAAAGATGAGTCCAATGACATTGAAATGACAATCCCAGGACTGGATTGGGGAATGGAGGAAGTAATGCAAAAGGACCAAAAGAAAGTGCCACAGAAAAAAGTTCCCTATGCAAAACCAATACCAGCACAGTTTCAGCAGGTAAGTACATGATACACAGTGAACAGAACAACCTGATATTTTCCCAACTTCAAAAAGTGTGTGTCTTTTGAAATGTTTTGGATTTTCGGTATCAGCTCTTCTGTATCAACACCCAGTGCAACTTACCACAGTAGCTAGTTTAATTACTATTTAAACATAAAATATTTTGTTAAATACCTTCTGTCTTATATCTGTACCTGGGAAGAAGTTATAAAATATGGAAGTTTTATTCAGCATTGTTTTTACTTTCAAGTATCCATACTACAAAATGTTTCAGCATATCCTTTCTCATTGCTGCCATGTGTTGCAAATGTGTTGTTCTACAGAATTAATCTTGTGTTTCCGAATCTTTATAGGCATGGATGCAAAATAAAGTTCCTTTGCCTCCCCCACCTGAGCCATTGAATGATAGAAAGGAGGATATTAAGCTGGAGGAGAAAAAGAAATCACAGGCAGAGATTGAGCAGGAAATGGCAGCACTTCAGTACACAAACCCACAACTCTTGGAGGTATGCGTGGAAACACAGTTATTAACAAGTTTGCTTTAAAGTGAGCAGCTTCCTGTGGCACTTTCACCTGTTTGGCTGTTTTCACCTTTTTACAAAAAGACATCTAATTGACAGAATATTGCACTTAATGCGTGATTGTGTGAAACCCTCAGTGAGGCCCCCACATCTCAGTTTGCCAGTACTGATCTGTGGGTCTCTTTGGTTAGTAATTTGTCTTTAGTTAGTTATTTCTGTTAATTACAAGGAAAGAATTCTTAAACTCCTGTGAAATGGGATGAGTGCTTCTGATTTTTAGTTGTAACATACTTCTGTGCTTAGTTAATTTTCTGGGTTTCTTTTTCGGACAGCAATTGAAGATTGAGAGACTTGCACAAAAGCAAGCTGAGCAAGTGCAGCCACCACCCCCAGGAGGATCTCTCCATGGACCTCAGCCTTTCCCAGGGCAAGGCCCAATGTCACAGATGCCTCAAGGGTTTCAGCAGCCCCTTCCACCTCAGCAGATGCCAATGAATATGCCTCAGATGGGACCTCCTGGTCCACAAGGACAGTTCAGACCTCCAGGACCCCAAGGACAAATAGGACCTCAAGGTCCATTACACCAAGGAGCTGGAGGTCCACAAGGGTTCATGGGACCACAAGGACCTCCAGGCCCCCAAGGGCCCCCACAAGGAATGCCACGGCCTCAGGATTTACACGGACATCAAGGAATGCAGAGACATCCGGGCCCTCATGGGCCAATGGGGCCCCCAGGTCCACAGGGTAATGCTGGCCCACAGGGACACTTGGGACCGCAGGGCCTGCCTGGGTCTCAGACTCATTTAGGACCACAGGGCCCACCTGGCCCACAAGGTCACTTGGGTCCTCAGGGTCCCCCTGGAGGTCAAGGAATGCAGGGGCCACCTGGTCCACGAGGAATGCAAGGACCTCTTCCTCACGGCATGCAAGGAGCTCCGGGATCTCAAGGGATGCAGGGCCCTATATCTCAAGGGCCTTTGATGGGACTTAATCCAAGAGGGATGCAGGGTCCACCAGGACCCAGAGATAACCAGGGACCTAATCCACAAGGGATGATGATGGGTCATCCACAAGAAATGAGAGGTCCTCATATGCAAAGTGGTTTACTAGGACATGGCCCCCAGGAGATGCGGGGCCTTCAGGGACCCCCGCCTCAAGGTACAATGCTGGGACCGCCACAAGAAATGCGTGGGCCACCTGGTCCACAGGGCCAGCAAGGACCTCCACAAGGCTCTTTGGTGGGGCCTCAAGGAAACATGCAAGGACCTCAGGGACAGCCGAACCCTTCGAGGGGGCCACACCCTTCCCAGGGCCCTCTGCCCTTCCAGCAGCAGAAAACACCTCTGTTGGGTGACGGGCCTCGTCCCCCATTCAATCAGGTATGTGGTGGTCTTCGTAACAAGGGGAGTTTTAAGAATGTGGGAATGATAACTTGTGCAGTAGGAATGCACAGCAGGAGCTAAGAGAATGGAGGTTGGGTATTCCTTGGAGGACTGAGGCCTCAGGAAAACTGAAGTGATAATAAAAAGGGTTATGTAGCTTGGAAACAGCAGAAGGTGTCCCTGCCCATGGCAGGGGATTGGAAATAGGTGATCTTTAAGGTCACTTCCAAGCCAAACTATTCATGATTCTATGGCAGGTAACTGTGGGAAAGGGATTATTGGGAATACTAGTACAGAAACCAGTCTGCTATGAAAATGTGTAACCTTAAGAGAAACTCCTTTTTTTTTGCCTTTTCTTTTTTTTTTCCTTTTTTTAATTTAGAGACACTGAACTTTCTTAAGTGGGGTATTTCCTGGGGAGCAGACAAGCACTACTAGCACTAATAAAAGTTGAATTTAAAGAAACTGAACATAAGAAAACTCGTATGTATTAATTAAAGCAAGGTACTGCCAACTCTCAGTTGTCCAGAGTAGTTAATCTGAACTATGGGATGAATTTATCATAGATGCTGACACACCTGGAATCAGCTTAGGTCTGGTTGCACTTAAGAGTTCACTCTAAGAGCAGAGGAGCACAGAGGGACACAGCTGTCCTGTTTCCTGCCTCTAGTCACCTCTACTTCCCAGAGCACGAGTTCAGAGACAGCGTTGTCCAGTGTTAACTCCTCAGCGCGCCATTTACCGAGGAGCAGGAGAGGAAGCACAGTTATGGGATGGGTTTGTGTAGGACTGACCCAGGTCTAGTGGGGTGAGCACTGAGCTGGAAGTGCTGAGCAGGCCCTGGATGTGTGCTGACAGCAGGGAGATGTCCCCATGCCCTGCTGCCTCAGCATCAGCTCCAGGAGGGTTCACCAGCTCAGCAAGATATCACACATAGCTGGCCTGGAATACTGGGCAGTGCTGCTTATAGACACACCAGTTGATTCCACGGGAGTCAAGTCAGGCTTTGGGAAGTCTGGTTTGGCACCAGCTGCAGCCTGTTTACCCATTCCATTTTCTGCTCTACTACACATCTCCCAGAGCTCTTGGTGGTTATTGCCTCTCATAAGCTCCTAGCTGGATAGCACCAGTTCTGTGCTTTGTCTCAGTTGTCTTCAGTGCTAGGTGAATTTTGAAAGGGAACTTTGGAAAAAAATCTACTTAATTAAAAAAAAAAAAAGGGGGGGGGTTTTTTAACCAGAATTGTCTCTTTTAGACCTGCACTCAATAGTTTCAGTCAAAGCTTTAGAAATGTAGAGTACTTCATGTGTAGTCCAGTACCAATCACAATGAGGAACTGAATATTCAAAGGAGCTTTAGTTCAGGGATTCCTTTTCAGATTGAAGCAGAGTAGCCTACAAATCGTGGGCTTATTTGAATATTTTTTCCTTGCAAATCAATAATTCCCTCCAGAAGGCTGTTAATGTCCTGCTGTTGCTGAGATTTCAAAAACATCCAAGTTACACAAATGGATGTTGGTTCCCCAACTATATAACTTAAACCAGCAGAGGTGTTTCTTTTTGCTGTCCCAGGGAGACTCATTTTTCTTTGAGAATAATTACCATGTTTGTGGAGCGCTGTCTTTGTCTGCCCTTGCCACTGACACTGTTTGGAATTCAGTAGGGTGCTTTTGGCAGGTGGCTGGTTATTTTCAATGAATACTGCTATCTTAAAGGCTTTTACAGATACTAAAAAATGAAATAGTGAGGTATTTTAGATCATTCTTCCTTCCTTGTGCACCTTTAGTATGATAATGGGTTTTAAAACTTAACTATTTTAAAATTCATAATGTCAGGTTTTGCTCCATTTTGCTTCTCCGTAATATGAATATAACAGTAGTTCTTGTTTAAAAAGGCCCCCTCTGTGATTGTTTTTAAAAACTATAGACTTTAGTTTGTTTTGTGTTCTGAATTTGGCCTTTTTCTTCTGTAAACTTGTACAAATCACTTGTCTTCCTTTTCAGTAGCAGAAGTGTGTGAATATCTGCTTTATCAAAGGCTTGTGACATGAATACAGAACATTATAGATAATTGTAAGGGTTAGTCTCCATGTAAGGTATCACTGTTACCTGCACCACCTGTACACTGGAAGCAGAGGTTTGCTGGGATACACAAGGCCATTTCCAGCTTTTAGTAAAATACCTCTTTCTGAGCTCTGCATATTTTCCAGTTTCAAGCCCAGTTTGAGGCCTGGAATGAATTTTGAAACAAAAATATGAAAATGCAGAGTTAGGGCTCTGTGTTCCCCACTTGGCAAAGCATGGTTTGTTTGTAATAAAGGTTTCTGCTAAGCAGAGTTATTTACTGAGTGCTAAAAACTGTTGCTTTGGTTAAACACTTCCATAAATGGAAGAAGTTCCATAAAATTTATTTTAAGTAAGCATCTGCTAAATATATGGGAAATCCTGGAACTCCAGCAAGGTTTTGGTCAGGAACAGCAGAATCGCTGTGATAGCTGGCTCTTACCTGGTCAGAGGATGGATTTGTTCTGGACTCAAGTCAACATTCCATCACTAGGAAAGTATTTTGGGGGATTTTTGGAGGTTTTTTTAATGGGCATTAAGCCAGATCTTTTACTTTGCTTATTTTCCCAACATTCTTACAAAATTACTCAATGCAAATATGATGTTTGTGGTATATATTTGTGAGCTTTCTTGTGTTTATCACCTACATTGCAGTTGAATATAAGTTTCTAATTTAAAACGATATTTCAAGATATGATGGGAGAAGTGCACAAATAAACTTCCTGCTTCTCTGCAACCATTAAAAAAAAAAAAGGTAGTGTTTCTCCAAAATAAATTTAGAGCATTAAAATTATTTAACTTTGATTCATGGAGAAGTTAAGCAGTGTAATTATGACCTGGTGGTGTGCTGGAGTACACAGGTCTTTAAGTATTTCCAGACTGCCTGCAGTCTGGAAGGGTTTTAACAAGTCAGTGTGAGGGCCAAGTCTAAATCTTCCATACTGGACATGTCTAGGAAAAAATTACATGTTTAGGGGTTTCTAGTAAGGGTTTGGGGAGGGATTGGTTTTTTGGTCATGTCAGTAGAAGATTTTGTATAGCAATCCTGCAGGTTTCAGCTCTGTCTGGTTCATATTTTTATTGTTGGATTTTATAGCTACAGTGTAAATTCTGTACATGCCCCTTTTCGGTTCCAGTCAAGCACAAACCCCAGGTGATGACTCTTTGTCAGGCCTGTGCTGTCTAAAGGCAGAATCAGACCATTGTCTGAACACAGTTTTCCAACCAGTGTCACCACAGCAGGTCCAGTGTAAATGTGGTGCCTGTCGAAGTCTTTCATGAGTCTGTGACAGCAGCTGAATTTAAAGAGCATTATTTTATCCTTTAAAATTCACCCAAAAAATGAGAAAAAATACCAGAAGACACTTACATACTTTATTTTTTTTTCTTTGGGATGACACGAAGCACACAAACCTCTGCCCACCCTACTGCTGCTGCTTCAGAAAGGAGGGACTGTGGCTCCTAGCTTTAGCCCTGTCAGTGCTGAAAACTCCCTTGTTTCATGGTGCTTAGCTGGGGGTTAGCACTTTTTTTTATCCTGAAACGAAGAAAAATGAACTTTGCCATCATGTTAAAAATGTAACTCGTTATTTCCATGTTAACAACTTAGAGGTTTAGAGAAGAGGTTCCTGTACGGCCCTGATGTTTTCCCTCCCATCCCAACATTCTTGGTAATTATTTTTGTACATATAGTTTCTCTTTTTTGTTCATTTCCAAATGAAGTCTCTGGTCTGTGAAGCTCTTTCACTGCCTGTAAATCAGTACGTGATATTTTTCAAACAAATTTACACATTTTCCTCATCTAGAGGAATAGAATATTTGTATTGAATACTCAATAAATTCAATACATTCTTATAGAATGTTCATACTCAGGAAGAATATGAGCTTTATCATCTTTGGTTGTAACAGGTGAAATGTGAATACTTGAAGTGCTGTTTCCTATAAAATGGTGTGTTTCTGAGGGACTGAAGCATTTACTGATGTGAATGTCTGAAAACTGAGGCTGAAACCATTGGAACATGAGATGTTTCTATTGTACAGCCTGTGCAGATGCAGACTTTATGGAAGAAAAATGTTTTGCACTCTTACAAAAATTATTAATTACTCACACATTACTCACAATTCACGTGGCTTTTCTTCTTACATGCTCACAGGATGGACAGAACCCAGGTCCTCCTCCACTGATACCAGGCCTGGGGCAGCAAGGAGGACAAGGTCGTCTGGGCCCTCACAACCAAGGACCTGGTCTTAATAAAGGTAATTAAATATATTGTCTGTTCTCCTGGGAGTCAGTCCCCTCAAGGAGGGGCTGTCCCCGTGCAGTGCACCCAGACAGAAATGGCTGGAGCACAATGCAGGGCCTTGGCTGAGAGAAAAGCTTCCATTGATGTGGGCTGGAATAGACAGGAAAAATTTTCCCAGAAGTATTGTTTAATGTGAAATTTATCCCATATGCTTTCTAGAACTGTATGAACTAGAGCATCCTAAAGTGATCTAGAAATTGTTACAGAAACCTGCTGTGATTTCTTTTGCCCTCAAGGTGATGCCCGTGGTCCACCAAACCATCACCTGGGCCCGCTGTCGGACAGACGGCACGAGCAGAACAGTGGTGGCCCCGAGCATGGGCCAGAGAGGGGCCTGTTCCGAGGGGGCCAGGACTGGAGTGATGGCAGAGACAGCAGGGGCATGCCAGACAGACGGGGACCTCACCCCGATTTCCATGATGACTTTGATCGACCAGACGACTTCCGTGATGACTTCCATCCCGATAAGAGATTTGGCCATCGGTTACGAGAATTCGAGGGGAGAGGAGGCCCACCATTGCAAGATGAGAAATGGAGACGGGGTGGACCTGGGCCTCCCTTTCCTCCTGATCACAGGGAATTTGAAGGAGGTGGTTCAAACCGTGGGCCTCCTGGTGCTTGGGAAGGACGGAGACCTTCAGATGACAGATATCCACGGGATCCTGAGGATGCACGCTTCCGAGGAAGGCGGGATGAGAGGTAAGAATAAATCTATTTCTCTTTCTTGGGTTAAAGGGTAAATGGAGGGAACTCTTTTATTCCTGGTTTCCTTTTTATTAAGGAGTCTATCTGTTTCAGATTTATAAACTGGAAACCAATAAGGAAATGAAAACTCTAATATACCTGAGTATAGAGTCCATAAAAATCATTCAGTAATAGAAGAAAACTTGAAAAATGGTCATTGTACACAGCAGCTTCCGTGTCTTTAAACAGTAAGTAAAGAGAAGGGGGAAAGTTTGTAGAGAAGATCCAGTGACACAGGATGAAGATCTGAGACCGTTTTGACGAAAATTGAGAGGAGACTTAAAGGTTAAAGTGACAAACTTTTGAACACTAGAAGTGGATTTTGAGATTCTGTCTCCAGTCACAAACTACAGCATGACTGTAGAGACTGTAGGATGAGATGCAATGCCCTTGTAAGGAGCAGGAACAGTGATCTGACTGCCAGATGGAAGGGACAGAGTTACAGCATCTGTTGGACTGTCGAGACTATTTTTTCATGCGTTTGCTTGTAGGAATTTTATTTCTCTTTCTGACTAATTTCTTAATGCCAAGTGAAGAACTCAAAATTAATCTGATTTACAGCAATGTCCTTGTCATTGCTCACAATCTCGGAATAAATCACAAAGGGATAAATTTGCTTTTAGTTACCAATGTAAATATGGAGGAATTAGTGCTGTCTCCGAGATTAACTGTCAGCAAAATTGCTCCAGATTTATGCTAGTTTAATTAAGTGAAATTTGGCCTCCAAGGTCTAAGCCTCTCACTGACCACCAAGTCTCTATGTATAAGAACATGTGCTTGTACAAATATGCTGTGGTCTCCACATAATGTGAATTTTGTGTGTTTTAGTTGCCTTTTTAATCATTTTCTTACATTCCTTTTACTTTGCATCTATACAGCTCTTCTTTTAGCTATTTTCTGCCTAGCTCTGTAAGATGTAACTTCCTTTTGTGTGAAGAGTATGAAAAGAAATGAACAGTAACTAAAAGAAGGTAACAATTAAAGCCATTTTTAAAAAGTAAAGCCAGAGAGAATCCAGTTGGATGGTCCAGTGGTCCAATGGTCTGCATCACAGAACTCTAAAAGCAGTTTAGCAGACAAGACTTTCAGAAGCTTAGTAGAGATTTTCAGATCTTATATTGAAAATGCTTAGGGACTGGAAAATATTTTATTATGGTCCTGATTCTTGAAAAGTTTCAGGAAGGGAAACAAGAACCTTGTGACCTGTAAACCTGACTTTTGAACTAAGAGTTAAGAGTATTCTATTTATCAGAGTACAAGTGTTTGCCCAGAGAGCTTGAAATGGAATGGCACAGGGCCCTAAAAGGCTCATTGTGCTTGTAAATTTGATGATTTTCTTGGAATGAAGGTGAACTAGGTGCCATTTACTGCAGATGCTGTGGTGGACTTAAACCCAACCACTCGTTCAGCTGACTTGGTTTGAAATTGAGATTGTAACTGGTTTGATCAAGCATGAGAGGCAAATGTGTGTATGTGTGTTTCTCTCTAATTTCCCATCCTTTTCATCCCTGTCCTGTTCTTACTCTACCTGTGCATATCCACATGATGCTTCTACTGCAGAGACCTGCCTCTTCCTGCCTGCTAATCTGCACAGTGTGTAGTTGTGTACAGTAAGGTCCTAGGCCTCGGGGAAGAAGATGTGAGAGCAGTCAAACAGGAACTGAACCCGATGCAAGGCAGGGGTTTTATGTGTGACTGATATGAAAAGGCAAATAAGGATATCCATAACACAATATTGGGAGCTGTGGCTATGTCAGGCGTAGGTATCGTAGATTTCAAAACTCAACTGTGTCCATAAGTTGCCTGGAAGACATAGGAAAGGCCCTGTTCCTGCAGCCCCGGGGCCTTGTGTTGAAAATCTTGGTAATTTCCAAGTCGAATCACACCATATCAGTATTAAAGTGGGAGCCCCTCTAAGAAACCTCTAGAGGACTGTGCTGTTTCAAGGCTAAACAATATTGCTCTGTGATTATTTGAACCATTTGTACCTGAAACTGTTGAGTTTGTTTTCCCAAACCATCCAGGTTAATGTAAATGGTTCATGGTCCATACACAGCACTCCTCCATCCACTGTTGTACCTGTACAGGCACAGCAGCCTCCTCTCTGTATTGTGTTTGTTTTCTGGGAGGTGGAGACAGACCTATTGTTTTTTATTAAAAACAATGTAAAAGTTTAAAAACATTGTATTGTGTTATGACTACTGTTAAAATATTTAAATTTGTAATTAAAAGGTTAATGTTGTTAAAATTCTAAATAAAAGTATCTAAAGTTTTGCTTGTAATAGGATGCACTGTGTCGTTAATGAGCTGGGGAAGGGGATGCTGCACACAGCCAACACCATGGGAATATTGTGGTGCTCCCAGTCTGGCCAGTATGGAACTGGGAACAGCGGGGAGGTGGGAGGCATCTGTGACTGGGCAAGGAGTGCTCCACACTGTGTGCTGGCACTGAGGGTGGGCAGAGTAGCGTGGGGTGGCATGGTGGGGACTCGGCACCATGTGCCTGCACCACCTGAACACCTCAGCTGGGCTGTGACTGAGACAAGCGTCCTTTGGAGCGCAGTCCTCACAGAGCAGGGCTGTGCTTGGCAAACGCTCCAGGTGTTTAAAGTGCTTACGGCAGGAACAAAACTACTAGTTATTCACACAGCCAGCTGCAGGCTTACCTGACGTGGCACTGACAGCTCAGGAAGAGCCATTCTCCTCTTTGAAGAGCTGTCCAAGTCCCCCAGTGCGGCGCTGGAGGAGCTGTACTCAGTTAAGATGCAGTGCAGAAGCCAATCGTACCAAATTCCTGGAGATGCCATTGGTACTTACTAGACAGCAATTATCAACTTCAGTGTCATAATTACATTTTGCAACACAAAATTCATTACTGCTCTTCAGGTTGCAGAATGCCACTGTGCACTGTTCAGCCATCACTGTGCCTACAGATCCAAAGGCAATCTAAATGCATTTGCTAAAACTGTAAACTTGGAAGAATGGAATGAAAAGGAGAATTGTCTGGCAAAAGAATCATAGAATTAATAGGAATGAGATCCTGTAATGTTTTGTTATAGCCATGACTCTCATTGCTTCTATGTTTTCAGTTTGTTTTATCATGGAAATGGAATGGAAAAAAAGAGAAGGGGAATGTAAGACCATCAGAGTTAAGGGGAATTCACTTACACTTTTCCTTGCCTTACCTCACCTTATATCTATCATCACTCATCAATTGTTTTTCCCACCTTTTCATTAAATGAATGCAGTATGTTTAACAATCTTTTTCTTGTATGAAAAGCCAACATAATCAGTGGAAGGAAATATGAGAGGAAAATTACAAAGCTTACTATCAAAGTGCTCAAAGGCAGAAATGAGCGCTTTCCCACCTACAAATCCTGTTCTAGTAACTGTATGTGCTGCAGCATTAAGTGGAACAGTTCAGAAATTAGTTGATAATTAAACTGAAACTGACTCAATTATGCCTAAAAACCACATTTGTATCATGTTCTTTCTTGTAGCTTCCGAAGAGGAGGACCCTCGAGACACGAGGGCCGGGGACCCAGGGGCAGAGATGGCTTTCCTGGCCCTGAAGATTTTGGGCCAGATGATGCTTTTGACTCTCCAGATGAAAACTCCAGAGGAAGGGACCATGGTGCTCGGGGGCGAGGTCGAGGTGCTCTAAGAGGTGAGGGGACCGGTCTTCCACACAGAAATGCAAGGATGAGGAAGGAAAGGCATTTCTTGGGCAGATGAGATTATTTTCATGAATACAATGTCTCTTCTCACTCCTGTTCCCTGCTTCTCTTACTGCTCAGGAGCTCGGAAGGGTTTGCTTCCTACTCCAGATGAATTTCCACGCTTTGAAGGAGGGCGGAAGCCAGAATCCTGGGATGGAAACAGAGAACCAGGTAAAACCTTTGGTGAGGTTTGTAGACTTCTACAATAGAATCACTTAAAAAAATACTTTAAAAATCATGTCTTTTTCCCGTACCTCATATGTTTGTTACCAGTATTTTACCAGGAGAAAAGCCAAATGCAGTTCTATGGTCTTTTAAATTTAGGAAAAAAGAACTATACAGAATTTACCTGGCTCTAAATACAACTGTCCTACTGAACAAAAGGGATTGTGGCCTCAAAGCCTTGATTTTCAGTTGCGTTCTTGTACAGTCCTGAACTGCCCGGGCAGTTGTCACCTCTGGATGACTGAATCACATGTCATGGGGGTTTTTTTAAGAAGTATATTAATGCCAACAGTAATCCTTCTCTTGGTTGATATCTTTTCAGCTGTAATGTCTGACAGCTTATATCAGCATTTGTGTTACTAGAGGCAACCCCATATGGGGCAAGACAGAGCTGTAGAATGGAAAAAAAGCACAAACAACACATGAAAAAATGAAGATGTGATTGTCTCTAAAATACATGAAAGTATTTTATACTGAAAAGAACACTTTACATCTGCCACACTTTTCTTTCCCATCATCTTTAAAATCTGTTTTACCTTTAGCTTTTTTACTAAAAAATGGGATGGAGGAGAAGCTTTACATAATTTTAACTTCAAAATGGGTGCCAAATAGTGTGGGCAGTTTGTAAATTTATGTGGCTGCCTCCAAAAATGAGGAATAATGATCCAATGAACATTACTTATCCTTTGTTTTCATGCACAGGTCCTCGTCCAGATCACCCTCCTCATGATGGGCACTCTCCAGCCAACAGAGAACGTTCTTCTTCACTCCAGGGCATGGACATGGCCTCACTGCCACCACGGAAACGTCCCTGGCACGATGGACCGGGAACCTCTGACCACAGAGACATGGATGCTCCAGGTGGACCTCCAGAGGAGAGGGGCAAAGGTAAAAAGCCCCTTTGATTGAAACCCTTAAGTAACACTGGCATGTGTTTTCAGCATTAGGTTTATCCAGAACTTCTCTGTTCAGAAGGGCTAAAGCTGAGCTGGTAAATATCTGGTTTTACCAGCTGGGAAGTTAAAGACCAGTCTTACAGGAACATAAGAACAGAGGGATTTTTGAACACCAAATCCAAATCTTGTCTCCAGTGTAACACAATCCCCTTCTTTACTGACCTGTTCAAAAGCAGTTAGTTTTTGCTTCCCTGTTACTCCAGCTGGAAAACTCATTAAGACCATTTTTTTTCTCATTTTCAGAATAGTTACTTGTTAATATTCATGCTTGTGATGTTATCCTTTAACTCAAATAGAAGAACATTGATCCTGTGTAGTGATATGTCTCTGAAGAGTTCTCTAAACCTATGAAGATCTGTAGTTTGGGACCTTGCTAAAATATTATTTTTATATTTAATGGCTTTTTAGTTACCTTTTGTGTACTTCTCTAATTGCTTTAAGACTCATATAGACTTCTGATATACACAACATCCATGGACAGACCTCTAAAACTTAATTGCAGTAGACTATGCTTTAAAAAACAAGGAGGGAAAAAGTTTTTCTCTTGATTTATGCTTATCATTCACTAATTTAACTTGATGTCTTGTGTTGTAATTAAATTGAATGTTGGTTCCTGTTATTTCTGAATGCCACTCTGATTGCACTGAACTCCACCACTTCCAGCCTGAACCAGCTCTTCTCCAAGTCAGAGCTCTGATCTATTTATTCTTTCTAGAAGTTGTATCTTTCACTATCCTTGTTACTCTGTATGTGCTATTTTGAGTTTTAAATTATCCTTTCCTAAATTAAATGAGGTAACTAGGAATTGCACACACTATTTAAGATATGGTGTAACCATGGATTTCTAGTTCTCTTGGATTTGTTCCACTTTCTCCATTCTTTCCCAATAGTTCCGGGTGTTACAGTTTCCTCTAAGTGGTCACATGCTACTGTAACCCACAAAACACATTCTTTTGGAGTCAGTAGCTGGTTCAGAGCCTTTTGCTGGGTATGGCACTTCCACCGTCCTACTAGTGTCACACCAGTTCTTGATCCTATTTCTTACAAATCTCAGGACTTCTGTTCTCTTTTGTAAATATTGTCTTTCTTTAATGTCCTCACATTGACTACCCACTGTCAGGTAGTGACCAGTGACAAAGGTCCTTCTCATTTGCTTCCAGATGCTGAGCTGGCAGCCTGCAGTTAGACTGCACAGCTTTGTCTCTGATGCCACTGAATCCCATCCCACTTCCCTTACCATTGTTCTGAAGCTCATTCAGTTTTAACTCCGTGTCACTCCTCCTCTGTGTGGACTCTGTTCCCAGTGTAGCATTAACAGCAGGTTTTATCATTCCTTCACTGATGTTTTGAATAAAACTCTGCTGATAAACTTCTCTACCAGTATTTTTCCTTCCATATCCATCTGCTGTATTTCTCAATTTAGCCAGCATCTATCAAATCTGTAAGGATTCCTTCTCCAGCTTCAGTAATGATTGTGATAACTCTCTCAGATTCTTTATTGAAGTCAAAACAATGGTTGTCCAGGCACAAGAAGTGTGGTAATTAACTCATCATGTGCTAAACAAAGTTTAGAATGATGGCAGAAAGCCTGATAAACAAACAATGAACAATACTTTTTCATATGTGGGCTATGTCACCTTCAGTTGTATTGGTAAAGTCATTCAAAGATTAAAACTTCATTAATGTTTCTGTGAAACAATTTGGTGACTGTTTTACATGGAACCAACCAAAGTCAACAAAAATCATTCTTGCTAAAGTGCAGCAAAAATATCTGAATTTAGCTGTAGTATGTGTCCATAAAACAAGGTTACCACTGATTTTGTTTTTTCAAAATACTGCTTCTCATTTTAGGCTAATGAATTGGGTTGGGTTTTTTTTAATGTTCTTTTACATATCAAAACCAAAAAGGTATGTGAGAATTAGGAAATTCTATTCCTGGCAGTAAGAGCTTGAGTAGTTTTTGTTCCTGGTTAGTAGTAAAATAAAGCATTTTTCCATTATTTTTAGCAAAAAATGGAATGAAACAGTAATGTTACTCATGATCTTCACCATCAGCCTCAACTGTATCAATCTGTCAACAGTGCAATGTTGTTGTTTAGGATTAAAAAAAAGTATTATGCAATAAAAACAGAGAGAACCACAGATAGTGGCTCTTAAAGGACAAGAACTGGCAGTGTGGAGAACAAGCTATCACTATTCTGATTTCAGTCCAGTGACTGCTGACGGTATCAATTGTAAGCTCCTTTAATTCCCAAGGAATGGCTTGATTGTTGTCTGTCTTCTGAACTGTAATGGAGACACTAAATCTGTGTAAGAAAATTGTATTGAGGGAGGAGGTATAAAATTGCAGGTCTCAGCTACAGCTGGTTTGTGAATGGTAACACCACAGCAGAACCAGCTCAATACACGGCGTGTCTGAGAAGGGACACGGCTCACACTGACACCAGTAACTGGTTGTGCTTCCTTTGTAGGACGAGGAAATTCAGGACCTTCACAGAGAGCGCCAAAATCTGGGAGGTCCAGTTCTCTGGATGGAGACCACCACGATGGATTCCACAGGGATGAAGCCTTTGGCGGAGGCCCCGGGGGAGTCAATAACCCCTCTCGAGGAGGAAGGAGCGGCAGTAATTGGGGAAGAGGAAATAACATGAACTCTGGCCAGTCACGGAGAGGAGGATCTCGGGGTGGAAGAGGCCGATAGAAGAGGCTTTGACTGGGTCATGCCCAGTCCTTGTGGGACAATATTTAAATAGACTGCTACTCTGGACTCAGTCACCTGCAATGCCACGAACCTGGATTCTTAACTGGGATAACTGAATGTGCATTAGTTCCTAACAAGGGTCTTTCTTTTCCTAAATCAGTCATTTGCCTCTAGCTGCAGTATTGTAGCTAGCTTTGTTTTGTTCTTTCCCCTCCCATTTCCCTCACTTTCTTGTTTTGTCAAGAGCTGGAATTTCTTTTTAAGTATTGTGGAACATGGAGCATCTCCACAGATTTCAGTTCACCTCCAGACAGAAACTTGTTTCTATATGTACAGTTTGTCAAAGAGTTACGTTGGTTTTGTATGAATACAGAATGTAATTTGCGCAAAAATTAACAAAAAATCAACAGTGTGTGATTCTTTACTCACCTATTACTATAGAGGGTTGTATTTAGGCAAAGTTGCATTTCAGATGGAGCAACACTACTACCTCCTGAAATCTCAGCCATTTAAAATACTGAGAGCCGATTCCTAGTTGTGGTTTATCATGTATAGAGAAGTTTCATTTTCACCTTTGGCCACAGCTGTCTACCGAATACAATGGTGCTGATGTTAAAATTCCGAAATGCAGGCAATCACCGCTGCTTGCTAGTCTGCCATCCTGAAACAGAAGAAGTGGAACAGCTTTTAGAACAAGTTGTCAAAGACATAGTGTGAGTTGCATAACCTGGATCACAAGACAGACATCACGGCAAATATTGTTCTACACTTCACCTAGGCGAGTCCCGGATTTTTGTTCAAAATAGCATCTGTTTATAGAAATTGAGGAGGAAAGTTCAGCAGCTTGATTGGTATGTTTTACAGCAGCTGTGTGACACATTGTTTAAAGCTATGGGTGTTCAGCAGAGTCTGGTGCATTAATTGCTGAAGTGCAATTCACTGCTTCCATTTTTTAAAGTGTCTTTTTCTTTAGGATATTGTTACCTGGTTTTACTAAAGGAGGGAAATGAGGAGGAGGGGTTATTCCCATTTCCCACATTTCATAATAAAGCTGCTTACGAACCATGAGTTTGTTTTCCCCATAAATCATTCATATTATTCACCTCCAGCCACTATGTTACCAAAAGGCTCCTTTAATACCTAAAGCCTCAGTGAAAATCTTATCACGTAAGTACCTTTTCTACAGATACCTCTCAGGAAGGTCCTGTATTAAAAGTAGAGCATATAATGTATAATGAAAAATTACTACCAGGCTTCCCTCTCTCCTGCCTTGAATTTCAGGTTATAATCAGGACGAGACGATGTAGTTCTAGAGGCTCCTGCAACCCAGGAACACATGGCAGCTGTTGAATCTTCTCACACAGTCAGGTTTACCAAAGACTGGCTCAAAGACTGGGTCAAGTCCTGATGTCCCATCTTACTTAAAGACATGAAAGCACAGACGCTTAAATTTTTCTCTTGGTTCAGTCAGTCACAAGTACAGTTTGTTACTTAGTTTTTAATTTGAAAATTGTAACAGATCATTAGCCTATAAAATCCTTGCCATGGGGCTCCAGAGAGACAGAATGGTCTTAAAGGAATTAACTAGAAACAGCTGAGATGCATCTGGTATGACACACTTTTCTCCCTTGAGAAAACAATGCTCTTTAGCTCTATCTGAGGGACTGTGGGTGTATGCCTGGGAGTTAGGATTTGTCCTGAAGTTGTCATGATAAATACTAATGATTTAATCATTGGCAAAGAGGAAAGCTTGCCCTCTTTTTTTTTTAGCAAGCCCTATATATGTTTAAGGGGCTAAAAGAGGTCTAATACTTAGAATATATGAGTTAGAGGATGAGCTTTAGGCTTTAATTAAACCACAGTCCGCTACCAAAACAAGTTGAGTGTACCTAGCAAGAGAAAACACAACGTTATCTAGACAACTTGTATTTCCTCTGATGATTGGTTAATTCCTTAAACTATTATGGTACTTGGTGTTAAGTAATATTCTTCAAGGGACAGCTTTTTAAATGGAGTTTTGAAGTATTTCACAATCATATGCTCAAAAAGTCCTAAGAAGATCTGATAATCTTAGAAGGTAACAGCATAGCAGAAGGGACAGAAGCAGCTTCCCGGTCTGTGATACCATGATAGCCACTATTGCTGGCAAATGGGCACAATTATTTAATGGGAATATACTTCTGTATTCCTCAGGTCATGTTCTTTTTCCAGTGCTGCACATAGGGTCTTATGCTCTACCTGTCAGTTTAGAGGCTGTCTCAGATTTAATTTTATTCTGCTGTTACGAATAAAATTAATTTTAAATACTGTAACTTAGAAATTGTAAAAAGAAGAGAGCTAATTTAATGCTATTCTGATAGCTCTGACCTACATTCTTAATGGAAAAACGTGACCATTAGTGAAATATCTATACTGACAAGTGGACACAAATAGTTTTATTAAAGCAATCTATGTACACTTAAAGTACCCCCTTTAACAATTTCGGTTTCATTCAGGAAAGTATTTGGTGAATATGTTAAAACTAAATAGTTATAACAGGTAAGTATTGCAGTGGCTTTATTTTCTCCGTGAGGCACAAATGCTCAGTGAGATACTCACTTGGGGCTCTGTGCAGGTGAGGCCCTGTTGTCCCATTTCCTTGCAGCAGTCCAGCACATGGCCCAAACTGGAGCACCCAGCTCTGTCAGCCTGAATTCAGCACCCTCGTAAGGCAACTCAGCTTCTGCACTGAAGCAGAGCTCCAGTTACTTGCAAATCTATTTTTGAAGGTCAGGCTGTGACAAGTAAGCAACTCCTGCCCAAGTTCAGAGAGCAATATGTATACACAAAAGTAAGGTTCTAAGAGCTGAAGCTACCCTTTTAAAGCCTGAGGATTTGGTCCCTTACAGCAGCTGTAAGGCAGCAGTACCTGCCAATGCCAATGCTCTTAACTAACATTAGCACCTTGCATCCTCTCATCATCATGCAGGAACACCCCCTCCCCTTATAATTATGGGCAGTGTTTGTGACCCACAGCCCCAGGAAAGTTTGTTTCACTTACTGGATGGTTATTTTAAAGCTGCTTTTTAGAGAGAAATGCAGGTCAGTGGCCACAGTCTTCATATTCACCACTGGTTTGAGGTGACAGCAAAACCAGTGTGTGTTCATAGTGTAGGGGTCAGCACAAAAATGAGGTAATACCAGTTAATTTTTGAATGTTCTCCCCCAGACTCGATCACATTTTGCTAAATCATCTTCGTGTTTCAGCATCCGTCAGCCTTGCGCACCTCAGCTGCTCCTCCGTAACGGCCGAGTCCATAATTACACCGCATCGGCTCCGATCTCAC
>NW_008237174.1:799106-806913 GCF_000691975.1 Corvus brachyrhynchos | reverse complement strand
GGGTCGTGAGGGTAGTGACAGCTGAGGAGGGATGGGGCTGTGCGGGGAGCATCCTGCGGGGCTTGTGAGGGCTGTGAGGTCTGGGAGAACTGAGAGGGCTGTGGGGGCAAGGAGATATTTGGGGGCTGTGGTGGCTGGGAAAACTGTGGAGACTGCGAGGGCTCTGCGGTATGAGGGCTGTGCGTGATATGGGGCTGTGAGGGCTATGTGGGATGTCTAGGGCTACGGGGTCCCTGAGGGCTGTGTCGGCTGTGAAGGGCTATGGGCTCTGTGAGGGCTAGAGGACTATGAGGGCTTTGAGGTCGATGGAGGCTGTGAGGGATGACTGGCCTGAGGGGTCTCTGAGGTCTTTGGGGGCTCTGAGGGCTATGGGGCTATGGGGGCTTAGAGTGATACTGGGGCTGAGGGGGTCGGGGGGCTAAAGCAGCTTAAGCAGCCTGTGTGTGCTGTGATGGCTGAGAGGGCTATGAAGGCTCTTAGGGCTGGGGGGCTCTGAGAGCTGCAGAGGCTTTGAAGTCTGTGGGGGCTGTGAAGGCTCTGAGGTGTTTGGGGGCTTGAAGAGCTGTAGGGGCTGTGAGGGCTTTCATAGCTGTGGGGTCTGTTAGAGCTGAGAGGCCTGTGAGGGATACAGGGGCTGTGGGTGCTATGAGGGCCATGAGGTCTGTGGTGACTCAGAGGGCTGTGGGGTCTGTGAAGGCTGTGTGGGCTCTGGTGGCTGTGAGGGCTGCAGGGGCTTGGAGGGTAATGGAGTTTGTGAGGTCTTTGACAGCTAAAAGGGCTTAGACAGCTAAAGGGGCTTAGACAGCTATGGGGGCTGTGAAATCTTCCAGTGCTCTGAGGGCTTTGTGGTCTGTGCAGGGTTATTGGGTCTGTGAGAGCTATGGCATCTCTAAGGGCTCGCCTGGCTATGGGGTCTGTGTGAGCTGAGAGGGCTACGAGGGCTGTGGAAGCTGTGAGGTCTTATGAGGGCTCTGGTGGCTGTGAGAGCTGTGAGGGGTTTGAGGATTGTGAGGGCAGTTGTGGAGCCTGTAGGGTCCTCAGTGAGGACTGAGATGGCTCTGTGGTGTCTGAGGGCTCTCCTGGCTGTGAGATCTGTTAGTGTGGAATGCCTGGCATCTTAACCAAGATTAGAACAAGAGAATGTTGACCCTAAAGGCTCTGCCAGTCTGCGTGTTTGCTGGGGATGCTGTGAGAAATTACTTCAGTGGAAACCCACCATGTGTGCAACTTACTGTGGCTGAAGACAGTCATGTGAATGGAATGCTTGAGACATGTTTTGTGTTACAAAATTAGCAAAGATTCTGGGGTCCAATTAGAGCGCGGTTGTTTTTCTGTAATGGACTAATAAAAAGGAGCTCACATGGGAAAGGGGAAAAAAGGAAGAAGAAAAACAACACCTGTGGAGCTCAGAAACTACAACGTTGTATCAGTGTGCTTTCATCACCGACACTCAGATTTTTTCTTTACATTTAGATTTTTTCTTTTCATTTGATCTCATCACCAACATGTTAGAGCTGAGAGGGCTGTGAGAGCTATGAGGTCTTGGAGGGGTATAGCATCTCTGTGGGCTCTTAGGGCTCTCAGGGCTTTTTTGAAGGCTATGGGGCTGTGTGGTCTGAGTGCTATAGGGGCTGTGAGTTCTGTGGTGGCAGTGTTGGCTATTGGGCTTTGAGCAATATGAGGGCTATGGGGTCTGTGAGGTCAGTGGTGTCTGTAAGGGTGGAGCTGGCTGTGGGGGCTGTGAGAACTCTAGGGGCTGAGAGGGGTCTGTAATGTATGATGTCTCTGAGGGCTGTAGTGTCAGTGAGGGCTGTGGGGGGTGTGAGCTCTGTGGTAGTTATGGGCTCTGAGGGCTCGTGAGTTTGTGAGAGCTGTGGGGTCTGTGAGGGCCGTCTGGGCGCCTGTGGGGCTTGGAGGGGCTTGGAGGGCTGTGGGGTCTGTCATGTCCTTCAGGGCTGTGAGGGCTATGGAGACTTTGGGGGCAGTGGGACCTAGATGGCTGTTGGGGTTCTGTGGGCTCTGAGTGCTATAGGGGCCTGAAAGGCTATGGGATCTGTGGGGTCTTTGAGTACTCTTAGGGCTTTGGGGGCTGTGAGGCCAGTGAGGGTTTATGGGGTCTGTGAGGTTTCCAGGGGCTCTGACAGATAGATGGGGTGAGAGGGCTGAGATAAGTGTTGGGGCCCTGGGGTCTGGGAGGGCTAGAGGTGCTCTGGGCATTGTGGTCTGTAAGTGCTATGGGGGCCATGAGGTCTGAGGTGACTGTGAGGGCTATGGGGCCTTTTAGAGCTATCTGGTCTGTGAGGGCAGTGGGGTCTGTGAGGACTGAGAAGGCTCTGGGGGCTGTGAGGGCTGTGGTGGCTGTGATGGCTAAAGGGGCTTGGAGTGCTGTGGGGGCTGTGAGGGCTAATGGGGGATCTGTGAGGACTCTGAGGGGGTATGGGATCTCTGTGAGGGCATTGATCGGACAGGAATGATCGACAGGTAGAATAAGCCTGTCAGTGACTGACAGGCTGGAATAAAAGTGATTGACAGGTGGGATCAGCCCAGGAGATGGATTGACAGGTGGTACTAAGAGTAATTGAGATGTGGAGTCATCTACTCAGAGTGATTGATAGGCAGGGCCAAGAGTGATGGGGGTGGGGGTCAGCCTCCCAGGATCAACAGGCAGGGCCATGGGAATGCCTCTCAGCTGCCCTGAGACATTCGGACACTGGGCTGTCCTTCCTGTGGAAAAGATCTGTCCCTTGTGGCCAGGCCTCCAGGGCTGAAATTGGAATTCTGCCTTCCAAAATTGTGTACATCCAAGGATTACTCCCAGACAAAAGCTGCCAGACTGACAGGTGTCACTGGCCTTGGCCTCCCGGGTGCTGCTCTCAGCTGCCCCAGAGCACTGGGCTTTCCTTCCTGTGGAAAAGAGCTGTCCTTTGAGGCCAGGTGCCTGGTGACAGAAGTGGGAATCTGCCTGCTAAAACTATGAACATCTGAGAATTGCTCCCAGACAAAAGCTGCCAGGACTGATGGATGCGGCTGGCCTTGGCTTCCTATGGGCCACTTCTCAGCTGCTCATGAGACACTGGGGCTCCAGGCTTTCCTTTCCGTGGAAAAGAGCCATCCTTTTCAGCCTCGTGCCCCTGTCCAAAGTTGGGATTCCACCACCTAAAACTGCAAATGTCCTTGGATTGCTTCCTAGACAAAAGCTGCCAGGGTCTGGTGGGTCTGGCTGGCCTTGGCCTTCCCTTGGAAGTGCACCTGAAACACTGGGGTTATGTGCTTTCCTTACAATGGAAATGAACTGTCATTCTCATCTGGGAGCCTATGAGGGAAATTTCGAATGCACCTCTAAAATTCAATATATCAAAGCGTTAATCTCAGTTGAAAGCTACCAGGACAGATGGGTCTGGCTGGCCTTGGCCTCCTGTGGGCCACCTCTCATCAGCACCTGAAACACTGGGCCTATGCTCTTTCCTTCCTATGGGAATGAACTGGTTCTAGAGAAGAAAGAGGCCGTGCTGGAATTCACTTTTCTTTTGCAGCCTATAAACTGCACAGCCAACAGTGAGAGAATTCGTCTTCCTTCCCAGCTCTATGCTGGATCACATTTTTTCAGTGTCGAAGAGCCAGGATCCACAACGGAACCCCTACACCAACTATGCCAGGACAGAAGGGGCGTGACCTTTACCTGAGCGCTGTCAGCGCTCATAAAGTGCGCCGCACGATGGCGGTGTGTACTTGCGAAAGAAGGAAATGCACCTTGCCTAGCTCTAAACCACCCGAAGTGCGGATCCGAGTTCAAAACGTCACTGCTCTCAAATGAACTGTGTCAGGACAGAAAGATTTCACTGATCTTCCCTTTCCAAGTACAAATTCGTACTTGCATCACACTCAAAACGAACTCCTCCGTGCTCGTAAATATTTTCTATCTCATGGAGTCCAGCTACAAACTTGAAAACCTCTGGCAAAAGCGTAGCTCATAGAAGTGCCAGCTGAGAAAGTTGTTGCTGGCCAGAACTGCAGCCGCACCCACCAAACTGCAGCACATACCCTGCTGTCTGCACTTTCCTTCTCAGCTCTGTGTACCATCGTAATCCTTCGGTCTCACAGAGTCAGGAGCCAAACCTGAATGGCACCACTGATGGCTCACACACTAAAGGTACCAAGACAAAAAGCTCAACAGCTTGGCTTTTGCATTCCCACTGTAACACTGCAGCAGCTCTAACCCATAGAACTGGAGAGTAGGAAAAGCAATTAAATTCACCAAGCTCACCCAAGGAAGGGAGGAAAGGCAGCACAAGGCAAGGGAGGGGTAGGTAAGTCATGGCAGCAGCACGGTATGTAAGGAAAGGCAAGAGAGCCATAGAAAGGGAAGGAAAGCAGCTAGGCCTAGTGTTTCAGGTGCACATGACAGGCTGCTGAGTAAAGACTAGCCTCAGCTTTCTGTTCTGACACCTCTGGTGTAGAAAATCCAAGTGTCATGTGAAAAGGTGAGGCGTTCTTGACTCTTAGTGTGGGGAGATTTACTTGACCCTTAGTGTTTAATTTCTCTGTCAGCTTCCCAGGAAAGCCAAGACCCTTGTTCCCGATCAGTCTGTCAGCATCCTGTTAGGGGTACCCTTCACTGAGCAGTCCTACTGGATCGGAGGGTGGTTTTCTGACTTAGGGAAACACACTAACAGCAAAAGGGAGAGCCCTCAGCAGGTCTTCTCCTTTATTTGAGGGTGTTACCCACTGCCAGTGACTGCCAGTGCCCAGGAAGGATTCACACTGACAGTTTATGGAATAACACTCTTTATTAATATAAAATCGTGACAGGTTAAGGTTCGAAGATTGTCAGTAGTAGTATCTGAGTGCAAAAATATACTTCAAGGAATATACAGACATGCTCTAATTCCCAATAAAATATTCAATGTGCATGGAGTATGATTCTTATCCTATATATACCCAATAGGTGTCCCTATGGGGGAGAAGACAGGTTCAGCCCATCCACTGATCCCAGCAGTTACAATGGAGTCTTCCTTACTTTTATGCCATTCTCGACTTATTTATATTCTATTTCTTTGGATTTAGGTGGAGCTTGAGTGACTCCAGTCATGAATATCTTTCTTACTGATTGGTATAAAATTCTCTCTCTTCGCTTTTAAAGATACAGGCAAAAATAATATAGAGCACATGCCCAGTGAGGGGTGGTCATACCTTGGAGAGAGATAACTTTGGAATGGAGGGGTGAGTTAACATTATTATTGGGCTTTAATGAATCATGTTGATCTAAGGAGAGGAATTTTGCCACAGTTGCTGGCTCAGCTGTAGGACATGTTCCTCTACCTCCCCTGGCCGGCAGGTGGTATGTGGTTTATTAGCTGTAAAGTACCATCATGTAAGGATTTCCACAGAGCCTGGCCAGACTATCTCCACTCTGCTCCACCCTCCATTGCATCCCCTTAGCAGGTGCATGTGGAGTCACCATGAAATAGGTTTCAAGTCACGCCAACCACATTCCATCCAGGGAGCAGCAACTGTGATTTACCCTATAATTTCCATACCATTGCAACTTCTGTTAAAATGCTAATATACTCAGTTTCCTCTAACTGTGCGCCCAGTTACCTGTCCACAGGGTCCCTAGTCATTTGCCCACACCAAGGCATATAAAATTTGTGATTGTTGGCTCCAGATTTCTAGGATGGGGTTCAGGAAGTGGAGTGCCTTTCCTTGGGAAGTAAAGGATGTAGTCCTAGTTTTTGCAGAGCAGATGATAAGGTACTGTGGGGAAGTAAACTCCAGCAAGACATTTTGGACTCTCAGAGACTGAAAGGGCATGATGCTATGTAAGATAGCTGAGAATGAAAGTGCAGTGCACCTTTTGTGCAGGAGTAATCTTGGACGTATGTAATATTGGAGTTGGTGTCCAGTTTTTGGCTGGGGGTTCCTGAATATGTGTGGCAGTGCTTTTACATGGGTACACTTAGGCTCAGTGTTTCAGATGCAGATGATAGGCTGCAGCAGGCAGGAGAAACTTTCTGTCCTAGCACATTCTGTGTGGGAGCAATCCCCCAGTACTTGCAATTACCGTATTGGTATCCAAATTTTGGAGTTAACCTTCAGAAAGTGATGAGAGTGCTCTTCGACAAGAATGAAAGCACACAGTCCTAGTGTTTGAGCTGCCAATTATCAGGTTCCCTGGGAATGAAAGGGATATCAGCAGTTCTTTTTGTCTGGCACCTTTGGGTGGAAGCAGCTTTGCACTGTCTGCAATTTGGGATGTCATCTCCACATTTCAGAGGCGGTCTTCTGAAATTTTTAGCTCTACATTTATTTTGGGCAAAGTAAGCAGCTATCCTGAGTCTTGGTGTACAGCCTAGGGGAGGTAATGCCCAGTAACAGTGTCCTAGCACCTTTGTATGGGATCACTTCCCAGACGTTTTCTGTTTCGGAGACAGGACCACATTTCTTTTGAGATGGGGGTCATAGTTTCCTTCTCTGACAAGGAAAATAATTCTGGATCCACACATAGGGTGGTCTTGGTCAATTCAAGTGATTTTCCTAGTATACAGTGGTATTGGTTAGAGCTGTTGAACCATTACAGGGGGAATGTAAAAGCCCAGCTGTTGATCTTTTTGTCCTGGTACCTTTAGTGTCTGAGCAATCAGAGGTAAGGTTCAGTTTTGTATTCTGACTCCGTGAGACTGAAGGATTGTGATGGTACACAGAGCTGAGAAGGAGAGTGCAGACAGCAGGGATTGTGCTGCAGTTTGAAGCACATACTTCGGTGCCGTTGAAGTAGCAGCCAGCAAGAGGTTTCTCACCTGGCACTTTCGTGAGTTATATTTTTGTTGGATGTTTTCAGTGTTGCAGCTGGGCTCTGTGAGAGTGAAAAAACATATTAGCACATATAATTGGGAAGGAGTTCGTGTTGCCGTGTGAGTGTGGCGCAGATAAGAGGTTGCACGTGGAACGGGAAGGTCAGCAAAGCCTTTGTGTCCTGACGCGTTTCGCGTGAGGGCCGTGACCAGCCGTGTCCACCCCGGGAGCGGCGCTTTGGGCTGCTTTATAGGCACACAGCCCCATCTACTGGAGCTGCTGAGCGGCGCTGGGTCCTTGACAGAGACGGGGGTCCGAACCATCCCTTGTGGACATCCAAAGTCCACTGCTCTCAAAGAAAATGTGCCAGAATAGAAAGACTTCTCTGACCTTTCCTTACGTTTGCAAACTTGTATTCGCACCACAGTCAAGCGGCAGTTACTTTTCTTGCAGCCTGAAAACTGCACACACAATCATGGTGCACTGCACTTTCATTCTCAGCTGTATTCCGTAGCATCATGCACTTTCAGTCTCTCAGAGTCTGAAATGTCCATCTACTTCTCGCACAGAGAAATGCGTCAAGACAGAAGCAGTCCAGAAAACTGCTTCTGTCAAAACATGCTGGTGCCATGTACTTTCCTTTTCAGCTGTATGTACTGTCACATTCTGCCACTCTTAGAGTGCAGTGAGGGCTGTGAAGGGTTATGGGGGTTATGAAGAGCTGTGGGGGCTGTGAGGGTTGTGAGACCTGTGAGGGCTATGAGCGTTCAGGGGGCTGTGGGAACTATGGGGGCTATGGGGAATGAGACAGCATTGAGGGCTATGGGAGCTTAGAGCGCTATGGGGCTGTGAGGGCTGAGAGGGGTGTGGGGTCTGAGGGGGCTGAGAGGGCTTTGGCCCCGTACCCGGTGAGGGCTCAGATCCACATGTGTCCAGACCGCTCGGTCCTGCGCCAGCTGCTGCCACCGCCGGCAGACCCTGCGGGGAGGCGCGCAGCCGGCACAGCCGGGCCGGG
>NW_008237174.1:795690-798934 GCF_000691975.1 Corvus brachyrhynchos | reverse complement strand
GCAGGCCCCGGTAGCTCCGCTGGGCTCGGGACCTCCCCCTTTAACCCCCTTCCTTACCAGCAACCCCCTCCCCGTGCCTCTTCGTTCCCCCGCGTTAAGCCCCGGTGTCTCCTCCAGTCTCGTCCGCCCCACGGTTCCTCTTGTCCCCGTGTTCCCTGCTCGGTGCCTTTTGTCCCTGCTTCTCTATGCCTCTTGTCCCTGTCACCTGCTCGGTGCCCCTTGCCCCCTGTCCCTATCACCCCCCGGCTGCCGGTGCCTCTTCGTTCCTCCCCGGTGTTCCCGGTGTTGCATCTCCGGTCTCGCCTCGTCCCGTCCCCCGTCATCCCTCAGGCAGTTTGTGCTTTTATTGTGATTCTTCCCCATCTGTTTGGATTTAAAAAGGGACAAATTCTCTGGTTTCTGAGGGGGTTTACTCCAAGTGTGAAAATGAGCAGGTCTGGAAGATAGGAAGTACTTTGGAAATTACCACAGAAGGCACGAGCAGATACACATGGCTGAGAAAATAAAATGGATTTGGGTCTGATAAAAGACCTGGATCTGAATATTAAATACGTACATGTATGAAATCGTGGTACATGTGTGCAAGTTGGTGTGTGAAGAGGCAAAGCAGCAGCTTGGTAATCAATGGTTGTTCCCTGCAATGACTGATAACCCCAAATGTTATGGCTTCTCTGAGTTTTCTATTCACTTAGAGGGCTGTGGACTGCTACTCCTTTCAGAATGCTAAGACCAGTTCCATGTCCTGGCTTTGCTGAAGGTTTAGCTGTCTCTGTTGGACATTTATTATGTATTTTTAAAAACATTTGGACTTTGATGTAATGATGTGCATATGAATACCTAGAAGGTGGGGTTGGGGGAAGAAACGCTCAAGTCAGCAAGAGATGAAATGGAGATGAACTGAGTAGAAACCCCTTGAATTTGGAAATCAGAAGAAACAAAGATCAAGAACAGCCCTCCAAAGAGCTTCAAGTAGGTATGTGGGGACGGTGAGTAGAACCAGAACTTCTGGTTAAAGACCTTTCAGTCTTTTATGCCCCTAATTTGCCCATAGTCATCCAGTATTTACAGCTCCCCTCCTGCTTCCAAACCTGAAACACTCCACTTTGCACCATATCAACTTGTAATTGTTGTCCCCTGTTTAGCAGTTAGTTAATGGAAAACTGGCATGTTGTGACTGTGGGGATGTTAAATTCTGTTGTTGTGCCATCAGGATTGCAAAGATCCTGGTGCAAAGATCAGGAGAACGTCGAGGTTATTGCTGCATCTCACTGTGCCTTGACTGATTGATGGATTTTTACTGCTTTTAATTTTCCCTTTCCCTGTTGTACTGTCCCTCCCCATCCCAGAGAGTGCTGGAACAGATAAAGCTGGAGGTTTTAATGAGGCTAATTCCACCAGTGTTAATCTCCTTGCCTGGGATAAACACGGAGCGGTAGTTACTAAGTCAGCAGCCTTGGGATGCTTTCCAAAGCACATTTTACCTTTGGATATTAGCCCTGAAGCTACCCTGAGACTGGGTTTAGGAACAAAAAAGAGTCCAGGGCACAAAGGCCACCCGAGAGCAATGAGGATTTCACCACAGGGAGGGTCACTGCCATCCAGGACTGTCTAAAACCCAAAGGTTTATTGCATGTGCTGCAGCTGAATGGAGGGCAGGGGGCGTTCGGGATGAAAACAAGGCAGAAAAAGCTCAACTGAGGCATTAGTTGTCCTGCTCCGTTTCCTGTAGGATGCTCTTGTCAAAAGGAAGGGTGTCCTAAGGGGCAGGAGAGATGCCGAAGCAGGTTAAAAAACCCCCAAGCCCTAAAAACAGGGGTTCAAATTAAAGTTAAAAGCTTGCAAGTTTTTTAAAATAAATACAATATTCGCTTTAAAATATAGAATAAAAATTAATAATAACAACATAACAACATTTGGGCGGTTATCTGGTGTTATGAAATTGGGGGATGAGGGAGGAAGAGGAAGTGAATGGAGACAACAGATGATGAGAAAACGTGGATGTTACCAGCAAAACCCAGAGGTAACGACAGCCCCAGCAATGCCCAGGGGCAAACGGGATGTCTGGCTCTTGGGACCAGGTGTTCAGGAATCCTCGTGACCAGTCTGACAAGTGACTTGAAGATCCAAATTTGAAGGAAAGGAGAAGGAATTGGAAATCATGAGGTTTTGGCTGCCAGGTCTGTTTTTTCAGTGACAGAAGGGTGTCTCACTTCACTCCTTGAATTCTGCACTCATTACACTGCTGCCTGGTCCTCAGCAGTGGAGAAAGAGGAGAAGACAGAGCTTAAACTTGTCATCACCCCAGCCAGTTTTTGGTCAGTGGGGTTCCCAACGGCTGGGTGTGCTTCCCAGCTTTCCTATTCCTCTGATCCATGGAAAACAAGGAGCGGGGAATCCTACCAAAAGCTTGTTAACAAGCTTATTTACATGACAGCTTTTTAACATATTTATGTGAAAAACCGTAATATTTTAAGGCCGATGGGAATTCTGTCCCACAGCTATGTACAGGAAAACAGGCTTTACCAAAACAAAAGGAGCACTTCAGGTGTAGTAAGGAAGGATAGCACTTCAGGCTATCAAGGAGTGTGAGATATGGTGCAATGTGGAAAATTCTCCTGAATTTTATCGAGGAGTTCATCTTCAAAGCAAGTTCCACCTAATTTGAGGTGGTTCAGGCGAGGCAGCACTTGCAACAAAGCAATAACAGTACCAAGGGAGACCAAATCATAGAGGTCAAGGCACAGGGTCTCCAGGTGCTCCAGTGTCACAATAGCAACCAGCCCCCTGTTTGTCAGGAAGTAGGCATTGCTGATTTCCAGGTAGCGGAGCTGCTTCATGTGGCGCCCAATGAATACCATGGCAGCATCACCAATGATGCAGTGCCGCAGAATCAGACGTTCAAGCTCTTCCAGGTGTGGAGCTGCTGCTTGGATCCCCATATCAGTGATGCGGTAGGTGCCACAAAGGCTCAGTGTCTTCAAGTGGTTCTGTGAGGAAATGCCAAGAAGATGATGGTCAGAAAAGGTGGGAATGCTGTGGATAGTGAGGTGTTGTACCTGTGGTGGTGGCACCGAAGGGGAGACGCAGAACCAGGCATCAGGGATGTCGCAGAGGCTCAGCTCCAGTGTGGTGACAGAAGAGGGCATGCTCTCGTACGGGACATGGCGGAGGTCTGTCTCGGTCAGGCACAGCCGATGGAGCTGGGGACAGCGCTTCCGAAGGGCAGCCAGCAGTGCCGGGGAGA
>NW_008237174.1:793339-795110 GCF_000691975.1 Corvus brachyrhynchos | reverse complement strand
GGTAGCTCCGCTGGGCTCGGGACCTCCCCCTTTAACCCCCTTCCTTACCAGCAACCCCCTCCCCGTGCCTCTTCGTTCCCCCGCGTTAAGCCCCGGTGTCTCCTCCAGCCTCGTCCCACGAGTGCCTCTTGTCCCCGCTTCTCCGTGCCTCTTGTCCCGTTACCCCCCACCTTGCCCCAGTGCCTCTTCTTCCCTTGGTGTCTCTTGGAGAAGAAGTGGCTTAACACTGACCGTTCCTGGTCCAGTCACTCTCCCTGACATGTTGTTTCTAACACCCTTCTAATGTTCACGTGGCACCAGCTCACATAATCTCTCTGAATACCTGGCAGGCCATCACAGGACGGGAACAGCTGTCATGACTCTCGGAGACGATCCTGGAATGTCTACAGTGCATAGTTGCAACCCTGGAAGAAGAGAATACAAAGTAATAAATTCAACGCTGACCTCAGGAGGATGCTTGAGCAGGTAAAACATGCTGTCCCTACCTCTGCAAAGCTTTATTGTCCTCTGGAACATGACACATTTCACCAGACAGCACTTTGGAGTTGTCTGCTTGTTTTCTTTCCTCTCCCTTTCACCCATGTGGACACACACTGTTGTATTTTCTTTTTATTCTGACACCCCACGGCCTTCACAAATGCAACTTCATGCTGATGCCAACCTCCTTGCCCCAGTGTCCCCAGACACACACTTGTCTCTCATAGCCCACACTGAATGCTTTTTGCCCACAAACTACAGTCTCTGGGCGGAGATCTCCTTGTCTTGACATCCAGAAAGTTGTTTTGCTCCATTTGGTGGCAGGTGTCTGTGATCTTTTTTCCCATCCAGTGTGTAGGTGGAATAGGAATGGAGAAGCCTGAAGAGACTTCTCTAAAAGTCTGACCAGCAAATGACCTGCTTTTATACACGTGAGAACAGAATCTTCCTCAGTGGGAGGAGGCTCTGGCCATACAGTTGTACTGGCAGTAGCAGCAATCACCAGACTTCTCTCTGTACATGAAATGGGTTTGGTAACACCCTGGTCTCCTTGAGGAGGTGAATCTTCACAGGCGTCAGGGCAGAATACATGTAAGATGTATGTCAGTCAAGTACAGGATGCTGAGCTCTGGCAAGTGAGCCAAGAGTGCTGCTGAAGCACAGCTTCAGCACAGGTACAGCTGAAGGCTGTTTTCACCAGGAAGCCTCAGAGTCTGAAGTTCAGGTGTGACAGAAAGCAAACTGAACTCCTTCCCCTTGGGACTTGCAAGTGGCTGCCTGTGCTGTGGACCTACTTCTGCAGTTCAGCAGTGTGTTGGTTTTGTACAGCCTGGTTTTTGGTGGCAGGGGGGCCACAGATCTGTGAGAAGCTGCTGGAAGCTTCCACCACATCCAACAGAGCCAATCTCTGATGGCTCTGAAGATGGACATGCTGCTGGCCAAGCCTGGGCCAATTAGAGATGTTGGTAACATCTCTGTGATAACAGATTTAAGAAGAAAATCAAAACAAAGGGGGGCACACTGTTAATTCCAGCCAGAGACGAGGAGGAGTTGAGAACATGTGAGAGAAACAACAGGGAGACACCAAGGTCAGCGGGGAAGGAGGGGCAGGAGGTGCTCCAGGCACCAGAGCCAGGATGCCTCTGCAGGCTGTGGTGATGACCATGTTGAAACAGCTGGGCCCCTGCAGCCCCTGGGGATCCACAGGGGATGCAGAGATCCACCCGCAGCCCGTGGGGATCCACGGGGGATGCAGAGATCCACCCACAGCCCCCGGGATCCCCGGGGGGGGACG
>NW_008237174.1:791672-792928 GCF_000691975.1 Corvus brachyrhynchos | reverse complement strand
GGCTGGAGCAGCCTGTCCTTGGAGGACTGCACCCCGTGGAAGAGTGACCCACGCCACAGCAGTTTTGGGAGGACTGTGTGCCCGTGGGAGAGACTCACCTTGCAGCGGGTTTGGCAGGACTGCTGCTCATGAGAGTGGAACCAAGCTGGAGAAGTTCACGGAGAACTGCCTCCCATGGCAGGGACCCCACGGTGCATCAGGGGAAGGACTCCTCTCCCTGAGCAGTGGAAGAAGATCCCAGTCTCAGGTAGGTAAACCAGAGGTCCAGGTGGGAGAGCAGGTGTTCTGCTGCGAAGAACATCTGCCAAGAAGTGGTAGGTCAAGTTCCAGATCTGCAGTTTCCCAGACCCAGAGGAGTGCCCTAATAGCTGAAAAACATTTCCTCAATTCACTTTATCAACACCTTCATTCATTGTGGGTCACTGTAAAAGCCTTGGGGGTGCTTATGGCACGAGCAGGGTCACTGCTGCCTGGGCTCGTTTCTGACTCATGTGGTACAGACTGAGGAGTCAGGATACAGGGAAACTTGTGTCTGCACTTCTTTTTGCTTCTGTTCTATTCATATAAGAAATGGCTGTTCAATCAAATTATGGTTTTCAGCAGTTTGAGAGTTGAAAAATCCTGGTTTAGGATTAAAAGATATGAATTGAAAATGGCTATGAAGGAAGTGATAAACCTTTATATAAACAGGATGAGCATGAGGAAAAGGAGAAATCCTACCTAATTCTATTAAGATGGGGGACATTGTGAATGTTGGGAGATTACAAAGATGCTTTAAAATATATGGATGGAAAATTGAAAATTCCCTTTCATGTGGCAGAATATCTGTAACTAGTACTGTTTTCCAAATAAATGTCAGAGGATTGAAATTGATAAAAAGATGTTAATGTATTTCTGTTTTATCACCAAGTTGAATAAAATTTCAGGTTATGTAGGTGTGTTGGTTTTGGCTGGGGTAGAGTTAATTTCCCAATGGCTGGTGTGAATATGTTTTGGATTTGTGCTGAACATGGGGTTGCTAATTTACAAATGTTTTTGTTATTGCTGAACAGAGCTTACACAGAGCCAAGGCCTTTCCTGCACCTTGTATGGCTGTGCTGGGAAGAGTGCTGGTGGGAACCTTCCTGGGATGGAAAATATGACCTCCTTCCCCCAAATTATTACAACTTTGAAATTATGGGGCCTTCAGGCAGAGATAGAGGGAAAGGAATAACAGTTCTTTACTAATATATACATATAACAAGACAAACAACCAA
>NW_008237174.1:781896-783695 GCF_000691975.1 Corvus brachyrhynchos | reverse complement strand
CCACCTGCACCTCCTCCCCTTGGTCCCATTTGTAGTGGAGCCTCCATGGCCCCTCTGAAATGAAAACCGGGATGCTGAGAAGGGCCTTGCCTTGTTTTTCTGCCCGTTTGCTCATTACTGCAGCACTGGGGGAGTGGGAGCTGTGGGAGAGGGAAGGATATGATTGTGGGATCTTGGGTAGAGGGTGGGATATGGCTGAAGAACTGGTGGAGAGGGATGAATGTGGTTGTTGAAACTGAAGGGGACAGGCCACCCTTGGTTGTTTCTGCGCTGCTTTGCTCATCCTTGTGGGTATGCAGCTGGGAAATGGAAAGGGAGAAGAGGGAGAGGGAAAGGGAAAGGAGAGAAAGTAGAAGAGAGAAAGGGAAAGTCCCCTGAGACTCCGAGCAGATCCCAAAGTGGCCAGTGCCTGCTTTCCTAAGGAACAGAATGAGAAATGAGGCCAAGATGGAGGTTTGGGACAGAACCTCCTCTCCTCTCATGCCTGCACACCCTTGCACTATGGAGAGCTGCAATCCTGGGAGAAGCTCTCCAGGGCTGGGGGAGACAGCCCTGGCACAACCATCCACCAAAGGGCTTTCAGCAAATTCCCCCCTCCTACAGTACAGCAAAGCACAACCTTCGCTCCCACTGTGGCTCTGTTGCTGGGCAGCAAAAGCTCATCCCCCCCATGAGAGCTGGGTGTCAGCCTGCACTGGAGCCAGGGAGGGATTGAGAGGCTGACTCTGTAATGGATCCTCGCCAGCTAATCGGTGTTTATAGGCTTAGATCTGCTGCTTCCTAATTTTATTCCAGCTCCTCGATTGAATTTCTCACATGTAAGTGAGCCCCAAGAGTCCATCCTGGCCATATATAATGGATGGTGATGGAGAGAAAGAATACAAATGTGGCTGAATGCCAGTAACACATGCCCAGGCAGCAGTGCAGAAGATCCCTCTGCTGAAGATCCCCCACTGCCAGAACCTGCCCTCAGTGCCCTGTGCAAGAGGCTTCCTCTGTCCCCAGCAGCTGGCCTGGGGCCATGACCAGGCTCGGCCATTCTCCATTGGCCCCAAGAGCAGGACAAGGCTTGGAGCCAAGCCACCAAGCTACTATCTCCAGGAACAGCACCAGTTCCACCCACTGAGCCCTGGTGCTGCCACTCGATGCCCCATCAAATATTAATACAATGCTCAATGCCTCTGTGCCCTGCCCCAGCACTGCAGCCCTGGCCCCTGTCCTCTCCAGGGCTGCCCGAGCACTCCAGCCTCCCCTCCTGCCCCATATTGCTCGTTGCTTTCCACACAGGGACTTTGGGGGTGCAGCTGCACCACCTCTGGGTGTTCCCTGAGCAGGGCACGACAGGACCCGACCCCCTAACCTCGGCAGCCAGCTCAGCCCCGTGCAGGTAAGACCCCACTGGGCCTGGGGCAGTGGGCACCCCCATCCCCGAGGAATGTCACCTCAGGGAGCGGGAGGACGGGCTGGGGGCATGGGATGCCCCAAGAAAGGCTGGCGGCCATGGGGCGGCCCCGGGCTCGGTCCTTGGCTGCAGGGGCGTCGTAGTGCACCTCTGGGGGAGAGCGGGCAGCAGGGATTCCTCAGCTCCGTCCCTCTGAAGGAACGAGATCCACCCGTGGCTCTCCTCCGAGAAGGGTTTTCCCCAAGGACCGGGGTGATGTGTCGGCTCACCCCTCAGCTGGGGGGGGCCCTGGAGGCGCTGGGGCCCACCTCCCCTTGCTGCCCTCCCCCAGGAGGAGGCCCGCGCCTCTGCCCCCAGCAGCCGCCCGGTCCGGCAGGGGATGGAGCACGCCAGGGGC
>NW_008237174.1:779582-780488 GCF_000691975.1 Corvus brachyrhynchos | reverse complement strand
ACGGTACTTCGGGACTTTGCACAGCCCGGCCCAGCGGCCTCGGGAGCCCGGGGAGGACGGGGAGGAGATTTGCCGCTACATCGATCGCAGCTTTGCCTTTTGGAAGGAGAAGGAGGCCGAGATCTTCAGCCTGGAGGAGTGATGCCGAGGGGCTGCGGAGGCCGCGGGCTGCAATAAAAACCTTCTCGATTCTGTCCCAGCTGAGCGAGGATTTCCGGGGCGGCGAAGAAAGCTGCTAAGCTGGGCGGGCCGCCTCAGCACCCCCGTCTCCCCCTCTCCCAGGGCGGGTGTTCCCGGCCTCGGCTGCCGCCGCGTGTTTACGGCTGCCGCGGAGTGAGATAAGAGCCTATATTTATAGCGGCACCGGCAGTGCGAGCCGGAGGAGCGAGGAGGGGCATCGCGGGGACCCCCGGCTACTGATGGGGTGGAGGGAGGGTGCTGTGGGAGCTCGTCCCTCCAGGCTCGGTGCCCAGCCGACCCCTTCGGGGAGGCTTCCCTAAAGGCAACAGCGCCGTGGGATGGGGCAAAGACGAGGATGGGCCGCGGCGACAGCTCTGCTCGTGCGGTGCCTTTAAGAACAGGGACCAGTGTCCAGGTGCCGCCTAAAAATAGCGTGTGCCCCTCGTCCGACTGATCCCGTGTCATGCGGCGTGTCCCTGCCCAGCGCCGGGACCGCGGTCCCTTCCCTCCCGCGGGCCGGCCGGGCTCTGGAGCACTGGTGAGAGCGGGAGCGAGCGCGCCGAGAGGGCTCAAATCACTCCGAAAATCACCCCCAAAAGGGCGGTCGCTGCCCCGGCAGGGCAGCTGCGGCGTGGTGAGGAGAAAACACGGCCATCAGTGGGGGGGGGGCTGTGGGAAGCACTTGTGCAGCCACTGCTGTCTGTGACTCGGGCACTGGGAAGGCGG
>NW_008237174.1:775739-779262 GCF_000691975.1 Corvus brachyrhynchos | reverse complement strand
GGGCGGGAGTTTCCCTGACACCGCGGCATCCTGGCCCTCTGCAGTCACTACTTCTATGCCATGTTCTCCGGTGACTTCGCTGAGAGCATTGCAGCACGGGTGGAGCTAAAGGAGGTAGATCCCACTGCGCTGGAGATGCTGCTTGATTTTGCCTACACGGGAAAGGTCACCATCAACCAGGGCAACGTGGAGGGGCTGATGCGGACCTCCAGCCAGCTCCACTTCCCTGCTATCCAGAAGGTCTGCAGCCGCTACCTCCGGCAGCAGATGGATGCCACCAACTGCCTAGGTATCTGTGAGTTTGGTGAGAGCCACGGCTGCCCTGAGGTCTCCTCCAAGGCTTGGTCTTTCTTGCAGGAGAACTTTGAAGCCGTCTCCCTTCAGGAGGAGTTCCTCCAGCTCTCCAAGGAGAGGTTGGCTGTCTACCTCTCCAATGACCAGCTGCAGGTGCAGGAGGAGCGGAGCCTGGTTGAGGCTGTACTGCGCTGGGTACGCCACGACCCAGGATCCCGAGCCCAGTTCCTGCCGGAGCTGCTGGAGCTGACCCGCCTTGTCTCACTGCCTGACCAGTACCTGCAGAACCTCCTTGCCACTGAGCCTCTTGTTCGTGACTCAGATGCCAGCAAGGCCCTTGTTGCCCGATCCCGCACCATGGTGGGTATCCCCTTCCCCTAAATCCCACTCCCCTGAGCCAGGAAGGAGGAGGTTGATGGCCCCGCCCTGGTCTCGTCATCAGGGGCAGAGTGGCACTGGTGCCCTGAAGAACCCCCCAACCCCACCACAGAAGCTAGAGGAGGTGCTGGTGGTGGTTGGTGGCCGTGTGCTGGAGGATAGTGAGGATGAGGAGAGGGGGCTGGAAATGCCAGCTGCCACCAGGAACTTTGCCTTCTATAACCCCAAAAGCAGTAAGTGCCCTGCACTTCCTCCACCTCCCTCCATGCTAATTAACCATCTGTCTACCCCAAAGCCACCTCTTGCCAAACTAGTGTCAGTTTAGAGAGACACCGCTTGGGTTGGGATGGGCTTGAAACAAGGATGGCTTAAGAAGTGCCATTGCTGGCTGTGGGGTCATTGCTTGGCTCTGCTGGGTTTCAGGGCGATGGATGGCTCTGCCCGACTTCCCTGATTACAACAAATGGGGCTTTTCCCTGGTGGCTCTGAACAACGATGTGTACGTCACAGGTCAGTGCCAGGGCTGCTGGTGCAGGGTGGGGTCTTCGAGGAGCAGGGATGGAGGACAGGGGACAATGATATGAGCACGAGGCACTGGTGTGGGGCCAGAGGCTCCTCTCTAAGTCCTCTCGTTACTCTCTGCTTGGGCAAATCTGGCCACTGGCAAGGAATACCCAGGGACAGCTGCACTTGGCCCACCTGACCTGTCTCTCTCTAGGCGGCTCCCGGGGGTCCCAGAATGACACGTGGTCAACGACGCAGGCCTGGTGCTTCTGCCCCAGGGACGGTGTCTGGAAGCCCATTGCTTCCATGCTGAGAGCCCGGACAAACCACACCAGCGCTGTCCTCAATGGTGAGATCTACGTGATTGGGGGTAAGGCTGCAAAGACCCTGTGGGTGCTGCCAGGGTGGGAGTCCATGGGTGCCCCAGAGCAGCAGGGTGGCTGCCGTGTCCTGTCACCCTGCAGGGACAACAGTGGATGTGGTGGAGGTGGAGCGCTATGACCCCTACAACAAGAGCTGGTGTGCCATCAGCCCAGCCCTCAAGTACGTGAGCAATTTTGCAGCTGCCAGCTGCTTGGGCAAGCTCTACCTGGTGGGCTCCTGCGCCGTCAAGTACAACGCACTCACTCTGCAGTGCTACAACCCTGTTCAAGGTGAGGGCTGACCCTGCTGCCACACCCCACCAATGTTGTCCCTGGGAGATGAACAGAGGAGCACCCCCAAGCAGGTGCCCCCCTGGGCTGCCAGGCACGGTCCTGTGGGATGTGAGCAGGTGCTAGCAGGGTGTGGTGGTGGCTGTGGCACAGGGCTCAGGAGCCCCAGGAGCGTGGCTGTTAGCAGCATGGACCTGAGCCACAGATGTCTGACACAGCCCAGACCTGACCTTCGGTGGAGCAGGATCTCTGAGCCATAGGGGTGGGGGAGGCTGCCTGCCTTAGGAAGAAACTAACACCCTGTGACAATGCAACCTCCTCAAGTAGACTCCCATCCCACAGCACCACTACAAACCATGTGCCCACCCCACAGTTTTTTATGCAAGACCCTCGACTGGGATGGGGACTGCCTGGCTGGTCTGCCTCCTCCCTTTCAAATTGCCCCTGAAATAGCAATGCTTTTTTCAGCCACTGGCAGCTGCATCGAGAGCCAAGGGTGGGATGCACTGCTAATGACTGCTCCTTGCAGATTTGTGGAGTGTGATCACATCCCCCTTCATCCCCAAGTACCTCTCAGCCCCACGCTGTGCCACTCTGCACGGGCTCATCTACCTCATCGGGGATAACACCAAGAAGGTCCATGTGTACAACCCAGAGGCAAACATCTGGCAGAAGGTAGTGGGATGTGGGTCCAGGCATGATCACCCTCCCAGGGATATGGGGATGGTGTTCCCAGCTGCTCCCTCTCAGTGTCAGCACCCCCTTTTCCCTCCTACCCACTCATCCCTTGGCTCTATTAACACTTTCCTCCCCTGCTCCCCCATCCCACATGCAGTAGGCACCAGAGGCCCCCAAACCCCACAGAGAGGATGGGGTAGGGAGACATGTCTGGTGGGTCAATGTCCTCTGTGGTGGGAGCAGGAGGTCACCAAGGGGTCCTTGCACATCTCACCCTGTCCCTCACACAGGTGCAGCTCCTACACACACTTCATGAGAACGGTGGGATGGTGGCACTGGGTGACCGGCTCTTTGTCACCGGTGGCCACTGGAAGGGCATGGACGGGGACTACCGGGTAGAAATGGAGGTGTATGACTGCACCAAGGACATCTGGACATGCGAGGGCTCCCTGCCCTGTCTCTGGCTCTTCCATAGCTCCTCCTCCATCTTCATGGACACCTCCAAGTGGACAGAAGCTTTCCAGGGTGACCATGGGTGGTAGGAGAGCTATGTCACCCTATGCAGCCATGCTCCCCTGTTGCTGCTGCCTGTTGAGGTTGGCAAGTGGGAAGCGGAAACCCCTGTGCCAGGCTGGCTAGGGCATCAGGAGTATGTTCTCCCCCACCACTGCAGGGAAAAGGCTTTTCCTTATAAACATGCTTTGGCTAATACTTTCTTGTTTTGGTTTGTGGCTTTTTTTCAGAACTGCCTCTTTCCGCTTCCAAAACCCTAAAGATTTTAGGTTATTACAAGGCCTCCCAAAGTGTGGTTCATCCCATCAAAGCCCGACATTGCTACTTGGGGCCAGCAGCCTGTGCATAATCCTGGTTTCATTCCTGGGATACACAGCATGCCCCCCAGGGCATGGTGAAGTAGCCGGCACCTGGGTGAGTCCCTGCTGGTGCAGACTCCTGCCCCAGCCCCACCCCGTCTCTGACGGTACCGGTGGCAGAGGGATGGGCGAGCACAAGACGAC
>NW_008237174.1:761516-775400 GCF_000691975.1 Corvus brachyrhynchos | reverse complement strand
GCGGGTGGTGGGGAGGCCGGAGGGACAGAGGCTGTCCCGGCTTCCCGCACGGTGCCGGAGGAGCTGCTGAGGGAGCTGCAGATCCTGCTCAGAGGTACCGGGGTGGGGGGGCCCAGGGTGGGAGCTGTGGGGACAGCGGGACAAGGCAGAGCAGGGCTGGGCAAAAGAGCCAGGAAAAGGGAAGGTTCCTTCCTAACGTCAAACTCCGGTGGGGTTTGGGGTCAGGCATGCCAAAGATATCTTGCACAGCTGGGGAAGGGGGTAAGGAAGAGGGGGAAAGCAGCAAAAGCAACCCCAAGGCCGGGGCCCAGCGTCGGGTGGAAGCAGCCTTCCATTGCCAAACGCGTGAAGACATCGCTGTGGAGCAGAAAATGTGGCAGGAGCTGGGGCTGTTCTACATCGTAAGTGCCCAGCCTGCCCCTTCTCCCTGTCTGCTGGGGCACCCGCCCTGGCACAGGGACTCCTTCTCTAACTCCAGCCATTCCCTGTCCCAGCCTGAGAGGGAGGGGATGTTCCACCGTGGCCCAGGGCTGAACCTGACCAGCGGGCAGTACACAGCCCCCATTGCAGGATACTATGCCTTCACCACCACGCTGCACATTGGTGAGCCCTCAGACAGCCCGTGGCCCTGCCGGGGGGGTCTGGGCTGGCTCTCATCCCCTGCTCTGTCACAGTGTGCAGGGAGCCACGGAGAAAGGGGCAGGGATGCCGAGGGAGCCGCCTGCGGGTGCTGATCTGTGTGCAGTCCCGCTGCCAGCACAACAGGTATGGCAGGGCAAAGCCAGGAACCCCGGGCCAGGGAGGGGGGAAGGAGCCCAGCATCCCTGGGAAAGGAAGGGAATGCTCCCCCCACCACTACCCTCCCTCTTCTGCAGCAATTTGGAGACTGTATCCCGGCTGGAGAGCAGCGGTGACCTTTTCACCATCTCTGTCACGGGCACCCTTTACCTGCAGGTTAGTGGTGCCAGCTCCACTGGTGACAGTACTGCGCAGGAAGGTGCCTTTTGTGGCCCTAGCCCAGGGTTGGGCACCAGGTCTGTGTTTCAGATGACCTCCAAGCCCCAGTGGCAGTCCGGGCAGAGCTCTGCTGGGGCACTAGAGCACAGACTGTGCTGCCCTAAAGGCCTTGTGCTCCTCTTTTCCCAGGAGGAAGGGCAGGGGCAGCTCCTCCAGCTCTTGGTTGCTGTGTGCAGGGGAGAGCTCTCTCCTTGGCTCTTCCAGGCCATGCCTGGTGCCCAGGGGAGGTGTCCCAGCCCTGCTAAACCCTCTCTCTCCCCAGGCTGGGCAGTATGCATCTGTTTTCCTGGACAACACAGCAGGCTCTCCCCTCACAGTTCAGAGTGGCTCCGATTTCAGTGCTGTTCTGCTGGGAGTGTGAAGAAACTCGTGCCAGGAGTGGCCAGACTCTTCCCTCTGCCAACCATCACATCTCCCCTGCTCAGCACCAAGCCTAGGGAAGAGCATTTGCTCATGCAGGAACTGCAGTCTGGTCCGATACTGCTCACACTACAGAGCCAGCTGAGGATGGACAAAAGATCATGAAGATGACGATGATAATAATAATAAAGCAGTCTGACCAGGACCTAAAGGCATTCACTTTTATCTAAAGGTTAGGCCTAGAAGTTTATCTTGGAAAATACTGCTGACAGTGGCAGCAGATGGTTGCCTTCTCCCCAGGGCTCAGCTCCCACCATACCTGGTACAAAGCCCCACACGTCCATTTTTGCCCTTAGTGGACTTCCCTTCCCTGCCCAGACTCAGTCTCAGCAGCCCAAGCCAGACAATGTATTGCTTTGGCTGCCCTGCAGTGTATGAGCAGTGAAGGTTTGCTGGCAGGAGCCAACATCTTTGCACTAATCATCAAAGCCAACTCCCAATAATGCCGCCCATTCAATTAAAGCAAATTCCTGTCCTGTGACTTCCCACACCAGGCACTCCCTGCCGGTGGCACAGGGCCCAGGCTGTGGGCAGCACAGATACGCTTTGCTCTGGCTCCGATAGCTGCCTGAGCTGAGGATGGGCACAGGCCTACGTGACCAAGCCAGGGCTGCAGGACAAGGACCAGGAAGGCTGGGCGTTTGATTTCCTAGTAGCACTGAGTACTGGGCAAGTTGTGCCAGCAACACTGCAAGATAGCCTGAGCAGTACCTAGCCCCACCTTCTCCCAGGGACGTCCCTGGCTCTGCCTGCCCTTCTCCACAGGCTGCGTCTCCTTGAGGAGCCTGGTGAAGTAGCTGTTAATGCAGCATTTATGGGTAGGGGTGTTTGGATCTGGGAAGGAGGGGACAGTCTCTGGCTGTGCAGTTTCAATGCTGACTTCTCCCAAAGCAAAGAGAACTTGTTTCTGAGAGCAACGTTGTGCTTCTCCCCCAGCTGATCAGGTGGGCAGCAGGCTCCTGGCAGGCATGAGGCCACTGCAGCTCCTGCCCAGCTGAGGAACTTGGCCCTGGCAGCACCTCCCAGTCCCCACACACGATAAGCCAAGGTAGCCTCACTCTGATCAGCTGCCTCTCTTCCTACTACACACACTTGAGAAGGTACAGAAAGACTCAGTGCCTGGAAGCAGGACTTGCCCAGCTGTGAGCTGTCCTGTGCAGGTGAGATACCAAGAGCCCAGTGTACTTGATCACAAAACTGAAAAAGCTGATGAAGTCAGAGGTACTGGAAGCGTCACTCAAGTGTTGGAAGGGGACAGAAGTTCAGTCAGCCCCACGGGAGAGAACTGCATGCAGAGCACTCATGCATGAGCCACCCTGGGGTGGTCTTGGAGCTCTCCTCAGCAGCAGGATGCTGCTAAGCACTGGGGCAAGGAGTGCTTTTTCAGGAAACCTCCTGCAGACTCTGCCTTACTGGGAAATTAAAGCAAACAGGTTTTTTACTTCCACTAAAGCTGGGACTGAGCCTGCTTTTCTACCTGGCTGGCTACTCCTAAGTGTGCTGAGACCTGCTCCTTCCTTTTCCCCTTTGCCATGAAAAATGGACATTTTATGGTAATTGTTAGTAACTGTACCGTAACACTGCATATTCCAATCCTAGGTGGAGCTGTGCTTTCAGAACTTTTCCTAAAGGAAGAAAAGCAGTGTTGTAAGAGGAAGGAGGGGGAGGAAAAACAGTCAGAGAAAGACAAGCTAACATCCCTCTCACCAACTCTTGCATTGGAATTCAGAGTGGCCTCCTGGAAGGAGCCCCCAAGCTGGGAGCATGGCTCAGCTCTTGCAGCATGGCACAGTGCAAGAGGTGGGAAAAAAGGGGGAGCTGAGAAGGGAAAGCAAGTTACCTTTCTGAAATTTGCCATCAGCATTTCTTTTGCCACAAACAGAAGCAACTCCAAGCTACTCTGTCTGGGCTCTCCAAATTTGCCTTTCAAGAGTAAAACAGGAGAGTGTGCTGTTAACAAAGGCATTCCCTCTCAGCTCATCCTGCAGTGCAACCTTACATCAGAGTACACAGGAATGGCTGGGAGCAGAACAAGCTGGCAGAGGACAAGCACTACCCAAAATCTGTGCCTGAGGGCCACTTCCTTCCTCAGCCCTCTGCAGGAGATGCAGAGAGTCAGTGTGCACCAGGCTGCATTAGCCTAACTCTTAGCCTAAGCCCACGAAGTGTAACTGACTACTGTTGGAGCAGAAATAGAGGTAAGATGGTCAAGCCACCTGTCCCAAACAGGACAGCTACTGTGTGCTCCAGAAAACACCCCAGGAGCTGGGAACCATCTTCCCAAGTTCCAGAGATCCAGGAGCCAGGGAAGCCTCACAGCCCTGCACAGGGCTATGCACAAACAGCAGGCACCACCACATCACCCTCGTCTACCTCCCCTGGGACTACAGCTGTGCCTCATCAGAGCAAGGAGGTAACCACCGTGCAGACCCCTCAGCTCACCTCCCTCACTGTCTGCTCACACACAGGGTGGGAAATTGGAAACTTAAGTGCTTAGGTAGCCTGATCCATTTAGCTTTCATTCTGTCATTTGGTCTTAAGCCAAATTTTCTCTGGAAAACAGCACACTGACTGCAGCAACAGCTGGTAGAGGCACTGAGACAGGATGAGATACCAGACACTTATTAGTACCTAAAACCTGAGATGCCTTCTCCTCAGATAGCACAGACAAGCATAGAGCCTGCCTGTAGCTCAGCTGCCTGGCAAGTCCATTTGGTGAAAACACTTTTTCCAAAAAACATCAGGAGCAAACTCCAGCCACTTTTTCCATACTAACACTGTGGTAAAACTCCAACATGTTCTGCCAGCACAGGGCAGGTATGCTGCTGCTCTGCAAGCACTGTTTGTGTCCCTCAGCTGCAGGCAACCTCACAGCCCAGCTTCAGAGTCAAAAGATTTCCTACCCAGTGTGAAGAGGACAGCCCATACCACATCCCAAGCTGGTGGCCTAGAGCACCTCACCGTCTGTATGGTACAGCCTTGTCCTGGAGCTCCCACTGAGTCCTGGAACTCTGGACTCTCCCAGAGTCTTGCACAAAACTCAAGGATATGGATAGCAGAACTGCCCCATTTGAAACAGCTGGCAGAACTCATGCCCTCAGATGCCTCTTGCTAGCACCCCTGCCAAATGAATTTACTGCGATTGCCAAGACATTCAACCCTACTAGCTAAGTGAGCTAAACCTATTAGAAAAAAACCATCTTTATTTACACTGAAGAGGATCCAGCAGGACCCACCCTCCCCCAGCCACACGTGCATGCACACAGACCTCTCCCTTTCCTTACATCCACCACACCTCATCCCTCAGTGCTCTATCCGGACCACCATGACCGTGACGTTGTCGGCCGACCCTCGCTGCACTGCCTTGTTGGCCAGTCTGTTACAGGCAGCTTCGTATCGAGCATCTGCTTCCAGCTTCCCTTCTCTCATCTGGATATTCTTATCCTGTTGGGACAAAGAAATTTGATTGCTCCCAGCAAAGGCAGGCACACGCACATTGTATTTTCCAAGCACTGGGAAGCAAAACAAACACAGGCAACCTAGGGAATAAGGGAGGATTCTCCAGCAGTCCATTTCATGCCCTCTGCACTGACAAACCCAGCCCCCACGCTGCCTTCTCCTCACCTCCAGGCAGGACACAATGAAGTTCACAGCTTCTTCTGGTGTAAACACTTTAAAGAGGCCATCACACGCTATCAGAATGAACCTGGAAATCAAGTGGAGACAGGTTCCAAGGCTGAATTTTTGGCTCCCCAGCTACAGCAAAATCCCTCCAATCTATTTTACGAACATCCATGCTCCGATCCAAAGGGAAGATGCCACAAAAGCTTGTCTGAAAATCCCTTTGAACTATGATTCATGGCAATTCGAAATACAGGCCAAAGAGCCAGGCAACTAATGTAAGACCTAGATCAGGACATCCTGGCAGTCCTACAACACTGTCAAGATCATATATAACATCCTGGTCAAATGCTCCATTGTTTCTCTAACAACTGCTTCTTTCCTTTGAGTCCTTTCCATACATGTATTTTCCCTGTGAAGCAGCTAATGCAAGGAAATAGAGAAACACAGCTGAATCCCTCATGTACATCACTTAACATTTCTACACTCCTGAGGTATGTGGTAATTTAAATACACAAATTCAAAAGAAAAGCACGTGACACAACTGTGATCAGAAAACTCTGACACAAAATATTGCCACAAGCTTCAGAAGGTTGAGGAGATACAAAGCCCAAGGCAAGGACAGCATCCCCCTTTGGATGGGGGAGACAGCCTGCTGGGCACTCCCTGCCTGCACAGGGAACTGTATTAGCCAGGAGCCCTAACCAGAGTCACCAGGACAAGGAAAACTACAACCAACCTACAGAAGTGGTCAGCCTGCACATGCCTCTGAAGACATCATTTCAGTGTCTGATACTCAAGAGTATCTTTAGAAATATTTTAGTGGATCACTTGATATGGAACTCTAATCCCAGAAAAAGCAGCAGTACTGGGTTACACTCTCACCTCTGAGAGTCAGCAGGCTCACTGCAATTTGTCGTTGCCAATCATATCATGGAAAAGTACCTCAAATCTTCAAATATCAGAGCCGAATGCAAAAGTATTTATGGGCACTACAGCTGCTAGAAACAACTCTTGGACAGGATGGAGACCCAAGAACTCAAGCCTTAACTAACTGCTTGAACACTGGTGTGTGAACTTAATCAGAGCACAAAGGACATCTAAGGCTTGTGTATGCTATTGCTATGAGGCTGGTTCTTCCAAGAGGAGCCTTCACAGTATCCTGGCAGAGCAGCAGCATTATCCCACTGTTCTGATAAGGAACAGAAACAGAGAGACATCAGTAGTAGGAGCATCCTCTAATTCTGGGGAGATCAATCTGAAGTGCCTTGGCTCTCGCAGCAGATCAAACAGGGTTGTGTGGTTTCTGCTGAGCAGAGGTGGAACAGACAACCCCCCATGCAAGGGCACACTTTACCTGTCATTGTGTGTGAGTTGGCAGCGTTTGATATCTGGCACAGAGATAACACCACAGCGTTTGTACTGGCCATCCCCAATGGAGCGGGAAACCTCCAGCACTCCCAGGACTCTTCCATCCCTGCACAAGGAAAGAAAGCACTGAGAGCCCTCCCCACACCTGTGTATCTCACTGCACTGCCTGATGGGGACACTTCGTGCATCCATCTGCCTACAGATAATGACCCACTTCCCCAGCAAGTTCAAATCTTCCCTTCAAAGGCTCCTTCCCTTTCTGTACGTTTGTGTGAAGCGCTGGGAAACAAGTGGTGAGGGGGAGGAGGAAAAGAAGTCAGGAGACTTCAAGGCTGTTTTCTGTCACCCTGCCCTAACTCAAGTCTGGCTTAGCCTAGCAAACTGGGGAAGTAAGAGCTATATGTGAGCTGAACTCCCAGTGGCATAGTTTGAATACAGAGATTATGTTTTGGCAAGATATCCAGCAAACTGCTCTTCACTAGAAGCACAGAGTGGCAGAGGCAAGAGGTCTGAGCCAGCAGCCCCTCCTGTGTCCTGTCTATCAGGACATCAACCCCTACAGACTGGCTCAGCTGTGGGCAGTTCCCTGGAGTGAGAAACACGGCATGTTCAGCTCCTGATCACTTGGCCTTTTGTAACCACTGATTGCAGCAAGCAGTTCTGTGAAACCTAAGTTACAATACCCCTTAGGAAACAGCTCTGGTTTGTTAAGCTTTTCTAATTAACCAAGCTCCCTAGAGAAACAGCTTCCCACACTTCACCTTTCCAACAATCATCTTCCCAAAAAGGCTCTTCTGTGCCCTCTGGGAATACACAAAGCTCATTCATTGTAGTCCAAGCAGCCCCGCTTGAGATAAAAGCAAGAAGCAAGGCATGTCACAGAGAAGAGATCTGATGCTCACACACTTTGTGGCTTATCTCTTGGGCCCAAAATATTGAACTACAAGCAGTGGGAGAGGCTCCCAGGAAGTCAGGGACCAGTTCTGAAATGAGCTAACAGACACTGGGCCATCTCTTTGCCATGTGCAAAGAGAGATCGGTGCTATGCGTAAGTGCAGCATGTGCTCTCCAGAGATAAGGGGAACAAAGCACTCCAGACACAGCAGCATAACAGAACTGAGCCCACCCCTCTCCACCCTGGCTGCATTTTGCCTCCACAGGCATGAAGATACTTCACCTGCACTGAATCCTCTCTTTGTGAAGATGCCACTAGATCAAGAAACAGCCTTCAAAAAAGAGAGAACCTAGCCAGGGAAATAAGACTCAGCTGTTGTGTTTGGCACCAGCTCTCCAAACAACCATGAACTCCTTTTTGCACAGGAACATTATCATAATCACATTTTGGCTCCAGAAAACTCCCTCCTATTGCAGACAGCCTCAGTGCATCAGCTAACCCCAGGGGAACAACACCAGCTGGAGGGCCTTTTGTGCTCCCTCAAACCATGCTCCCTCTCACATGACAGAGAGGGGAGTCATGCTGCAAGGAAATGAGTTCTGTTCAGCATCACAATGTGCAGAAGGCAGTTACTTCTTCAACAATCCAGTCCAGCTCTGTAGGTCAAAATCAGTAGGTCAAGCTTAAGCATGCCTATGCTGGCGTCCCATGGCCAGCCTTTCACATGGGTCCTGCCTTGGCCATTGTAAGGCTCTGTGAAACCAGCCCACATCAACCAACTCCAGTAACTGAACCCTTCCATGCCTCAGGCACCACTGTGCTTCCCACAGGCAGCAACAGATTCTCTCCAAGCTCTCAACTAGGATGCATACTGGGTTCAGGAAACTTCAAAACCTCAGTGCTCAGGCCCAAAATTAGGCTAGGGTTTAGATTAGCTCATTCACACCCTCAGGCACTTACCTGACGTTTCCCCCAGCTTTCTGTATCCGCATACGCTCCTCATACTGGGTGGGGTTATGCTCCTTACTGAGGCTTAAGGCTGTGTGCTTCTGACTCTCTTCATTGTAACGACACAGAATCGCCTGTGCTGACAAAAGACCATCATCAAACAACACCACACCACAGCAACCATTTCTTGAGAGAGAGCTCCAAATTGTAGTGAATGGTCCTTCCTACATCAGGCCAGTGACTGGTGGCCAGTGGTGTTTCTCAGGGCTCATCCCTAGGCAGGAGGTGCTGTTCAGTACTTCTATCAGTGATCTGGATGCAAGAGTTGAATGCACCATTACCAAGTTTGCTGACGATACCAAACTGGGAGTGCTGTGGACTCTCTGGAGGAACAAGAGGCCTTGCAGAGGGACCTGGATAGATGCACCATCAGGCAATTGCCAGTCGGGAGGACAAAGTCCCCCCGGGGGGCCCCGGACACAGCGTGGCCAGCGGGTCAGGAGAGGGGATGGTCCGGCTGTGCCCAGCACTGGCACGGCCTCACCCACAGCACTCCAGCGTTAAAGATGATGGGAAGGTGCTTGAGTGTGTCCAGGAGAGGAGAACCACGCTGGTGCTGGGGCTGGAAGGCGTGTCCTGGGAGGAGGCTGAGGGCTCTGGGTTTGTCTGGTTTGGAGAGAAGGAGGCTGAGGGACAGCCTTATCCCCCTCTGCAGCTTCCTGAGGAGGGGGCATGGAGAGGGAAGTGCCGATCTCACGGGAATGCTGATCTCAAAGCAGGGCCAGGGGAGGTTCAGGCCAGACATCAGGAAGTGTTTCTTTAAAGAGAAACTCTTTCTTTCTGTATAATCAAATACTGCACCAGGCTTCCTGGAGAGGTGGTTGATGCCCCAGACTGTCAGTGTCTAAGAGTCATTTGGGCAATGGTGTCACTTTAGGGCAGCCCTGCACTGGTCAGGCAGTTGGACCAGATGGTTGTCGGAGGTCCCTTCCAACTGAAATATCTGTTCCAGATACTGTGAAATATTTAGCACCAAAAGTGAGAGCTTTCACACCCCACTGTTTTACACTATGAGAGACAACACAGAAGTACTCTGTACCCACCCAAAACAAGATGCTTTGTAGGAACAGTTGAGTAGCTCCTGACAACTCAGACATCCCAAACAAACAAACCAAAGAAACCACACAGCTCTGGGCAGAATAAAGATGCCATCAGTGGTCTCCATTCTGCTTACCCGGCTGTCCCCAAGGTTGGCTATGTAGAGAATATTGTCGACAGCTAATACACAAGTAGCTGTGGAGCCATCCTTCCATGCTGGCTTCCTGAAGGGAACAAAAATGACATTACTAAAGGGGAAACACAACGCTTAAGAAGTTTAATTACAGAGTGTTCTTGGGGACTCAAAGAAGAGTCATGTGCCAACATACAGCAATCAGGTAGCACATGGCCACAGCAGCTGCCTGCAAGCAGCTCAGGTTGGTGATAAACAGCAAACTGGACAAGGACAGAGGAACTACAGACTACGGACTTCTGAATGCACAGCCAATGCCCAGCCGGTGTAAGTACTGCCAACCACAGCTCCCACACCAACTCTTCCTCACACTCAGCTCCCAGGAAACCTCATATGTGAGCAGAACAGGCTCAGTCCTAATGGCTGCCCAACAGCTATAGCATCACAAGCAAACAAGCACCCCACACTCCTTCTGCTTCTTCTTTTCAGCAAAAGGAAGGCACGGCCAACTCTGTAAGCAAAAAAGAAGGCATTTCTGCTGCATTTTCCTTCCTTTTTTCACAGTATCCCTGCCCCCTCCCCACCTCAGCAGCACCACCACTCACTCAGTCACTCTCCTCCTATTTCACTTCCTGTAGCTAAGCTTTTATCTCTAGAGCCCTACGTAAGATGAGAAGCATTTCTTAGATTACAGCTGCCAGACTAATCCTCTCCACAAAAAAGCCTGGCTATGATGCCATTCTTCACTGAAACTAGCGTCGAGAAACTAATTTCTAGACACATTTCATCCGGTTTTTCCTTATTTTGAAGGTGTGGCTGAATGAACATGATTCATTTCAGCATCAATACAGCTATTGCTAACAATCCTTTGTAGTCACTTTGTCATAAGTCATGTTTCTGACCAGAGGCTGGTTTGAGAAAGACACTATTGTGACAGACTCAAGAAAGCATCTTCCTTTTGCCTGGTCAAACTTGTTGCTCTGATTAGGCTTAAGAGACTGAGCCAGTTTGCAATTTGCTTAAAATTGAACATTTTCAGGAAATTGCAGAATCAAATGCATCAAAAGTCTCTCCATCTGTGATAGAGGTGTCACTGTGAAATAATAACAGTAAAAAACCAAGTCAAACACGTGTAAAGGATTGGTAACAAAGTGACTGTATTTGAAATGCAATCTACATCTTCCCTAGTCCACACAGTCGGTGTGTCAGCTCAGCAGAGACAGAGAGAAGGTCAGGGTGCTCGGCACTCCACACCCAGCTGCAAGGCAGGCTGGCATTTACCCCACAGAGGGACACTCTTCATCAACATCTGTTTTCTAAAGAGTTGAAGAAAGCAAGATTTAAACTTACATTGGGAGAGTTAGGTCTTTCAACACAGGGCATTAAAAGCTACCTCAGGGATGTGTTCCAGCCTGGCAAGCACAGCTCTAAAGAAAGCTTAGTGGCCCCTACAGATCCCCTCCTGCCACACTCTGATGCCATCAACAGAGAGATCCCACCTTAGGCAGTATGGGAAAAGTCCCTTCAGCAACATGGCAAGTCTTTAAAAGGAAGGCAAACAAGAGGCCCTGATGAGGACACAGGTGGCCCTTGGAGCTGTTTTGCTTCCTTCCCTCATGAGGAACACTAATTTTAGTCTAAGGGATCCTACAGACCACTTACCATAGAGTAACACCAGAACATGGCACGACCTAGTTCTAGCAAGCACTCAGCTGGCAGAGTCACAGCCTGACACAGTGGAGCTGTGTGGAGTTTTGCCAAAGCACAGGCATGACACAAGGGAGGTTTCCTCTGCTCAGACCTCAGAGATGCACGCTAAGAAATATAAATGAACAGAAAGCATTAGCACTTACTGGCTGGATGCCTGCTTTAGAAACTCTTCATCTGTGTGTTTGAAGGTGTCCAAAAGGCATCTCTTCACAGTTTTCTCCACGCTGGCTACCTCACCTGTCAGACAGAAAAAACAGCAACTAAGCTCCAAGTAAAACATATCCGATCTATCCTCGTCTGTCCCTTTGCTCATCCAACATTCAGTCAGGCAGTGCATCTCTTGGGACTCTGCAGAGCAGCTGGGGCACATCCTGGCCTTACCCTACCAGAAATCTGGGCAGCAGTGTATGTGGAGAGTTTGTGACATGAACCTCTCTACCACAGGAGTATTTTCACACTTGAAGTGGCACTGCCAAAACTGGCAACAGCACATCTCACACTTGCTTAGCAAGTCACAATTGGCTCCTTGCCCCCTTGTGCCAAAAAGGCTTCCAGCCCTCTTCCCCAGAAGACAGAGCAGTCTTGCAAGGCCTCTGGGAATAAGGAATGAGTACTGTAGGACTACACCCAAACAGATCAGTTTCCCTATCCACTGCCAACACAGAAAAGGTGGTGGTTGTCCTACAGCCCTTGCTCCACTCCTCTCACCTTTAGGAAATTTCTTAATCAGGTTTTGGTGTAGATTCTGTGCTGCAAATTTTGAGGCTCGGACTCCCCCGTGGCCATCAAAAACAGCGAAGTATGAGACACGTGTGCTGTGAGGGAACAAAAAGTAGCAGAAAGAGGCTAAGAAAGGCCATCAGCCAGGGAATGGGATCGAGTACATTCTTCTCCTTAGTACCCTGCCCAGTGTCAGCCAGACTGAAAATCCTGCACTCCTAGGTACAGAAGGTAGCAGCTCTCTGAGCACATCCATTCAGCATTTACATAGTTTACATGTTCCAGCACTGAGCTGAGAACTTTCTTGTAATTTTCCCCTCCTCAAGAAAATGAAGGGCTAAAGGGTTTACAGACCCCAATTTAGGATAAAAGCAGGTAATCATTTCACCTCAAGAACACTGCAACTCTCCAGCATTACAGATACCAGTCTAGCCAATCCTACAGTACCTTCCACGCCTAAACTTGTCCCAACTATGCTACAGACAAAAAAACTTGGATCTCTCAGCACACAAACCTCTTGGGACAGTACTAAAGCTAAATCCAGTATCAGGGTGATGCTTGAGAACATTCTTTTAATTTTACATACCCACTTACATTTGGATAACAAAGGATCAACATCCTGAGTTACTGGGCCTTCATGGTCCTTGTACAGTCAGTGACTGAATCCACTAAGCACCCCTCAAAGGGAGGATTTTGTACACACAAGCCCTGTGAATTGCCTGGAAACACAGCTAGCTGATGATTCACCCCAGGTCTCCTAATAACAAGCCCAAACCATACACCACAATACAGGCAGACAAGAGCATCAGCTGTTCAAAGCAAAAAGGGTCATCTCCTGGGCTTAGCTGAAGCCAGCTGGAGCTCCCTCACCCCCATGATGGCTGTTCTGGCAGCTGGGGCCCACTTACATTTGGGAGGGCAGAGGCCGTTTTTTTAAGATGACATGTGCATCCTGCATGTCTTCCCTCTCACCTTTTCTCTCTGCCACATAACCCTTCAGTCCAAGAACGTCCACTGATCCTAAAGGAGAACAAAGCAGACACATGCATGCAAATCAAACTCCTCCATCTCTTCAGCTCAAGCTAAAAACCAGTAAGTTCTCAGCTTCCAGAGCCCTGTCCTGGCAATGCAGCCCTCATCCTGCAACACAACATCTAGCATCTGCTGGTGAACAGGATATATTTATTTTGTAACATGGGCTTTTATGTGTTCCCAAGGTCAGCAGCTCTAAAAGCAGCCTGCCCTCATTTTAGCAGGCAGCTGTAGCCAAGCAGGACTGCTGGGCATTGGACAGGACTCCTTCTGAACAGGGGTGGGGGACAGGGTGGGCAGGGGAAGCATGTGGCACTGAAACTGCAGATTAAGTAAAGCACAGCTTTAAAGAGTGCACTAAGGACAGGAAATCCAGGTCTGATGTTCCCAGGACATGTCCTTTCCTTTGTACCCCTGAACACATCTTGCTCCCAAAGCTGTAACACAGCACACAGGCACTGAAGTCAAAGGCCCTGTATGTAACAAGCCCGTCTCTCCCCCTCTCTGGCTTCCTCAGCAGCCAGCAGAGAGATCTGTGGATGTGGCAAAAGAAAGTGGTGTGGACCTAGCCTTAGAGAGGTTCCACACCCAATCCCCCTCTCAGCAGCACAAGCACTTATCCTGCCAGTGCTGAGGTGCCTGCTGCTCAGCTTCTGCCACTTCAGCAGGGACAGTAAGAAGGCCCAGGAGATGGATAGAGCCAGGAAGCTCGAGGGGCTTCCACAGACCCCTGCAGCAGTTTGTTTCCTACAAGAGGCTGAAAAGGCAAGCAGACTGAAGAACCAAAGCTTAGCTTTGTTCTGGACTTACTCAGCCCAACGCCAAAAGTACAAATTGAGTACATTTGTTTTCAAACTGTCTGAAAACCTTTACAAACTTTCTTTTCCACAAGTTCTTCCCTGCCATTCTTCTCTTCCTC
>NW_008237174.1:759457-761459 GCF_000691975.1 Corvus brachyrhynchos | reverse complement strand
TGAGCAGCACTGGAGGCTGAAAGAAAGCAAAAATGCAGGTGGCTCAAGTATTCCAGCACTGTTTTACTTGCATAAATTCAGCAGCAGGTCCTTTTATAGCAAAGCACACTTACACAGCATTAAGTGCCCAGAGTTATTACTGCAAAAGACACCCTAACCAACCACAAATGCACACACACAGCTTCCCTCAGCACATACAACCCCTGGCACACATCACTGCCCAACCAGTGAGTGCTGATTTCACCACTTCATGCTGTGTGACTCCACCTCAGGCACAGGACAGCTATGTTTGGCTGGCAGGCTGCTGATTCTCCCCAACAACCCACAGGTTTTATTTCTTAGCTACCAGGCTTTTTTTTTTCCCCCCCAGTTTAATTGCTCAGGAATTGAATGTTACAGGATGGAACATTTCTAGATTATTATTATTATTTTCCTCTATGATCTCTGCCTACAACAATGCAAAGAAACTTATTTTATTACTCTGAATGTGCATTTTTTTTAGAGGGTTCAGAAGAAGACTACAAATTACCGTTAGCAAGCAAAACCTGACATCAGAACTCTGGCTTTTTCCTTCTGGAGATTTAGTCTCATGTGGGTATAGTGAATTATCTCACCTCCTGCCAGGTGACAGCAAACACATGGCTGCATGCAGAAAGCCTTGCCAGAGCAGCAGTCTGGGTTTGAAGCCATTTTCAGCAAGGACAAGGAGGCAGCCTCTGCCTACAGCAGAAAAGCAGCCAGGGCAGTGGCTGCACCAGGGCACATGCATACTCTCCCTCCCAAAGCAGGAAGCTTTCAGACAGAGAACAGGGCTCCCCAAAAGACAGGAATGTACTTCTGGGAACAGGCCTAATTTTACTTTTTAAGATTCAGAATCCTGATTTAAACAATTGGGGCACAAATTGCCACAAGAAGCGTCAGCCAATGTGGACTGCAAAGATAAGCACCAGGTTAACTTGCTACATGTCCAGCACAACAGGCTGCATCCTGGACTTTCCTGAGAGAGGTGGCTCAGAAGAGGCTAATGAGTGGCACAGCTCCTTACCTGGGTCACTGCTGCTGGCTGGTGGGAGACCATCGAAGAGCAAAGAGCCTTCTTTTCCTGGAGCACAAGAAAAAGACAAAAATAACTAAATACCTTTGTTCCTTTCAGGGAATAATGCTTTGCCTAGGTCTCTCCTGAGGTGAAGAAATTATGAAAGTTTATCAAAGAGAGACAAATTTCTACTTCTGTTACTCATCGGCCAAATCTAGGCTTTGCATTTGTTCCAGGAAACATTTTTACAGAACATTTTATAGAATATATGTGGAACATCTGTAACACCCTGGTTATAAAAAACCAAACAGGATGCATGCAGCTGGTCTGCACACCAGTACCGATAACCCCACTGCCTTTATTCTGTCTAACAAAGAACAGGATTTACACAAACTTCATCTGAAAGAGATGCTGATGCAGAAAACATGGAAAACCAAACTAATGGTAGGAACAGAGCACCCATACCTGAGTCAGCACTGCTGGATGGTGGGAGGTCATCAAACAGCAGAGGCCCTTTCTGGGCATCTTTCCCTGCAAGGCACCAGGGCAGAGTAAGGAACCAGTACAGGCACTCCTGGAGAGAGCTGGTCTGAAAGGACTGTCCCCAAGCCAGCACAGGTGTGGTAAACCAGGAGAGCCTTACTTCCATCTCTAATTTTAGCAGCTACTACACAAGCAAAATAACCCCCTGCCTGGGGCTGAGGTGAACTTTTATCTTGAGGACAGGTTTTTGGGGCTTTCTGCTAGCAATCCACTAAGCTCGCATTAACACCCCTCAGCAGCACAGCGAGGGGAAAGGCTCCAACACGGTCTAAACCGCAGCGGACGGAGTCCCGGAGGAAAAGAAAACCACGAACCCCACCAAGCCCGGCAATTTCCCAAGAGATTTTTAACCCGTCCCCTCACCCTCCCCCTTGCCCCTCAGGCTCCCTGTAGCGGCGGCCTGGCTGTGCGCGGAGCCACGCT
>NW_008237174.1:732024-758968 GCF_000691975.1 Corvus brachyrhynchos | reverse complement strand
GTCCGGGACCCGCAGTCCTGCCCCCTGGCACACGGCAGGGAGCGCCGGCGGGAACCGGAGAGCGGGGAGTGCGGCCTCCCTCCTCCTCTGGCCCCAGCCTGCCCGCCGATGCCCGCCTGCCTTCCGTGCCACCCGCTGCCCTGTGGAATTTCCCTTCCGGTTGGGCTTATAGTCGTGCTTAAACCTCCGGTTTGCATTCCTTGCCGAGGGAATGGGTGCCAGGGCCATGACGAGGAGCGCGGTGCCGGCCAGAGCGCTGCTGGTAAGATGGCAAGGATGGCCCGTGTACCACATCCAGTGGGCAGCTCTGTCTCCCTCGGCCCCGACCTCCAGCCGAGCCGTCTGCACTGCAGGTTTGCTGGCCTCAGGCATGGCTCGGCTTTGGCTGGAGGATGCCGTTCAGCGGGCTGCGTCTTGTCTGTGGCACAGGTAGCACCACACAGCCCTGGCCAGTGAACCTGTGTCTGGTCCCTGACAGACACTGGTCCCGTCTCTGCCAGAAGCTGCCTCCATTCTGGAAGAGCCTCCCCTCAGGTACCCCCTGTTTCTCCACCCTTAGCCCCTTTCATTGAAATTTAGGATGGTACCAACTAGTCCTTGCCAAGACCATGGGAGCCAGGATGTTGCAGCCTGGGCCCCTGCATTGCCCCAGCTCAGCCTCTCTCTGCCTCCAGGCTGGCACTCTTCATCCAGAAAGGGCACAAGTCTCCCTCCAGGTCTAAAAAGGATCACAGAGAGGAAAATAGCCCAGTTTGTTGGGGAGCTTGTCCTGGGCAGGGGAGCTGGGCTGAGAGGAGCAGCCCCACTGCAGCTTTGGGCTGTAGTAATGGAGTAAGATGCCCAAGGAGCTGTGGTGAGGCCAGGCAGAACCGGCATGTGCTCAAGAAGAATCCCCAAACTCTTTCTGTGACCTGAAACCCAAGCTAAAGGGTGCCTGATATGCAGCAAGGGGGCCAGTGCAAGCCTCTACTCATCTGCCATGTCCCTACCTATCCGTGCCCCCCACAATACGAGTATAACGAGAAGACAGCACCACGTCCCACACACACACACACACACACACACACACACCCCACAGACAGTGCAGGGAGGTGCGGCAGAGCCAAGGCGCAGCCGTGCTGGACAAGAGACAGCAGAGCTGGGGGGTGCCTGGGAGATGCACGGAGGAAGATGCTCAGCTTCCAACGCAGAGCTGTGCCAGACGCTGCTGGCCACTTGGGAAGCCCTGAACAAAAACATCTAACCATGGGTGAGAGATGGGAGAAGAGAGAGAGCTGCTGCTGGAGGAGGTGGGAAGCAGTGATGGCTGGAGGAGAAGGTCTTTTCAGCAAAAACACCTCCGATGTGGGAAGCCCCCAGATTAACATGCTGATGGAGGCAGGGTGGGGGGAGGTGGGTGCTTGCTTCTGCAGCAGAGGAAGAGTGAGAGAACACCAGCTATAACAGAAAAAAGAAGCCCCATCCCCACCCTGACACCCTTTGATCTGCTTTGAGTCTGTCATCCTGCTGGGAGAAGGGATGTGCAAGCCCTTTTGGAAGAGGGCAAGAAGAATCCTGTAGGGTGGGATGGTCACTCCTAGTCGTGGCCTCTAGGGAATTTTCCCATTCCACCTAAACCTCCACACTCCCTGCAGGGTTGGAATCCTTGGCATCCTGCCCTAAGAGTGGGAAATCCCTTTGGATGAGACACCTGGGGGCCTCAGGCCGGGATACTAGAGGTGGCCCACGCGCTTTTGGTTGGAAAGGGTAGCCCAGCACGGGGTGACAGACAGAGCCATCCCCAGAGCTTTCCTTTTCCCTCCAGTAGGACCAAGCTCCAAAGTGCAGTCACCCATCTGCAGGGACATGAGTGCCCTGGCCAGCTGAGACTGTGGGCTCTTCCCTTCCAGAGGTAGATGGGACAGGTAGGAATTGCCTTCTTTGGGAAGACATGGTGGGCTGTCTGGCCACCGCTCAGGGGAAAAGTAGTGTAAGCTGTAGGGGAAGGCAAAGCAAATGTTTGGGGAAGGGCAGAGAGTGAGGGTGAGAGCTGTGCTGCTGCCAGGCACAAGCCAGTGATGTCCCAGGGAAGGCATCTCTGGAACCCCAGCCCAACACCAAGGCTCTCCCCTGCCCGGGGGAGGCATTGGCTGGGGGCCAGGACTCAACTTAGGGGATTTTTGTGATGTAAATAGAAATAAATACTTTATAAATATAATCTTAAAGTACTGACACCTGATCTTACTCTGCTGTCTCTTGCAGAAACATCAGTAAATTAGGGAAACCCCACATCTAAATCACCACTTTCCCTTCGCCTGAGGGCAATTCCTCCTGCTCTCCCAGCTCTGAGCTTTGCTGCATTCCCATCTCTCTAGATCAAAGACCAGCTTTTAGCCAAAACCACCCTTCTCACTCCCTCCCCTCTGATAGGGACCTTTTTTTGAGCATTAGATGGTGTGATATGAAGGTCACCCATGGGGGGACAGGCAGAAGATGGCACGTGCACAAGGAATCCTGCCCAGGCGGGTCCAGGCTTTTGCAGCTACAAAGAGAAGTGAGTTTCCCCTGTGAAGCTGTGAATCAAGACAGATCCTTCCATGGAGCAGAGAGCTGGGGCAGCAGATGGTGTGAAAGATCAGATATTAACATGGGGAGTCTTCAGACAGAATCAGCTATCTTGATCCTGTTGGCAGACGGATGAGGTGGAGGGTGTTTTTCAGGTTAGATTCTCATCTGGGCTGTTCTCCTTCTGGACAGCTTGGATCTGGTTTGGAAAACAAGGGACAAAAAGTGTTAAGAGATGTGGACAATGAGAGGTTTGAACTCCCAGGTTCAATGTCCTACCTCCACGCTGACACTTGAATCCAGACAGCTGGAAGGACATAGAATTAAAGTCTCTTTAGCCAGAGTACACACATTTCTGTGCATTTACTCCTATTCCCCTAGTCCTGCCACTTGAGATGATCTCAAGAACTCCATGAGATGGTCTTGTTGAGGAATTAATACGTTCAGTGCAGGTAGCTTGGTGTGCAGCTGCAATTTGAGCTGCAGGGGTGGGAGCCTGAGGCAAGAGTCCGTGAACTGCCGATCGTTTGCATAACAAAGGACATAGGGACCTGCGGGACAGCCAGGTGAGGAACAGCAGGAGACACAGCAGGAGCCGAGGAATCCAGAGGAACCCAGACCTTGGTGCCCTTAGACTACGAGGGTACAAAAGCCCAGGGCTTCCTTTGTTCGGGGCTCCTTCTCCGAGGCACCCAGCTGCAGCTGTTATTTTGTTACTGCACCGCGACTGAATTTTTTTAAGGATAGAGACATCTGAGACTCTGCTATGGGAAACCTGTGACTTGAGCCAGTTAGGAAACCTCGTCTGACTCTGTGAGTGTGGTGAGTGTAGGAAATCAAGCAAGGCCCCTGTCGGCTCACTGGAACCACCTGCTGTGAAGGGGCCTCAGTCCCAGCTCAGGTGGGGCATGTGTGACTTCCGGATGGTCAGACAGGAACGTTTCCTTAACATTCTCAAAAACTCTGTGAGATGGTCTCAAGAACAGTGACAGGCCAGTGTCCCTGCCACCAGGCATGGATGTTGCTTTGAGCTCAGCACAACAACACCTCTGTACCACTTGGAATCTGTCCGTAGACTGAAGCATTTAAATGTGGATGAGCTGAATTCAAAATTAGTGTGGTCCAAGTTTTGCCAGCTGAGAGCCTGTCCAGGCACAGCTCTGCACAGGAGATGCTCCCCACACCTGGCTGGGGGCTGCAGCAGGGAAAGCACTGGGATCCTGCAGCCCCCCCAGCAATGGCTTCTCTGCATCCCCCTTCCCCCAGCTGCCCCTGGTACCTTATGGATCCAGCCAGGAGAGGGTTGAAAGCGTAGAGCCAGTCGTGCATGTCTTTGTCACTGCTTGCCTGCAGCAGGATGCCCCGGTGCTCTGTGCACACTGCAAATGTGTTCGGGGTCTGCTAGGGGAGAGCCAGAGCTTAGTCCTTCACTCAGTGGGGGTGTGTGGAGTGGGGCTGGCTCCCAGTACCCTACCTTGAGCATGGCCTGCTGGTCCTCACTGTACTCCACTTGGGCCTTGGAGAGGTTGAGTATGGCCCTCTCGACCGCATCCTTGTCCGAATTGTAGATGTAGACATATGGACGCCGGACCACCACGAAGCGTTTTACCCATCCGTTGGTGTGAGGCTCCAGGAAGTGCAGGTAGCCCTTTTTGGAGACGATGGGACTGCAGAAGGGACCAAGGTAAGGGGTGGGATACAGACCATGAGGAGGTGGCAATGGTAGGGGATGGACACCCTGCCCATAGGTGCTCCCCTCGCTGGCTGCCCCAGTTGCTCCTACCTGACTCGAATCTCCTGGATGTCGGGCACCAGCAAACGCTGGGGCTCCTTCTCCTCCTCAGGCCGGCGGGCTGGGGACTTCTTCTGCTCTCCTTCTACCACAGGCTCCAGGTCAGGGCTCTCTGCCCTGGAGGAGACCTGGGGAGGTCTGGGGAAGGAGGAGAGGATGGAATGTAGGAAGAGTGATGGCTAGGGAACATCCACAGACAAGGACCATGTACCAGTGATACAGCTGCTCTGCTTGGGATATGTCACCAGAACCTCCCAACCAGCTTCTTTACCTGACCTCCATGGCATTGTAACATCCTTCCACCAGTGATGGGCAGGTTGAGGAGGGGGTGAGAGTGGTGACCCCAAGAGCTGGCATGGAGGGGTCTCTCATCAAGGTCACGGACATTTCAGACAGCTGTGGAGGAATGGAGGTGTGGACTAGAGTTTCTGCACAAAGCCAGGCACATGCAAAGGACCAGGCTCCTGCTCATACAGGGAGAGGCAAGACCCTGGGCTGGCAGGGTCCTCTCCTGTCACAGTCCTGAGAGCCACCAGTTCTGGGAAAAACCTGAGCAAGCAGAGGGAGCAGACACCCCAGAGGAGGCATGACTTGTGCCATAGTGCCCATCTGGCCTCCACCCAGCCATTCCCTTGCCAGCCACACATCCCTCCTTGGCCCCACCAGCCCAGCAGAGCCTGGGGCAGCAGTAGTACCTTGCTCTCGCTGGCGCTAATGCAGACGTGGCTGTGGCTGTACTCCCTGTTGAAGGTGTGCGTGAGCAGGCGCAAGCACTGCAGAGAGAGGAGGAGGACAGTGGGGCATGGGGCACATTCCACCTCCCACTCTTCTTGGGCTTTCTCGTGCCACAACCCCTAGCCACCCTGTGGAAGCCACTTCCTGGCTTCATCCCTGCCAGCTGGGGATGCTGCAGGATGCTACCTTCACAGCCAGCTCCTTCTGCCTCTCGCTGGGGGTCTCAGGGGGAGAGGTGCGGCCTTCAGGTGCCCCGTCGGCAGAGAGTGGGGAGGAGATGCAGGAGGTGCTTCGGGACTCAGAATCCTCACTGGAGCAAGGCGACAGGGTCTCCATGCCCAGGCGCTGGGTCGTCTCCAGCTTCTCTCGCAGTAACAGGTAGTGTCTTGTCTTCTCCACCTGGGCACAGGCACCCAGGCTCAGGGGTGGCCCTTTCCCCCAGCCCCTGGCCCCCTTAACTCTATTTACTCATTAGCTTTGGATCTGCTGGGACCTGGCTAGCAGCGATGCACAGGAGTATTGGCAGTACAGCCCCATTCCTGCCTCCTCCCACAACCAAGACAGCTGTGACGTGCAGGGTGGGGAATCTCCCCAGCACCAGCAGAGCTGTGAATTGCACTATTTCAGCCCGTTTCTAGCCCAGACTCTCACTTCTTGCAGGAGGCTCAGTTTCTCCAGCTCCCACTGATGATCAAGGATGAGGCTGTCACTGCGGGGCCGCCAGCCAGCCAGGTTCTCTTCTCCCCGGACGTAGGCTACAGAGGTGTCCAGCACACGCCGGCGCCTTCTCTGCATGCCTGTGGGCACAGACACACAGCTGGGGGGACAGACACACGGCCCCTAACCCAAAGGCCCGGCTGTGCCTCCCTGCCCCAGCTGAATACCCGGGCAGAGGCATGGCACCCACCTGGGCTGCCGGCATCAGCCACACGGCAGAGGCTGAGCTCATAGACTCCTGTCACACGGTTGCTGTGAGCAAAGAGAGATGAGGCATTATTGGCTTTGCCCCATCCCCACACCCCAGTTTTTTCACCCAGGCTGCTGGGATGCCCTGGAAAAGCCCCACTCCCTAGGTGATGGCTCTCCTCTCCCCAACAGGGGCATCCTGGTACCTCTCAGAAGCCCCCAGGCTGCCGCTGCCAAAAAGATTGCGGATGGAGCGTGAGGCAGGAAGCTTGGCATCCCGGGAGTAGAAAACCATGCAGAAGTCTTTGGTGATGACGGCAGGCTGAGTGCAGTTCTCCATCTGCAGTCGGGCAGAGGGAGGCATCAGGGGTGCTGCAGAGTGGCAGCCCAGCAGATCTCTCCCATCCCCGTGCCCAGCAGGTTTCAGTTCCAGGGTCCCACATGGCCCCCAAGCACAAAGTTGAACCCTGCACCCCATAAGCACTAGCTAAGGAAGGGCTCACGCTGGCTGCACCCCAACAGCTGGGGAAATACCCGACTTTGTTGATGTATAGTGACCCCAGACAAGGTCCTTGCCTCGATGTAAGCTGACAGGGTGATGTAGATCTTCTCCCGGTAAGGGGTAACACGGTTGAGCAGCAGTGAGTTGTGCATGGAGCTATCCCACGCCGCCTCAAACTGGTAGAAAGTCCTGCCAAAAAAACCAGCAGGGCCAGTAAAACAACCTCCCTGGAACCCCTGGCAGGCGAGCAAGGAGGTGCCATTGTCCCCCCCACAGCGCTGCAGCAGGCCTGCAAGGACACACAGACATGCATGCGCAGTGGGGACAGATGGGGACAGCCACTCCAGAGGACACAGGCTCAAGGCAAAGGGCACAAGGCATGGTGGGAGGAGGACACGGCACCCTTGAAATGGCCAATGGACCAGGGTTTTGGGGAGGAGGGTCCGCGGGAGGAGTGGGGGGCTCAGATGGGGTGCAGGCAAGGCAGAGCAGGCTAGGAAGGCAAAGGAGGGCGAAGGAGGGTTCATGCCCCACCCCTGTGTTCAGAGCAGGGGTTGCCACCCCCAGTGCACCGGGGCCAGTCCCCACCATCCAGCCTGGGGCACAGCACCTCCCAGTCCCTGCCAGGAGCAGCTGTTGCCATTTGGGTGATGATGGCCAGAAGGGAAAGGAAGGATGATGTTCAGCACTGGGGGTGTGCTGCCAGCCCACCTCTGGGAGCACAGCCCCCCCACCAGCCAGGTCCCCTTCCCCAGGGCTGCCCCTGTCTGCCAGCCCTGGGCCCCAGTGAGAAGCTGGGGACCATGATTTGGTGGCTGGCCCCTGTCAGGCTGTCTCCCCTGGCTCTTGCACTACCCTCATTGCCAGCCCCATTCCCACTCTGCTGCCTCAGGCCCCTTTGCTGTGTTTTCCACGGCTCCCAGGCTGGGAGAAGGAGCAGGGGACACCTGGTCCCACTCACCCAGGCCTACAGGATCCCAGAGAGGACAGCACAGCTCACCCAGATCAAGAGTGGCAGCTGCTCTCCTTGGGTTGAGCAACCGAGGGTGAGGAAGCAGGAGGCGGCTCCGGTGAGAGAGCATGGGGGATCCCCGTTTCACCCCCTGCGCCACTCCTGGGCTCCCTCCCGGGTCAGCCTTGGCTTTACGGCACACCCACTCCCCAAAACTGCCCAGAGCTGCTGCGGCCCCGGCTCCTGCCTGAGCATCCTCAGGAAGCTGTGGTTCAGCCATATCTCAATGAGAACACCTCAGCACATCCCTGAAGCAGCATCCAGGTGGCTGAGGAGCAATTTTAACAAGAGCCAGGGCAGCCAGCGGGAGTAGGGAGAGGTTCTCAACTGCAATTTCCCACATGTTGGAAGAAGAGGGAGAGTGACGCTTTCAAAAGGTGTATAAAATACATAAACCCCCCGGCGTGAGACACAGCCAAGGCAAAGGATTGCTTTCAAGACACAGGTTGCCTAAGAAAAGAGCACTCCCCAAGGAGAAGGAGGAGAAGAGAAGCCTCAAGGGAGGGGAGAAAGAGCAAAAAGCAAAGGGAGGAGGCAAAGGGGAAAAAGAGAAAAGCAGGAGGGACCAGACCGAGCAGGTGCGCGTGAAATACCTAGTGTCATTTCCCAGCGAAATGCTATAAGTGGAAGGTGACCCAAGGACAAACACACACATGTACACACACAGAAAAATGACAGGTCAGAAGAGCCCCTCTTGAAGGGACTCGCACATATTAGCACCACTGGCCAAGGGAGCTCCAGCCTAGCTGAACCCAAACTGGGAACCAAAAGGAGCTCAGCGAGGGCAGAAAAAGGCTTACCAGCCTGGGTGAAAACCCTCTGCCTCCCATCTTCCTCATGGTCCAGCAGCTGGGAAGGAAGCACATGTGCTCTCTTATCCCCTTAACTCTGCCCTTGTGCCATCCCAGGGCAAGGAGCTCCCACCCAGCGCAGTCCCCTGGGACAGTGCCAGCTGGGGGGATGAGATGTCCCACCACCACTCACACAGCAGGTGACTTCTTGGCCCATCCCTTGGTCCACAAGGAAAGCATCACTGTGCTGCGAGACCATGGGCAGCACCAGTGTGAACCCATCTCTCTTGCAGTGGGGGGGCTGGATCAGTGCTGTATCCACTTTCCTGCACCCTGGGAGGGGACAGAATACTGCTGCAGGGACAGCTCTGCCCTCAGACATCTCTGAGCAGGACCAGCTTTGAGTTGCTGTAGGGAAGACAACCTTCAGGCACAAAGTTATGTGCCAGGACTCAGGGCACTCCATCCCTTGTCTCCCAGACACATGCCCCTCTTCTTCTGCCATGGGGCACAGTGGTGGGCCCCTTCCCTGGGGCCTCGACAATGCTCCCATCCAGAGGCTGGTGGCACATCCACAGATCTGGCACCTGTCACGCATATGCCAGGCTCACCCAGTGGTTCCAGCTGAAGCCTGCAGTCCCCAAACAGCCACTGCCCGTTTACAGAGGAGTACAACAGTCTGCATGTGTGCCACGTATGCATGTGTGCACCCGCTGTCACACCTGCATACAGACACACGCTGCCCATATGCCGCACCTACACCCACGGGACAACCGTGCACGGGGTGGACAGCCGCTGCCACACCAACTGCAGTCCTGCCATCGTTACCAGGTGCCCAGGAGAGGGCAAAACTTCCACTGTCCTCACCAGCCCTGCAGCTACTCCAAGCAGCACCAGGGGCTGAGCTGGGACTGGGGCGGGAGACAATGGAGGGTCTGGCACACTCGGTGCCAGATGCCAGAAAAGATGGGAGAGTAGCAAAGTCAAAAAGCAAGAATAAAACCCAAATCAGGCAATGGAGACGCAGGCGTGCGAGGGGGAGCGGCAGCCAGCCAGAGCGTGGCCCAAACGAACAGCAAAAGGGGTCGAGTGAGCAAGAGGTGCCAGCGCAGGAAGGAGGAGGGATGGGGCATGTGAAGGGATGAGGGGCCGGATGTCCAAGTGCTGCCTCTGGCGGGAGTGAGCGTGCCGAGGCAAGGGGGTAGAAAGAAAGAAAGGAGAGAAGGAGGGGTGGAAAAAAAACCAATGGAAACAAATAATACCTAGGCATATCCGAATCAAGAAACTGCCTGCGAAAACACAAAACAATCACATGGTTAGTGTGGGCTTAGATGGGCAGTAGCAGCTGAGGGAAGCGAGGGGGGACACCAGGCACTGCCCCCTGTGCCTCCGCCCTGGGCGCTTGATGCAGGGATGGACACGTGCTGAAGAGAGAGCTGAACTACTCTCCCAGCCTCCTCCTGAGTGGCTCCGGGGCGCTGGGGAGGCTGCAGAGGGGAAGCCAGGGCTGCTCCAGGCAATGGAGGCTGCATGGCACAAGGCAGCAAAGCGGGGAGCGCAAGCGGCTGGGAGGGGGGGGAAGTGGGCACTGGTTCTGCTCTCTGCCTTCCTTCTGCCTATCCTCACAGCTGCAGGGTGAAGCATGCACATCTGCATGTGGAGTGGAAGTGGGGGGCATTGCGGCTAGTGCCCTGCAGGCAGCTGGCCACCCCCTCCTCCCCTGCCTCACCATGGGCAGGCTCCATGGAATAGATATGGGACAGATATGACACGTGCACCAGTCAGTGCCCCCAGATAGGCCCCTGGTCTCCACGCTTCTCTCCACACCCCAGGTATCCCTCCAGCCTGAGCTGTGTCCCCTTGTCCTGCAGGACCCACAGGGCAGAAGGCAGAGCAGGAGGCGCATCCCTCCTGCCACACTACCTTAGGCATGCCGAAGATCCCATATGGCTGCATCTGGGACCAACCAGAAATCAACCAGATCAGGAGCTGACAAACAGCTGAGCAGCCCCAAGAGTCTGCAGGTGCCACAGACACCCAGCTCCCAGCAAAAAGACCACCACCACTCCAGTGGACTGGGCCCTCCTTGTCTGACCATCCCCACCTGGACTCTTTCTCTGTCCCCAAGGCTGTAACAAAAGTCTCCTGGTCTGACACTTGCACGCGTGCTGACCCCAGGACTCGCCTCTGCTGCCCAGATACTCTGAGCGGGTTGCTCTGCCATGTCCAGGAGCTGCTGCCCTGAGAGTGCTCAGGGTAGCAAATCCTATCCAGACCCCAATCATTCCCACAGAAACACCCTACCTTGGGACAGGCCTCCTTGGGGCAGTGGTGACCACAAAGCAAATGAAGGAAAAAGTGGTCCCCAGTCCTCACCACCATGTTCCTACACCAATGACCACAATGCACCCAGCCAAGGACCAGTCCTGCTGCTCCCAGTGCTGGCATCGACCATCCCTGTCTTGTTGCAGCTGCCTGCATGCACACATTCTGGCCAGAGACCCTCATCAGTCCCCCAAGTTCCACCAGTAGCCCTGGTGCAGAGGAGAGCCCTGCCCTCCATGCCCACGACTCCCCGTGCCACTGCAGGACTCACACAGGGAGATCTTGGAGATAAAAATCTTCTGGTCCCACTTCTTTCACACCCTGCCAAACCTACAGTGGGGACACCTTTAAGCAACCTGGTCTAGTGGAAGGTGTCCCTGCCCGTAGCAGGGGGTTTGGAATGAGATTATCTTTAATCTCCCTTCCAGCCCAAACCATTCTGTGGTTCTATGACAGCCCTCTGGGATAGGCAGGAAGGGATGAGCATCCCTGAAGTCACCCACACGGGGTGGGAATGACTTTCCTGCATTACTCACACACAGATAGGGATCTGCCATGGGTGCCAAGTGGCCTTTCCAGCAATTTTGCTGGGACACAGGGCAACTAGCCCCTCCCCTCTAGCCATGGAGTTGGGACATCCTCCAGGCACCGGCACCAACTGCCTCCCTGTGCCAGCCCGTCACAGCCAGCACCAGAGAGCAGGACCCACACATAAATTCCCCGTAGTACCCTCCCCAGCACAGCAAGGCCTTGGGGAGGAGGAGGAAGGGGGTTGGCAGCCCTGTACCCCAAGACCCTGTGCAGCTTCAGAAAAACCCTGCCTCAAGGCAGCAGAAGGGCCAAGAGACTTCCAAGGGAGAAAGGGGCTGCTATTTGCCCCCTCCATCCCACACCGCAGCAGGGGAAGGGCAAGAAAAAAAGCATCACGCACCGGTCATCCTGGGAGGGGTGGATGTACCCGGAGGAGAGGATGTTCAGGGACAGAATGTTGGGGTCGATGAGTGACTCGTCTGCTTCTGGGGTATTCCGGATTCGACCTGCAAAAGCAGCACAGAGTTGCCTCTGAGGTGACAGGCAGTGGCCCTGTGAGGGTCTCCATGAAGGCAGGGGCAGACTGCCTGCCTGCAGCCCCCTTGACAGGCAGCAGTTGCCCAGCGCTGGCCATTCAGCCCACTGCTGGCCATTCAGCACCAGAGATCCTGGTCCAGCTCCTGGAGATGGTGGCAGGGGCTGCCCACACAGTGTCCCAGTGTCACCTGCCAGGCAGCTGCTGCTTTACTATTGCAGGGCAGGAGGGGAGACAAGGCTTAAAGCTCCATGTGGGAACGTGGGAATGTGGGCAAGAAACAGCCTGAGAGGAGGAGGCTGGCTTGGCTTACCCACAACCAGCTCCCGTACTTCCTTCCAGCGGATGAGGCTGCCCGTTTCATGCACCAAGGTGACACTGATTCTCCTCTGGATGCCCTGAGACCCACGAGGCCAGAGAGAAGGGACAGTAGTTAACACAGGTCCCAGGAGGAGTCAGAGCTAGGACAGCATCTTGGGCAGAGAGTACCTGATGAAGGAGGAAGGTCCCATGGCATGGCATGCCTCCACGGTGGTCCACAACAGCAGGGATGTAGCTGGAAGAGAGGATTGCAGCATGACACAGAATCCTGCCAGCCTGCCCAGAGGTGCTGAGCACTGGGCAAAAAGACTGCTGCCTTCCTCCCCTCTCCCTCTCCCTCTCCCGCTCCCTCTCCCTCTCCCTTTCCCAGCAGGACTTACTCGCCATTGGCCTCCAGCTCACAGATCTCAAAGAAGACCATCAGGTCATACTTGCACTGGCAGGGGCCAGCACTGGGCCGAGTCATGGTGCTCAGCTTTGTCGCAGGCACTGCAGTGGGTCAGAAAAGACAGGTAAGAGGTTGAGTCTGCTGCTGGCACTTGAAGTGAGGCATATGCTGGCAGGGAAAGGGCAGAGCAGGCGAGGACCTCAGAGCACACACAGAGCAAGGAACCTCCTCCCTGCTGTTCTGCAGGAGGTGAGATGGGGGCTTCCCGTCTGTTGAGTATTGTGGAAATGGCTGTCTAGAGCTTTCAAGTGCTCTGGCCCATAGTACATTTTGTGGTCCCCCTGGGGTCCTAACTGGTCCCTCTGGGGTCCTAACTGGTCCCTCTGGAGAAGGGGACACCCACCCAACATGGGAACTACAGGTGGGCACAGGAATAGGAGGCCGGGTTCCCTACCTGGTTTGGAGAGTGGCATCACACGGGGGAAGTGGCGTCGGGATGGCCTCAGAGGGCTGCAGACAGAACCAGCTTGGTTACAGCATCCCCAGGGACCCCCAAACCCAGCCAGGCCCACCTATGCCTTGGGGCCACCGCCCACCACCTGCCCCCTTTCTCTGAGTCCCCAGGCAGCCCACCGCACCAGAAGCCCCTGGCACAGCCAGGAGCTGGGGGTGGCCCAGATGTGCCCACCTCAGGACATCCTTGCAGAGAGGCGGGAAGGGGTGCTGCTGGTAATGGCCAAACACCTCAAACACAATTGGCTGGCTCTTGATGTATTCGATGAAAGATTTTGTCACCTCCACAGCAATCTGGAAGCGAAAGAGCTGCTGAGCCACTGACAGTGCAGTTTAGCTGGGAAAGGGGATAGAGCCAGCAACAGCACCTGGCATGTGGAAGGGTGTAAGACTGCCAGTCCCCTGCATCCCTCACCCACTCCTCCCCCTATTCAGGGATGCTCTTCCCACCAAGACCACTGCTGTGAAGTCCCAGCCTTTCCAGGTGGATGACAGTGGCTTTTGGTGTTTCCCCTGAATGTCCACCATGGCTAAGGCTGGCTAAGCCGGGTAGCTGTGAGGGGCTGGGAAAGCCAGGAGGAAGCTGCTTCCCTGGGAGAGGATCCGGCCAATGGTCCTGCAGAGACCCCAGAAGCTGCAGGGGCAAATGGGTGTTGGAAGAGGGGTACGCACATTTTGGACATGATAGAAGCCCAGGGGTGGCCCTCGTCCTGTGTTCTTCAAGGGCTCTGTTGAAAAGGCCTCGTCATGGCGATGGATGAAGCTGTGGGGGGAAGGAAGGTTGTTCAGGGGCTGTGGGATGGGGACGTGCTGGAGCAGGGAGGGGAGTGAAAGCGAGGGACCACAAGAGCCTATTCCCCCTGGGGCTGCTGCCTGTACCTTTGGCTGGCACAGGACTCCCTGAAGCTAATGGCAGTCTCTCCCTGCCTTTTGCCAGTGACTAAGCAAGTGCTTGGGCAGATTCCACAGCCCTTGGTTTTGCCTCCTCATCCACAAAGGGCTCAGAGGTGAAGGAAAGTTCCCAAATTCACCGCGAGCCCCCAGGTGATGGCTGGAGCATGGTGGAACAAGCAGGGCTGGGGGGCACTGGGGGCTCACTTGAACTGGCAGAAGATGTCTGCATATTCTGCGGAGATGCTGGAGGCTTGCAGGACTGTCACACGGAAAGTGAAGATGCTGCCCAACTTCAGGTGATCCAAAGCCACCTCCAGTGGCCCATCCGGTGCAGGCTTCTCTGGGCTGTCCAGAAGAAGGTCCTCTGGGGTCACTGCAGGGAGAGGGAGACCCTTAGCAAGGCAGGGTGTCATCCCCTCAGTGTTAGGAACATTTAGGAATAATGTTGAGATGCTGGAGCGTGTCCAGAAAAGGGCAACAAGGCTGGTGAAGGGCCTGGAGCACAAGTCCTGTGAGGAGCAGCTGAGGGAGCTGGGGTTGTTTAGCCTGGAGAAGAGGAGGCTGAGGGGACACCTGATCACTCTCTGCAACTCCCTGAAAGGAAGGTGTGGACAGGGGGAAGTTGGTCTGATTGAGCACTGGAATGGGCTGTCCAGGGAGGTGGTGGAGTCACCGTCCCTGCAAGTGTTCAAGAAAAGCCTGGATGTGGCACTCAGTGCCATGGTAGTTGACAAGGTGCTTTCAGGTCATAGGTTGAACCCAACGAACTCAAAGGCTTTTTCCAGCCTAGTTGACTCTGTGATTCTGTCTGCCACTGGAGCAGTGGGCTGTCAATGAGGGTGCAAGAGACTTGGGTTCAGGGGCCACTCCCAAACTGCCTGTCATCCCTCCTCACCTGCGCACGTGTTGTTGTTGACTTCATCGGCGGACGGACCCACGTCGCTGACCTGCCCCTGACCTTCGACTATGCGCAGCTCCTCCTGAGAGGTCCCCGAGCGAGACATCCCCACAGCTGGGCACGACTCTGACTGGAACTGTGCCAGGAGCAGGGTTCAGGGATGCTGGTGGTCCCCAAGGGGGTCCCGCTTGTGCCACCGCCAGCATCCTAAACACCCAGGCACTTCTCTCTCACCCCATGGCAGCCCCGTTGGGACATGGGCGAGAGCAGGATGCACCAGTGGGTGCCTGAGGCCTTGGTCTGCCTGGGGGACCAAGAGTACATTCCCTTCCCTCCACCTCTAGGAGCCTGGGGGTCTCCGTGGGGAAGCACTGAGGTGGCAGGCAGGGGTCGGGGGTCCACGGGCATCCACCAAGAGCCAGCCCCACCTTACCTTCTCAAAGTGTTGGTCATCAAAGGAGATCTTGGCTGTCCCTGATTGCCGCACACCAGAGCCATAGTCAGGGGCTTCTTCATCCGCTGAAGGAGGAATGGGGGTGAGCCAGCGCAAAGGGTGCAGGGGATGCAAGGGTACATTTTGTTGGGGGGGGGGTTTCCCTCCTACCTGAGATGGCCTGGACAGCCACACGCAGGAAGCCCTTCACCTCGCCCTTCTCGCTGACGATGGCCACGCGGTGGACCAGGGGCACGGGGTAGAGGAGGTTGCTCAGGTAGACAAAGGCCCTGCCAGAGAAGGGGGGGACACACAACAGGGGGGAGAGCGGTCACTGCTCCCACCCATGAGTCCCCAGGCACGGCTGGCGTGGCCGGCAGCGGCCGGGATCCCAGGTCACTGCTCAGGGCGCGACCGCAGCGCTGCAAAGCAAAACTAAAGAGAAGGCAGCCAGGGCCAGGCGAAGGGGCTGGGGGCAGCGGGCAGGCAGCGTGCCGCGGGCAGGAGGGTGGGCAGGAGGGTGGCACACGCCATGGAAAACACCACAGAACACACCAGACTTGCAGACCTCTCCGACTGTCACCTCCATGGCAGGCAGGAGGGGAGAGGGCTGCGCTGGTGCCACCGTGAAGCCGTAGGGCAAGAGGACCTTCTCTGTGGTAGAGAGCTGGAGAACTTGGGCAGAAGGTACTGCAACATGACTAGGGGCCAGCTGCGGAGTCACCACAGGGAGGACAGGGGCAAGACAGGGGGAAGGAAGGGTGACAAGGGAGATGGAGGCTGTCAGGAGTGAAGGAGGTGAGAGGACAAGGTCCTGGACCTCCAGAGGTGAACCTGCTTGGGGTTCCTGGCCCTGTCTCTGCCCGCAGTGTTGCAGGCCGCTGGGAGGGCAGCTGCGTGGTGTGGCTGGCGGCATCAGGTTGTGCATCCCCCCTCCCCATCCCTTCACACATATTTCGGGGTGCTGCCGGGCCACCTGCCAGCACATCACAGGGATGGACGGCACGCCAGGCAAGTCTGAGCCTCCCTGCTCTCCTCTGCAGCATCCGGATCACCGACGCTACCATGGCCAGAGTCCAACACGATGGCTGCACCATGTCTCTGTCAGCACTTCTTGTCAGGTCACTGCTCTCTGTTTCTCAAGTGTTTTGGGTCCTCTTGCTGCCTCCCTCCACCTCACTGCCAGCTTCCAATGGTCATCCAGCTCTGGCCATGGTGGCATGCTGTACCCTCCGCAGTGACAAATCACCTTTGGCGCTGAGCTCCCTGCCAAGAGGTGCAAGCTGGCAGCGGTGGGGTGCCCGGCACCTCTCCCTGTGGCACCCATCAGCATCTTGACGTGCCGTGTCATTGGCTGTTGTGGGGTGGGATGGTGCTGGGGGCTGGCCAGGACACCTCTACTTCAGGAGGCTCCCATGAGGGTTGCATCTCCAGGTGGCCGCTGTGCTGCTCAGGGCATCCCAGCCTCACAGAAATCTTCATATTCAACGGCACCCCAAAGTGCCCAGGGGGCTCTTGCAGCCCTGCACTTGCACCCCAAGCCCCAAGTCTGGAGATTCCCCCTGCTCTGGTGACTCCTATTGACCTTCAACTGCTCCTGGAGGCTTTTTCCACTCAAAGCATCTCAAAGGACTCAAGTTGTGGAAGCAGGTGATGCCAAATCATTATCTCCTGATGGGCCCATCTCAACCCATCTCTTCTCAGATGCCACTGGGAGCAAATGGTCGGAGCTGCCAGGGCTTCCCAGCAGGACCTCACGCTTGGGGCAGAGCCCTGTGACCACAGGGAACCCTCAGAAGCACAGGGTGTGCGCCCACCCACCCAAAATCACAGGGCAGCTGGTGTGGAAGCGGAGGACTGGAGAGGGCAGGGAAGAGTGGGAAGGAGGTGGGGCAGGCAGGGAGGAGGGGGACGAGTGTGTCACTAGAGGAAGGAGGGCAGGGACACTAACCACAAGATTGGTGAGGTGCAAAGATGGCATGCTCAGATCAAAGAAAAGCCTTTCCAAAGGAAGACAAAAGTGAAATAACCCCAATTTTTGCTTAAGCTTTGAAGAGATAGAGCCAGCAGCTAAAAAAAGAAAAAAAAAACCTAAAATAACCAAAATAAAAAAAAATTGAAGAAAGAAAGAAAGAGAGAAAGAAAAAGAGAAAGCGAGAGAGAGAGTGAAAGAAAGAGAGAAAGAAAAAGAGAAAGCGAGAGAGAGAGAGTGAAAGAAAGAGAGAGAGAGAGAGAGGGAGAGAGAGGGAGAGAAAGAGAGAGAGGGAGAAAGAGAGAGACTAAAGAAAGAAAGAAAGAAAGAAAGAAAGAAAGAAAGAAAGAAAGAAAGAAAGAAAGAAAGAAAGAAAGAAAGAAAGAAAGAAAGAAAGAAAGAAAGAAAGAAAGAAAGAAAGAAAGAAAGAAAGAAAGAAAGAAAGAAAAAGAAAAAAAATCAAAGACAAGGATCCAATCATAAACCAATCCAAGCACACTTCACAAGAAATGTGGCCGGCGGAGCTGCTGCGCGGGGAGCCAAACCCAGGGCAGACTCAAAAGAAGTCAGGAGGCACCGAGCTCTGGGGAACATGCCCCCGGCATGGAGTGGGGCCGCTGCCACAGGGCCTTATTTGGTTTTTTGAGGTGCCCTTGAGAGTTTTGGGGTTGTTTTGATATTTTTTTTCTTTTAAATAAGGAAAAAGGAAAAAAGAAAATAAAAGGGGAAGAACCCAGCTCTTTCGGTCTGAGGCTGCAGGACTCTTACCCCACCTCCACCCTCTCTGCCTGCTCTGGTCCCTCCTTCCCACCACGCTGCCTGGCTCTGGCACACCAAGAAAGAGGAGCCCCAGCTCACCCCAGCCAGGGAGGTCCTGCCTGAGGCAAAGGCTCTCAGAACATCTCCTGGTGCACACCCCCTTGGGAAAAGCCCAGAGGAAGCTGGCAGCTCCGCATACTGTTCTAGGGATGGGCAGATGGCTCCAGGTTTGGTGGCACAGCCAGGTTTGGGGCAGCTGGTGGGCTACTCCAGGCCAAGACTGATGGAGCCCAAGGGGGTCTCCAGTCAACAGGTATGAGTAATCAAAATTCTTGTCCTTGGCTCCAGCTACAGAGGAGCTGGAGCCTACACCCAGGTCCCCACAACCTCCCTGGACATCTCCTATGCCAAGCTGGCAGGTATGGCCCCAAGCCAAGCACTGGCTGGGGCTGGGAAGAGCAAACACTGCTTTTGGCACTCTGTCCTGCACCTGCCTCTCTATTCACTCCCCTCAGCTTCATCCCCCCAACCACCTGGGGACATCTAAGCCTCCAAATTCAGGGGGGCTCACACTGACCAACGCAGCCAGGATAGCCAAGCCAATGCCAGAGGCACACAGGGTTTTGAAGTGCCTGTGTGCCCCCAGCCAGCGGCACCATAGGGTCATCCCAAGCCAGGTGGCAGGTGGTCCTTCCTGGGACAGAAATGCCCAGGACCAAGACCCCCAGGTGGCTCCCCCAATTCCTTCAGTGATGGAGACACACCAGAGCTCCCCTTCTCAGGGGCTCCCCCCAAAAAGGTACCCATATAAAGGAAGGCACCATCTGCCTTCCCCTGCCATCCCTTGCCACCACTATGCTTCTCACAGCCCTACCTCATCACCCTGCCAGGCACCCGGGCTTGGCGGCAATCCCAGCCGGCCACCCCCTGCACCTCCGGGATGCCCCGGAGGTGGGAGTCGTGTCCAAAAGCAGTTCCCTCATGCGAAAGAGCTAGGTCCTTCCCGGCATGCTCTCCTAAAACCTCACCAACCTTCCTACTAAACTGAACAGGGGGAAGCGGTCGTAAAATGGATCCCGGCCATCACACAGCGGGCACTCCGGAAAGATGTCTTCCTCCAGGTCCTCCTCCTCCTCCTCCTCCTCCTCCTCCTCCTGCCCCTGGTGCTGCTCGTCAGCAGGCTCGGTGATGTCGGAGTCGGGGTTCGAGAAGGTAGGGGAGGGGGTGAGATCAGCCATGCGCTCGCTCATGCATGTGTTGAAAAGAGGAGAGCTGTTGCAGCCAGAGATATCTGAACTAAGGTTAGTACAACAAGATAGAAGACATGTTAACACCAGCTGTTCCAAACAGAAAGAACAGGAATTTTGCTTTTTTGTTTTTTCTTGGTTAGGTTTTGGGATGGGTTTTTTGTCTGCTTAAATCAAGGGACATTGGGAACAAAGACCTGCCCATCTGGTGCATCTCTAAAGCTACCAACAGCCAGACAAAAGAGCAACCCAAGAAACCAGTGTGAATGCTGGGGACTCCCTTTCCTGGCTTTGCAGGGAATGCAGGGACAGAGCAGGTGGCACAAGGCTCCCCACCACCCCTGCTGCTGGAGAGAATCCCTCCACGTGCTACAGCACGGGGGAATGCCTCCAGGCCACGCAGCTCAGCCCCCTGCTCCCCCTGCCCTGCCCCTGCCCCAGCCTTCTCCAGGGTGGCCCATCTTCATTGCTGGCACTGCACCCTTCCAACCAGTGTGCAGGAAGCGCACGGAAACACGCGGCACATACTGTACAGACAGATGCTCAGACACCAGCACCTGCACAGGGACACATGCCCACCGCGGTGGAGGTCACAACGGCACAGGCTCTCTGCCTGCTGCACAGCCACAGCCCCCGCATCCCCCGAGCCTGGAGCCCGTGGCTCTCAGCACTGGGTTATGGCAGGCAGCGGCAGCATTGCCAGCAGCTCGTGGGTCCCTCGGGGTGCTGGCAGCCAACACGGAGGAGAGGCATCACACCGCAGTCCCACAGGGGGATGAACGCCCCGCACGTGGCGGGCAGCGCTGGCAGCGTACCCTCCTGCAGGACTATCTATGGGTCCCAGCCACGCTTCGAAGGAGCCAAAGCGCTCACCTGCCGACCAGCCTGAACCAGGGAAAGCGGTCGTAGAAAGGATCTCCGCCAGTCACCACATTGTCACAGTCCTCAATGACACTGGAAGGCACTTCTGCTGCTCGGTCATACATCTCACGCATCAGGTCCAGGCGCTGCCTGCAGGGAGAGGGGACGCCGATGGTGGCAGTGAGACACAGGGCTGTGGGCACCCAAACCCTCCTGGCACAGCCATCTCTCACCCACCTCAGCTTCTCCAGGGTCCAGTAATGTGTTGCCCCGTTCTTCTGGTCCTGCACCTCTACAGCCACAATGGTCCGGGGGAATGGCCTCTTCTCCCGATCCTTGGCAGCATCGGGAGGCAGCAGGTCAGGAGGGAGAGGCGAGTACAGCGTGTCCGTGAGGAGCACAAACTGGAACTGGACCTGGAGAGGGGCAGAGGGGGTGGTGAGACACCTGGGAGGGTGGAGGGCTTCATGTGTTGCCTCTGGCAACCCCTCCTCAGCACTTCCTGGCTGCCTGTTCTCGTGGCCTCTGCTGTGGGTGCTGCAGTGAGCCAGAAAGAAGCCCAGCCAACCCACCTTCTTTTTCAGCTCCACGCTGATGGCATTGGCTTCCTTGAGGAAGATAGCGTTGCCCCAGAGCAGGTCACGGAGGGAGGTGAACTGGTACCACTTCCACTTCCTAAAGGCCCAGAGGGCGAGCTCGAATTCCCTCTCTGTCCATTGCACTGTGGGGACATGGAGGGAGAGTCACCACACTACCAGGACATCAACCCACAGTTCACTCTTCATGCCCCCACAGAGAGTATCAAAACCTTGTGGTGGCTCCCAGCCCTCACCTTCATCCTCAGGTTCTTCCTCCTCCTCATTTGCCTCAGGGTAATACCTAGAATCCATCTGCTTCTGCAAAGCCTCCAGTTTGCTCTCATAGTCCTGGGGGAAAGAGGAAGAGAGGTGATGCAACCCACTGGTGTGACCTTCCTTGATGCTGCCACATTGCACTCCTCTTCCCTGCAGGAGCACAGCCCCCTCCCTCCTCTGGATCAGTGTTTGTGCTGACAGCTCCAGTAACAACAGATTTGCCCTTGTTTTTAGAACACAGATCCACCCCACACAAACATCTGCCAGGACTTCAGTCACGCCTGGACAGCCTGAGAAGGAGCCATGTCCCGGCCACCTACCAGCCTCTGCTGCTCCAGAAGGTAATTCGCCTCTTCCCGCTCCCTCCGGTACTGGTCCTCCAGTTCCTGGAGCCTAGGTGGAAAGGGAGAAGGAGAGGATGACCAACCTGGAAGTGAACACGCAACTCCCCAGCATCCCAGCCCATGCTCTCACCGCTGCTCCATCTCCTGTTTCATGTCGATGCCTTGCTTCTCCAGCAGCTCTCTCTGGGCAAATGCCCAGTCCACAGGCTCTGCAGGGGTCTCGGCGCACGGGGTCCGCTCCCGCTCCTGCCGAGCCTGCTCGGGGTGGTTGAAGCGGAAGACGTGGCTCTTCCCCATGATGATGCGGTTTCCTGCAGTGATGTGCACGGGGTGGGGGAAAGGTGTGGGTTTAACGTGGGACAAGTGCAGGGCCCCCGTGGGAGGGAGGAAGGTGGGCTGGAGCAGCCCCAGGGACCCACCTGAGCGCAGGATGCTGGGCTCCGTCACCTTTTTGCCATTCACGTAGGTGTCAGCACCTTCACAGGGCTCCAGGGTCACTATCACTGTGGAGATGGTGGGAAGGGGAGAGGGGAGTGAAGGTAAGGTGGAAGCAGAGGGATAAATCCTGCATCTCCTGCTCCGCCGCTCCAGCAGCCTCAGAAAGGGAGAGCTGCCCCAGCCAGCACCCCAGGTGTGGGTGGTACCCACCAGCAGCACCCACACCGTGGGCAGCTAACAGGACTCAGCCAACCTGACGTTAATCAGAGCAGTCCCAAGGACTAAGGGCAGCTGGAGACTGCATGTGAGAGGAGACCAGAGCCTCCAGAAGGCATCTCCATCCTCCCCAGGCTCATCGCCCACGGCCACCTCACACCCAGGTTCCTGCCATTTTGGGGGGTGGACTCTGCTCCACATCTTGAGCAGGGGAATCATCTACAGTCTGCTCAGCCATCCTGCCCTGATCTCCTCACCTTGCTTTGCTCCCACATGCCTTGCATGAGCTTCCCTCCCAGCCATGAAGGATATAGCTCATCTGGAAGCATGGAGAGGCCATAGCCATGCAGTAAAGCCCCACTAGTTTGAGGAGGGCAGGATATTCAGCTGGGGGCAGGTGCTGGGGACATGCAGAGGGGTGGGTCCCCAGGGCACTGAAGCCCCTCCAGACAAGAAATACCTTCACCACTGGTTTTGGTGTCACTGCGGAACAGGCAGTGCTCTTCTTTAATGAAGTGCCCACTGAGAACGATGTCCTGCCTCTTCTCAGCATCTTCCCGGCCAACCCTGCAGGGGAAACCTAGCTCAATCCTTCCTCAAAGCAGCTGCTCCTGAGTCTCCCCCCAGCCCCATCCTTGGAGCTGACAGGAGCAACCCTTGGTGCACCGCAAGACCAAAATCTTGGGGATTTGCACTTTGGGGATGCACTTTGGGGATGCCCTGGGAACAGTGCCCAGCCTGGGGACAGCTGTCACCCCACTGCCCACCTGGGAAGTCAGGCACTGAGATATGGACAATGCTCCCACCGCTCCATGGGACCTGGCCCTCACCTTGTTATCCCGTCCTTGATGTAGTAGAGAAGACACTCGGACATGAGCGGGTCCTCATTCAGGTTGACCAAGTGCGGTGTCTGGAAGAAACCAAAAAGGAGTCGTCCCTGTGTGCCCTGCCTGCCCAGGCACTGAGGGATGCTCTGGAGGAGGGTGGGAGCTCAGCAGCACTGCAGACTGCCTCTGCACAGGCTCTCCTGCCCTCTGTATCTTCAGGGCGATACATCCAGATGGGTCCTTTTCCAGGGGACTGCAGAGAAATGAGAGGCTGGCATGAGGATGCCCTGCTTCCACAAGCTTCCTTGCTTTCCTCCTCCCAGGGCTGAGTCCTAGTTACCCTTCCTCTGGCCACCTTTCAAAATTCATGTTCCAAACAGGCCCAACACAGAGCTGAAGCCTTCCCATGGGGAATCCCTGATAAGGCTCAGAGTCTCCCGGGGCAGGATCCTTCTCACCTGTGCTGTGTATTATAGAATCATGGAACGGTTTGGGTTGGAAGGGACATAAAAATGCATCTTGTTTCACCCTCCTGCCATGGGTAGGGACATCTTCCATCAGACCAGGTTGCTCCAAACCTCATCTAACCTGGCCTCGAACAATTCCAGGAATGGGGCAGCCACAGCCTCTCTGGGCAACCTGTGCCAGGGCCTCATCACCATCACAGGGAAGAATTTCTTCCCAATACCTAATGGAACCCTGCCCTCTGCCAGGTCAAAAAGGGAGTAAAAGTGCCCATTTTCCTCCACTGATTGTGCATCAGATGATGCATCCAAAAGAGCACGTCCCAGAGGCTCATCCGAAAGCGGCGCAGACCTGGAGCCCTATCTGCAGGAGGAATTTCGCTTTCTGGTCTTCTTCTTAACAGGTCCCTCACATCCCTTTCTTCCCCTAGGTCACAAACCACTTTGTTCTTGATGAGAGGAAAATTTCTCCCCCAGCCACAGGCCTCTCTGGCCACAGCCAGCTGAGCTGCTGGGATCACACCTACAGGGAACAGGGGCAGTCCCAGGAGTATCAGTGGGAGAAGTTCTGAGTTTCCCAGACAGAATCACAGTGGCTGTAAGGAACACCATATCAGCCTGCTGAGACCCAGCATGCAGAGGGGTCCCCTCACCATGGTGCCACAAGCCTTGGCTGACAGCAGAGACACACTCCAAACAGGGCAGCAGAGCTGGAGGTCAAGGGAAAGGTGGGCTCTTCTCCATGGTGGCTGGCAGAAGTTGGCTGTAACATTTAACCTTTGCCCCTCTGGACAGACTTATGGCCCTGGGGGCTGAGACTCCTCCACTTGCAGTTTTTGTCCAGATTTGTAAAGCTGGTGGTGAACTTCCACTAAGCTTCTGGAGCCATAACCACCCCAGCCATGGCACACAGCAGGACAGTAAAGTGCAATGCCCATAACGAAATGGAGTTTGCACACTATCAACACTAACTTTCCTCACCAGCCACTGGAGAAGTCAGAAGAGTTTCTACCTGCCAGATAGCTGAAGAGCAAGGAGGCACCAATACCACCACAGCAATGCCCCACCTCCAAGACCAACCTGCTTTGGGGAATAAACCCCCACGCTTCCTACCCAAAGGTCTGGAGTCCTAACAGGCAGCAGCTGGGACAAGAAACAAAGACAACAGTGTACACGTTTATCCTAAAAGTCAACTGGGCCACACAAGGGGAAGGTTGAGAAGTCTAGCACCACCTGAGCTGGGGACACACACACTTAAGAGGTTTGGCCAAGCCAAATGCTACAAGCAATAAAGAGATGGAATATTTGCCCACCCACATTTCTTAGCAAGCACTTGCTGGTTTCAGGGGCAGCAATTTTAAATATCTGAAAGTATGAATTTTTATAAGTTAACACTGAAGTCCAAGAGAGCGATCATCAGCAAATACCCTCATGAAAGGGGACAGCACCCCAGTAATGGGGGCTGGACTTTTAGCCATATGTTTCTACCCATGTTTGTACCCAGCACGCTCAATGCTGGGATTTCCCCCATAGTGTTCAGAGCCAAGAAAAGGCTAGTGAAGCACGTGGGGCTGGCAAGCTGTGACAGAGTGGATCAGAAGGGAGCTGTGGGGGTAAAAAGCAGTCTCCAGGAACAAGAGAATAGGATGATCCTACCTTTTTAGGCGAAAAAACACCCAAGGTGCCTCCATCCTCCCTCATGGCCACCCCCATTTCAGCCAGCAACGCTTCCCTGAAGGAGCAAGGGAAAGAAGAGCCTGTCAAAACTCCATGCACCCCTGGGGCCAGCACTAGGATGGAAGCCCATGGTTTGTCCCATGGATTGCAATGCAGGGCTTGCTACAGCTCTCGTCATAATTCAGGTGGGTTTTTCAGAGCAGCCCACCTCTAGGTAGGTACTGGGGTGCCCAGGGGACAACCCAGGGTTGGGCTGGACATTCAAAATGTTTGGCTGCCCCAGGAACTCAACTGCTGTAGCAAAGTGCAGAGGGTGGGAAATGCCCAAGGAACACCATCTTGTCACATCCCATCCTGTCCCATTCCCCCCCAGCCCACCCACCTCTCCATCCGTATTGCTTCTGTCCTACGCAGCTTCTCCTCCCACGTCTCATTGAGCTCTGCAATGATCTTCTCTGTTTCCTGGCAAGTGTGGGTTAAGCAGGGGGTTAGTGTATCCCGTGGGCAGCACACCTGACCACTCCGCCCAGTTCTGCCCAGCGTGCTTCAGTGGGATACTGGTCCCAGTTTCAGGCTTGTTTATACATGCTGCAGCAGCATTTCACCCACATCTTTCCCTCAGTCCCATCTTCAAAGACTGAGGCACGAAGACCAGCCTCTCCATTGCCTTGCTGCCGGCCCACTCCTGCACCATGCTGGACCAGGAGCACTCATCCCATCCCAAGCCCAGAGCACCTGTCCCACAGGTCAAAAGCAGCCATCTTCCATAACAAAGCAGCAGGAAGACCCTACAACACCCAACCCCTCAGTCTGGGCAAGCTCTAAGTCTGGCCACTCTGCAAGAGCACATCCAAGTATTGCTTCCCTTGAGGATCACCCTTCATGGGTGTCCAGAAAACACCGAGGCCCCTCTGGAAGCCACAGGACACTGAGCTGAGCCCTTCACTCTGCAGGGCACCAGCCTCTAACCTTGAGTCTTTCGATTGCCTCTTCGCTGCCTGGAGCAAACATGATGCGCTCGTGGAGGCTGGCAACCGAGGCAGCGCGGCTGGACAGGGCAGAGAGGGAGGAAGAGGGGCTGATCCCAGCAATGGCGTTGGTCACTGTGGAGAGATTGTCATGGCGGTGACTCAGCTCTGCCCCTCTAGCATCATTATTGTTCTCAAAGTCGGACACATCTATGGGCGGGGAAAGAGGGATGGGCCGGGGAAAGACACACAGACAGGATGACAGAGAAAGATAGAGACAAGAAAAGCTGTTGGGAAAAAACAAAGAGTGGCCGGTGCATCGAGAAAAAAGCCAGGAGTTACAGGAAAAGGCACAGGCAACAGCACAGCGGCACAGAAAGCAACAGGGCAAGGGCAGGCACTCTCTTCCCCAGCCTGGGCAGCCCCTCAGAGAACAGGGCTGTTTGGTGAAGCAGATTCTGGAAGCAGCCTTCCTGGGCTCCCAGGGACACTCTTTTTCAACAGGGGTCCTGCATCCATCAGGTCTGGGACCAAATGTCCTCCCCAAGTATGTGCAACTGCATCTGTCACCCTCTCCATCTCATACAGCCTGGGTGGTTTTCCCTGTCCAGATGCCCCAGATTAGCCAGATCTGGGAGCAGAGAATGATAAGGGAAGAGGATGGGAAGGGGTGGCTCTCTGCCCTACAAAGGGGTCAGGTAGACAGGGCAGGAGAAGTGGCAGGATTTCCTCACAGGATCTGCTCAAAGGAAGCCCATGGCCTGCTGGAGCAGCACCTTGGCCAGGCAGCCAGAGAGTGAACCCAGGACTACAGGCAGTGGTGCTTGCCAGCTGGCACCCAAGCATCAGCTGTGGTGGCTTAGGACTCAAGTATCAGAGAGGCTCCTCCAGCCCTGAGGAGTCACTGGGTCTCAGAGCACTGTGCCAGAGGCAGGCAGAGCACAGGTTAGCAGGTGCAGGATTAGTCACCGATCTCCATTAGCCCACACCCAGGGAAGCTGAGCCAGGAGATGACAACCAGGCCCCTGTCTCCTCAGCAGGCTCACCATAGCCTGGCTGCACTGCCTGACCCGGGATGGGACAGGGCCATGGTGCTTATCCACGGGCAAAAGCCTCCTGGCCGCCACTACCCACCACCTCATCAGTAGAGCGCCATTCCATCCCCCCCGAGTGCCGTGCCAGGCTCCAGTCCCAGTG
>NW_008237174.1:718615-731987 GCF_000691975.1 Corvus brachyrhynchos | reverse complement strand
CAGCAGCGACAGGAAACATCAAGACAGCATGAAGGAGGAGGTCCCCGTTCAGACTGGGCCCTTGGCACGGCCAAGTGGGAGGACACTGGTGCCTTCAGCACTATCCCAAGCGCAGGTGCTAACTACGACTCTGCCACCATCCCCTGTGCCAGCTCCCTGAGGATGGGCAGCCTGCAGGCTCCATCAGCAGGGGCTGGCTGCGGGAGCCCTTCCCCATGCTGCTCGGGTGCCCCTGGGCACAGCCTGTATCTCCAAAAAGCCGGGAAGCAATAGAGAGTACCAGTGATGGGGAATACACACATTTGGATCCTCCTGCAGCAGGATGGGCTAAGAGAGAAAGAGAGGGCAGGGAGGGGGGTAAGACAGAGAGAACAGAACAAGAGGGGGTTCATCTCAATAGGATATCCGACAGCACAGGGAGGGGAGGAGCCCATGGGCATGTGCAGTCCCAGTAACACCTTCCTGGCACCTCTGCTGGGTGCTGGATGCAGAAGATGGTGGGTGGAAGGGAAGAAGGGAAAGTTTCCTGGGCAGAAAGCAGCTCCCCCTGCGACAGGAGGGGATTGAGGGCTGTGAACATGCGTGCAGGGGCTCACCAGAGGCAGCATGATGCTGCCATGGGGCCAGTGGAGCAGGATGCAGGGTGGCTGTGGGGACATCAGCCCTGCAGACTGGTGGAACCTCAGCCCATCACTGCCTGGAGCCACTGGCAGAGAGCAACCGTGGTACCTACTGTCAATGATGTCCCCAAGGCCCTGGGCATAGAGAAGGTCACGTAGACGTGCCACCTCGTCCTTCAGCTCCCGGATGAGCTTGTTGTTGGGGTCCTCATTGATGACAGCATTGCAGCGGATCTGCTTGGCACGGTCAGCGTACCTAGGGAAGGGCAGGGTCTTGAACAGCAGTGAGAACAGGGGCAAAACCCCAGCTGCTGGGCAAGCAAGAGTGTTGCAGGGCCCCTCCAGCAAGTGATCCTTTGGAGGATCCCAGTGCCGAGACAATCTGCATGTGGCAGTGCCTGCGCCCCAGACAGCCTCCCCTGTTCTTGCTCAGTGCAGGGAGAACAAGGACACTTCTTCCTACCTGAGGGTGCTGAGGGTCTCATCGTAGTTGATGTCAGCAGGACTGAGAGCAGCGACCATGGCAGTTCTGGAGTTGCCTCCTACCCGGTAAGACACACCCATGAGAGAGATGCTGGTCCTTGTGCCCCCTGTCACACTCTGCTTGGCAGCCATGCCCATCACCAGACCACAGCCCCCACCCTGTCCTCACCCAGGTTCTCCCGCAGCAGCCAGGTCAGCACCGAGTCTCGGTATGGGATGAAATCCGTCTTTTTCTTCTTTTTGTTCTGGGGAATGGAGAGCAAAGGGAAGGGCTGTCAAGCTGCCTGCTCTCCTCAAAGGGAAGGTGATAGCTGGTCCCCAGCCATGGGGACCTGGAGGAGGATGGCTCTGCCCAGCCACTGCAACCTTGGGCATCTTTGCCAGGGTCCACAGGTCCTGCCTGTGAAATACCCTGATGTGGAAGGGTTGTTTAAGGCTGGGTACTGAAAGCCCCAGAGTGAGGAGGAAGCTGAAAATTCTGCCAGCCCCCCAGGAGAAGAAAGGCTTGAGTCCAGGCACAGCCTCACTCCCAAACCACCGTGCAACCCACTCCCACCCACTCTCACTGTGCTAAAAACCAACACCCCCTTCCCCACCTGGCCTGGGCACCTACCTTGTTTGGCCCTGAATCCTGCAAAGGAAAAGGAGAGACTGTTTAAGGGAGCTGCTTCTTTCCTTGGCACCCACCACAGATCCCTGGCCCTCAAGTAGAGAGTGGCATGGGTCCCCATGCAGATGGCACCTTCACCACCCCAGCTCGTCCCAGCCACAGAGACAGCTTGGGATGTGTCTGCCCATCCCTTGGAGCTGGGATGTTCCATCCCTCAGAGCCCAGCCCATCCCTGCTGGCCCGAGCCCATTTCCCCCCCGTGCCACTGTTTGTCTGTATTTTGGCTACCTACCATTTCAGCCAGGGCAGAGATGACTTTTCCCAGAGTGGTCAAGGACTTGTTGATGTTTGCTCCTTCCTGGTTAGAAGAGGAAAAGCCCAGATGCTCAGGCCCCATTTTAGAGCCACATTAAAGCCCAGAACAAAAAAGGGAATATCCAGCATGGTGTGGGCAAAGAGCAGCTGGTCTTGCTGGGTAACCAGCACCTCCCAGCTGGGACTCATGGACCCTGGTGAAACTGGCACTAGGCAGCTTCCAAACACAATCCTATCAAGGATTTTGGCAGTGCAATGGGCAAGGAACCAGGCAAGGAAAGGAGATGTTTTGGCTGGGGATGAGGGAGGAGGACATGGTGCCCCCACCAGCAGAAGGGGACCTCAGGTCAGCTCTCACCTTTAGCCTCGTGCCCTTGGCTCCTGTGGAATCAGCTCGTTCACTCCCAGCCAGGTCCACTAAGCTGATTTTGCTGACCTGTGGGCAGAGGAGAGGCTGTCAGCCCTGTGGGCACAGCAAACCTTGCCCAGCATGAAGCCAAAACCTCTTGCAGGATGACACTGCTCTGAGGGCAGCAGTGGGCTCTGCAGGGTCATCCTTGAAGGACTTGGTCAGGAGCTGGGAGAATATCCTTGCAGGCGGGGCTGAAGGACACCAGCTGCTAAATATCCTGTCCAGGGCCCAGTCCCTGGAGGGACCATGAGCCTAGAATGCGCCTGGGACTTATCTCCCTCCTGCTCCAACCCTCCATCAGGCTGCACCACCTCGTCCCAAGTGCTGATGAAAGAACACGAAAGCCCTTTCTGGATCCATGCGGGTTGCCCCGAGTCCTTCAGGCCCTGCTCTCACCTTCTCAGTGGTGATGTCTGTCTCAGCGTCATGCCGCTTCTGCGTGAAGATGATGTTGAACACGGCGTGGGAGCGGCTGCTGGTCTCATTCATGTTGGTAGCAGCCACTGTGCTGCAGGGAGAGTAGGACAGGGAGGTGTGACACTCTGCAAGAGACACTGGAGTGGGTGGGGACGGGGCCAGGGCTCATGCCAGGACAGGGTACATGGTGGGAAGGCAAGTCTGGAGGACAAGGGAGGACTCTGGGAGAAGATGTGCACAAGTTCAGGCCTTTTCCTGCTGTCTCCAGTGCACTTGGAAAGCAGGAAGAAGGTAAGGTGAGAGCAAGAGAGAAGTGGACTGCCACCTCCAGAGCAGCTGGACCGGCAAAGTAAGGAAGTGAAGCGGGACCTTCTAGAAGTGTCTGCAAGCTTTCCAAACCCTGTCCATCTCCTTCTTCTCCAACTCACCGGGCTTTGTTTCCAGAGTCCATAAGGTCCTGGATGTCATTGTAGGAAGTCACAGCCAGCTTGGAAAGGTCCTCAACGTATGGACCCATAAGGGGATGCTCCCTCACCCGCAGGTTCCCCTTGTTCTTGGGGTTCAGGAGGTCCCTCACACGTTCGCAGTAGATCTCCATGTAGCTCACCTAGAGTAGAGGGCACGGGCAGAGCTAGCAGAATGAGCCACCCAGGCACCCCCCAAAGAGGGGTCTGCACACTGGCACAACCTGTGGAGCCAGGTGGGTGTCTGGAAGTGGGCTGGGCAGGCAGAGGGGTGCCTACCTCCACAGAATAGGACATGTTGTCATTCGTGGTGTCGTTGATGCGGGAGAAGAGGTCCTCGCACAGCTGCGGACAGAAGAGCGAGGCTCAGCCCCCTGCAAGCACGATGCTCCTGCCTGGGGTGCCCAGGCCACAGGGATTTCTACCTTTTCACCCCAAAAACCAGCCAATGAGTGCTGGGATGGCTCCTGGGGAGCTGGCAGAGCTTCCCATGCTGATATGGAGAATCAGCATCCCCAGAGCCCCTCTGTGTCCTGCTGGGCCAGCATGCGGCAGCTCTCGGTAAGCAGCTCAGCACTTGGACAACTGTTGCTCATGTACACAGGCCTTGTGTGGCCAGATCACAGTCCGTCCAGTCTTGGACAGTCTGGATGACCCTCCTTGGCCCCCCACTCCACAGTGGAGCCATGCCAGCTCACTGTCAGGGTAGTGCTATATTAGACCTTGGCAAAACCCACCCTCACTCCCACCCTGCTGCCCTCTTTCCTCCCAGCTCTGCTTTTCCTTTGGGCATCCCTCTGGGATGAGGGGACAGGTAGCTCTCCCCAGGCATACCTGTGGGATGATGCCTTGCTGGTCCTTCTCCTGCTTGCCCATCATGGTGTAGGATTTCCCAGCTCCCGTCTGCCCGTAGGCAAAGATGCACACGTTGTAGCCTTCGAAGGCGTGCTGCAGCATCTCCTCGCCAATGTCCCGGTACACTTGCTTCTGGGATGCATAGTTGATGTCTGCAGGCTGCACAGAGGAGGGGGACATGGAGAAATTTGGCAAGGAGGCCCTCCTGCCTCTCCCCAGCCAAGCCCTCTAGGTGAGCTCAGGCATCCCAATGCTTACCGTAGTGTGGGACCAGTAGGAATAGTCAAAGCTGAAGCTTTTTGGTGTCTCTTTGGGCTGTTTTGGGTTCAGGATAGCTAGGGACAAAGAGATGGGAACATGAGGCCACCAGCCACCCGTGGTACCCCTGCCCCACCTCTTCCCCTCGCCATGTGGGAGGGGTGAAGCGTGATGGGGTTCAGTCCAAAAATGGTCCGGGAAGGTGGACTGGGACTCTTCCAGCTCTGCAGATGGGTCCAGAATCCCCAGACCCCAACAGTGAAAGCAGAGGAGGTGGGTACCACGGCTAGCATAGCCCAGGGAACAGGGCAGAGCCTTGCCCAAACATCTTGCTGGACACTGTGAGGGGGACACGACTCCTTCCCTCAGGTTCCTTCCTGCTGTGACACCCGCCCATGGGAGCCCAGCACCAGCACAGGAAGGTCACAGCCTTCCTCTCCCCACAGCTGGGGAAGCATGTCCAAAGCTCCCATGCTGGCACCTGTGGGGTGGGAGCAGCTGCAACCCTGTCAGGGCTGCCCTAGAGCCCCTCTGGCTCCTGCCTCGGCAGGTCCCCAGCCCCAGCAGGGTGATTAATGCCTCGTGTCACACCACCAGCGGAAACAAGAGTCTGCTTTTGTCATCCCCTGATGAAAAGGACGTTGCTATGGAAATTGGAGACTGCATCACTGCTCTTCCTCATGCGATGTTTTTTTCCTCCTGCAGAGCATTTACGATGCTTTTTTTTCTGAAACGACAGATGCATCAGGAGAAACCCAAACCAGCGGGTAATCACGAGATTCAGCCACCAGCCATGTTGGGTGACATTGAGGTGACATTGAGGCCTGTGCAGCACAGTTCCTATGCCCACTGTCCCAGCTGCTCCCTGCCACCACCAAGGATGAGGAAGCCATAAGCCCTGAGCTTTCTCCATCCCAGCCTCCTCTGCCCAGCAGTCAGCCAGGGCTCGAACCCACTCCAGATTCCAGCTGGGCCTTCCCGAGCAGCCCCAGCCATGGTGCAGCTCGCTACTGTGGCGTCTGATGCCCAGATGTGTAGTGTTATGCATATAGATGCTTTCTGCTCTGAATTCCTCCTCCATTGCCACAATGGATATGCCTTCTGCTCCCCTGGAAAGGGTCCACCACTTCTGACCTGAGAACAACCCAGCCCTGCCTGCAACAGCAGCGAGGCAGGCTGGGGAAGGGTGGGAAGTGGGGTCAGGATCCAGCCCTGACCATAAAACCGCAGCATGGTGCTGCTGAGATGCTCCTTACCATGGACAGAAGCCCAGCTCTGGCATCAAAGAGGGGCTGGCACGACTTCCTTGCCTGCCTACCCACTGCAGGCAGCCTGACTCCAATGCTCTGGACACCTGCTGCATTCCAGGCAGACTAACTACCAGGAGAAAGGGCTGGGAAGTAACAACTGGCAATCCTGCAGCAGCAAACAGGGATGTGGAGGTCCCTGGAAAAGCAGGTCTTCGTGGGCAGCATGGGCAGCCATGGTGGCTGCCCATTCCTGATCCCTGCCAACGCCTGGCTCTTGTGCTGAGGGCATTGTGAAGAGAAGCAGGCATAGAGGTCACGCAAGAAGTAGGATGGAGCATCTCTGATGGCTCTTGATGTTCAGCCTGGCAGCTCCACCGTGCCATCCGGTCACCTGTGCTCGGCTCCGCCCTGTCTCCGCCCTGTGGAGGTGACACTGACCACAGCGAACAGGAGATCAAATGAGTGGTGGAGCAGGCGGGATGGAGCTGCACAAGGCTCCTGTTCTGCATCCCAGTGCCAGCCCATGCTGGGCACAGGGCAGAGAAGCAGCCGGGGCTGGCACCAAGCGGCTCCAGGCATCCCAGCTGCAGCTGCCCAGCTGGCATGGGAAACCAGAGACTGGGACACAGGGGAGAAGGGAGCATCCCAAGAGCAGGCATCTCCTGTCCTGAGCTGGAACACTCTTCCCATGGCCCGTCATTCCCATTTATTTGCCTGCAGGCAGATGGATGCTGCTGGTGGAATTCTTCCTTTCCTGTGACTAGGCATATAGGGCTTTTGCAAAGCTGCTGCAAAAGATTCATGCTCTGAGCCCATGGGATTCAAAAGGCAAGGAGGGATGTGGAGGCAAAGACAAGCATAGAGACAAGGGAGCAGGAAGGAGGAAAACTTCTGGAGATGCCCCTCGCCTTGCCCTGAAGAGCCAGCAGCATGGCAGAGTCCAGTGAGTGGGCAGGCACAAAGCAGGAGAAAGCCCAGAACCCACATCAGAGTAAATAATCACCAGATTTTAAAGCCAGCAGAGGCACAGCTCCAGATGGAGAACATGAATGGCCTTGTGGGATCAAAGCCAGGGGTCTCCTCCACACCATCCTGGTGGGAGCCATCAGGAGAGGGGTCGGGGGTGTTGGTGCCCAGAGAGCACGGGACAGCACAGCAACAGAGCAGCAGTGTTGGTGAGCAGGTGGGTGGTTGTGGCAGCTGGAAGTGTGCAGGCAAAAGGACAGCAGAGAAAGGCTGATCCCTTCCCCCCCTGGGCCCCACTGCCTCCCACGGGGCACAATGCTTTAGGCAGAAGAACAACCTGCCCCCGCCCCAGCACATGCAAAGGTCTCCACAAATAACCCTGGGAAGGGGAAAGCTTGCTCTCACTCCCCTCAGACATGTTCATCTTTGGCTTCTCTGCAAGGAGCCAGGGGGATTGAGACAGTCCTGCTCTGCTGGCACTACTGGCATCCTCCTGCCTCCACCAGCCATAGCAGAAGCAGGCTTCTGAGCCCCCACACTTGCTCCCCAGCCCCCTGGCCAAGAGGATTAGCCAGTAGTTTGTCCATTCATGGAGAAAATCCTCACTGTCAGCAAAGGGCTCCTGCCCGCAGCCCTGCTGCCGTCCCTGGTGCAGGCAGAGGCACAGGCTGGAGGCAGGGGCACAGCCAGGGTGTGCAGGATGAGCAGGGGCAGACATCTCTGAACAAACACGGCCACGGTGGAGGTGGGGGATGCCTGATGCTCTTGACTGGGACTGGGGCATGGCAGGTGTGCCCCCCACCCTTCAGAACCAGAATGGGGAACATCTACCCTGCCTATTCCCTGGCCCTGGGTAGGTGGGGAGCTCCTGAATGGCCAGGAGGCTTCCTCAGCATGAGGGCAGAAGCTCTGCACCCCAGGCAGACGGAGAATCCCTGTCCAACCACGAAGGGAGAGCCCCCACTGGATGTCAGAGACCAGCAGATGCTGCCTCACAGACCTCCTATTCCTGCTCCCTAGGCCTGGGGTGACCAGGGGGCCCGGTGGGGTCCCAGAGTCACCCTGCACCCTTGGGTGCCCTCCTCTCCCCACCGCCAGGGTTGTCATAGCAGCCTGCAGGGTGGGGGTGGCTGGCACCGGTGTCTCACCCACCACCAGTGACGCAGGCAGCCCCAGGCGGGCGGGCGGGCAGGCAGGGAGTTATTTTAGACACTGTCCCATCTGGACGCTTCCAGAGCCAAAGAGGAGGGGTTTGACTGCCATTCCCACACTGTACTGCCAGCAGCTGTTATTTAAAGAGGGGCAAAGGCCAGACACGCTCCTGACAGGACAGCCCCAAGCCCCCATGCTACATCCCCCACCCCGAGCACACCATTCCCTTGGCAAATCTTCCACCCAGCCCTGCATCCTGCTGCTGTTGCATCTCCAAGAGCCCCCAAGAAGCAGGGACGGGTCCTGGCACGCTACAGTGAGTGGTACCTGGCCAGGCAGTGCCATCAAAACCCACTTGCTGGCCCATGCACAGCTTCAAGGCCAGGTTGGATGTGGAAGAGCCTGATCTATAGCGGAAGGTTGGAACAAGATCATCTTTAACATCCCTTCCAAACCAAACCATCCCATGATTCTATGATTCCTCCCTCACTGCCTACTGGGGAATACTGCCCCTTTCACTGTCACCAAAATCCAAGGGCTCAGTGCCATGTGGATCCCACCCCTGCCATTTCAACAGCAGGACTGCATTTCTCTGTGAGAAAGCTGATATCCTTCCCACATTTCCTCCAAATGACTCGGGGTGCTACAGGCATCCTCACCAAGGATCCCCACAGGCCAGTGCTTGCTGCTGTGGCCAAGAAGCAGGGACGGGTCCTGGCACGCTACAGTGAGTGGTACCTGGCCAGGCAGTGCCATCAAAACCCACTTGCTGGCCCATGCACAGCTTCAAGGCCAGGTTGGATGTGGAAGAGCCTGATCTATAGCGGAAGGTTGGAACAAGATCATCTTTAACATCCCTTCCAAACCAAACCATCCCATGATTCTATGATTCCTCCCTCACTGCCTACTGGGGAATACTGCCCCTTTCACTGTCACCAAAATCCAAGGGCTCAGTGCCATGTGGATCCCACCCCTGCCATTTCAACAGCAGGACTGCATTTCTCTGTGAGAAAGCTGATATCCTTCCCACATTTCCTCCAAATGACTCGGGGTGCTACAGGCATCCTCACCAAGGATCCCCACAGGCCAGTGCTTGCTGCTGTGGCCACACAGCACGTGCTCCTTCCCAGGCAGCCCCCAAAGCTCCCCTGCCCCTGAGGCACTCACTAGTGGTGCTTCCCGACATCTGGATAATGCATTTTGATTCCCGGCTCATCTCCCGGGAGTTGAAGGGCCGGACGCGCACTGCCACCTTCACTGACGCTCCCGCCATCGCGCTGGCCAGAGGTGGGTCCTGCTAGCAAGGAGCAGTGGCTGTCCTGCAAAAGGGAAGAAAAGGGGGTTAGGAAAGCTTGCATTCCAATCCATGTCTTGCAGCTGTGCAGGGTGAATGGAAAGCCTGTGCAAGGAAACCTCCTGGGAACACTGCTTTGCCTCTGCCTGAAAGATGACATCTTGTTTCATACCTTGATCTGCCCTCATTTTACCTCTCCCTTCTCCGTGTCGTATCTCAGGTCAGGACCCCCAGCTCAGTCCCAGGGACCATCCCTGCCCTTACCCCAGGGCAGCACTGGAGCCTCCATCACCCTGCAGCATCACTTGGTGGCCACCCACAGCAGTGGACAGAGCCTTGTAGGCGCTGTCAGCATCAGCATAAGCCCCAAGGAGCAGCTTTTCCATCCCGGGGCGGCACTGAGCAGGTACCCCCTAATCTGCAAGCAAGCCCACAGACCCCTGCCCATTACCCAGGCCTCCTGCCTCCACTCCAAGCCCAGCAAAGCAGGGACTGGGCAGCAGGATAGAGCGGAGCGGGGAGGAAAGCGCTGGCATTCCATTGAGAAAGGAGGCGGCTGTTGAACACAGTCGCTGGCATGTGCCTCCCTCCCATTCAGCTCCCACAAAGCAGACGTGCAGTATCAGCACCAGCAGCCCTTCCTGGGAAGCCAGTGGCCATTGCACTCAGCTGAAGCTCCCAGTTTACCATCATTTTTCCAGTCCTTTTGCTAAAAAATTATTGATCACAAACCTCACAAGACGAAACAAACTGCTCACCAACATCTCCCAGAGTAGTTGCCCATCCCAGCGCTGGTGCCCAGGTGCTCTGCAGCCCATTCTCACCTTCCCTGAGCTGCAGTTGAGCCTCATGAGTATTGGCCAGAAAATTAGACTGGGATCCTTCCTCTGCACCTTTCGGGATGCTTTTGAACCTGACAAAATCCATTCCTGCCTTCTAACGCCTATCCCTTTTCCTGCCTTTCCCTGCTCCCTGGCTCCCCCATGCTGAGCCTGCTGGTGAAAATGGAGCACAAGGCCCCTCAGAAAATGGGCAGGAACTGCTCCTCTGGCATCCCACCTGCGGGGGTGTCTGTGAATTCCCGAGTGTTTTTCAAGCCTGGGTTTTGCCAGCAGGATACTTGCTCTGGGAGGAAGGAGATCAGGGAGGAATGAGATCGTTAGTGAGCACCGGCACAGCTCTGGTTACATGTGCCATGACCAGAAGGAAGTGGAGCAGTAAGGATGGATCTCGAACATGAGATGTGTTTTCCCATAGTGGAAATGAAAAATTCAGGAGAATTGGTGGAAAAAAGGGGGGGATAGGGAAGAAAAAGCAAATCCACAGAATAGAAAGTATCCCAAGAGAAGGGGATGGCTTTAAAACTACCTGAGGTTTGACAGCTGTGGTTTGATTTCCAAGGGGGTGGGAGGAAACCATAGGCACAGTGGAAAAATTTGCAGCAAGAAAGTGTTACAAGCTTGGCACTGCCTTTCAGAAACCCTTTGCCTATTTTAAAAGTGTGCTGGCATGTCCAACAGCACGCAGAGGACAAAGCTTCTTCTGTTGGAGTTCCCAAACCCTCCTCTTATCTTCCCGCTGCGACGGCTCCGGAGCTCCCACTGTGCTCAGCCAGTGATCACACCCATAAATTCCAGAGTTCAAGCATTTGGTCTCAGGCTTTCTTGAGCTTGGATTATTTTAAGCAGGTGTTTAACACCACCCTTGAGTCCCTAAGCCAGCGAGTGGGCTGCTGCCTGCCAGTGGCTTCTGCCTCCCCACTCACATGGGGGAAAGGAAAAATTAAACAGAAGTGTTTGCCAAGGGGGAATGAAAAAGCTGTTTTTCCCATGAAACGATTGGATATATTCCCATATGGAAGGGCTGCATCTTCACGAGGCCATCAGCTCGAGCTGCTCCACCCTGTGGCACCACTCAAGGACAATGGATTCATCCGCAGGCTAAATCCCATCCACACCTGACTGCCGATGTCAAACATTTCCCTCTCCTCCCAAGGCAAGACAGCTTCCTTCCCCCAGCTCTGCAGCCTCTCCAGGTACCAGGGCTCTGAAGAGGTGGGTCAGGTCCCTGGGCTCCTGCCTCCTGCACAGCCACCAGAACAGCACCCTCATCAGTGAGCCCACCAGCCCCAGGACCGCCTGCTGCCTGCCACGGGCCACCTCAGCCCCTGCCCTTATTCCCTCCCCGCCCTGTGCCATTCCCAGCCACTCCAGCTCTATCCTTTCCCATGAAGAAACTCTGGTTTCTCCTTTGAACCACTTTTCCATGTGCCTCATCCTGCTGTGTACCTTCCATTGATGCTGCTTTCCTTTCTTCGCCTTCTTCTGCCTGGTCAGCCCCACACCCCGTACCCCCACTGTTGCTGGCCATGAGAAACCCCCTCCTCACCAGCAGGACCTTTTCTCTCTCCCTGCCATCCACAGGCCATATCCCAGTGTATTCCCATCCGGCTCTCCTTGCCCAGCAGTGTGAGCTCCTCTCCCAGCCAGTATTCCCTGCTGCAGAGCCCCAGCTCCATTTTCTGCTCCATCCATTTCCTCCAGCTTCCTTGGTTGGCAATGCACTGCTTCCCTCTGCTCCTCTGCAGCTCTCCAGTTCCATCCCTGCCATGGCAGCACAAGGACCCCAGGCAACATTGTGTGCCCTTGGGGACCACCAGCAGACACTGACCCAGCTGCTTTTCACCCTCCTTCCCTTCCTCTGACTCACTTCCCTGGCTCAGCTGCAGGGAGGAATTCAGCCTGCACCCACTTAACACAGGAGCATCGTGAGCCACAGCATCACTGGTCATGGGCACTCAGCATCCTGTAAAGAGAGGGGCCAGGCTGCAGGAGCAGGGCCAGGGGCAGGGCCAGGTAGCCCCCCCAGCCTGTGGGTGGCTTGAGCCCAGCCAGCTCGCCCTGCCTGGGGACAGTGAGAGCAGCCACCACCTGCTTAATCCGCTGCCATCGAGAGAAATTCAATAAGCCGTGACCAGCCTTGGGCTGGGAGCGGGCCAGCACTGGAACCCCGCTCCCTGTTCCCTCCCTGCTGCCTCCCAGGGCTACCCCACACACAAGGGAGGTTGCAGAGAGGAATGGCCAAGGGGGTCCCTGGGGCCAGGGAGCCAGGGTGAACATCTGGACCTGTCCCCCAATTCTGCAGGGCGTCTCTTCCCCCACTTCTCATGCACCCTGCTCGCTCTGCCCATCCCTGTGACACACCGGTCACCCCTAGTGAGGAGCAAAAGGCCTAGAGAGCCATGATTAACTGGATCAGCTAAGATTAATTGGGCAGAGATTAGCTAATGAAACCTCTCTTAAGTCCGAGGGCTACCAGCTGGCAGCATCCCTTGCTGAGAGGTGACCAATGGGACAGGGAGCATTGTCCCCAAGTGCCACCAACAAGCAAGCTCTTCCCCAAAGGATGCTAAGGAGTGTGCTATGCTGCCAGTCCCCCAGCTACAGCAGATGATGAGCTGCCTGCACGCAGGGAAATCCAAGGTGAGTTTCCCTTTGTCTGCACGCATCCAACCCCATGACACCTCAGTGGCGAGGGTGGACGCCCTGTCTAGCTGCACCAGTGTGTTCTCAGCAGCTGCCAGGCTTTGTTGTGGTGAGTCCTTCCCCTGCACCCTTTGTTGGGGCCCCCCAGCTCTGACTGGGACCACGGGACTCTGTCCTGCCTCTAGGGCAGCAGGGAACATGCTGCCGGATGACATGGCACCATCAACGCCTGCCAGCCAAGCTCCTCACCCACCTCCCGCCCCACACAGGACAAGGGACCATGACAGTGCAGTTTTCTCCAGAGCAGCACCTGCAGGCAGGGAAGCAGCTCAGAGGACAGCCCAGGACAAGGGCAAGTGCTCCCCATGCTCAGATGAAATCCAGCCCCTGCTTCCCCAGTGCTGCCACAGGCATGCTGCCCTGTCCCTCCTCACCTCCTGCCCACCCCAGTGCGGGACACAGCTTCAGGGCAGAGTTTGCAGCTGCCTGAGAATTTCCATGCAGATTCAGTTTGCAGGCAGCAAATGTAAGGATGTGGATGAGGGGTTCTGCTCCCCGTCTCTCCTGCAAAGAAACCCCACCTGCCATCCTTGCTCCCTCCATCCTCTCTTCCAGACACTCAAACCCCAAGCAGGGAAAAGCTGCATAGAAAAGGCTGTGAGCGCCAGTGGGTGCCCAGCATTGCTGGGCACAGAGAAGGGTAGCCAGGAAGGGGGCGGACAACAGATTCCCATACAACCCAGGGCTTGAGGGGCTGCAGCTCTTGCCACATGCAGGGAGGCGGAGGGGGG
>NW_008237174.1:717604-718488 GCF_000691975.1 Corvus brachyrhynchos | reverse complement strand
AAATGGAGGTCAGCAGCAGCATGCCGAGATGGCAGAGCCACCCCCCCCCTGGCCATACCCAGGGGAGGAGGAGGGTCTGCTGCCTCCCTGCCCCCCCAGTGCCACAGAGGCCACCTGCATGGGGCTGCTCTGGGTACTGGAGCATGGAAGGGTGCCTGGCTGTGGGGTGGTAGGGGAGATGCTCGGCTCGTTCCTTGTCCTCCCCGAGCCCTGATGCTGTCGCATGGGACCTGAGCAGGCAGCGGACCAGCTCACACGGGGTCTGCAGGATCTAGGGGAGGGGTCACTGCCCCGTGAGGGAAGAGGGGGAGGAGGAGGAGGAAGAGGAGGAGAAAGAAGCAGAGGAGTGAGACAATAGGGCAGGTGCAGGGCTGCTCCCTGGGAACCTGGATGACCAAGCGTGGAGCTCTGCACTAGCCCTGCACCCCGGGACCTGCCCCTTCAACAGCCAGCAGCCACTGCACTGGCCCGCAGTGACATGGCGGCCCTTGTCCAGCCACTCCACAGCGCAAGGTCACCGGCAGCTGCTCGTCCTTGGGGGCCAAGAAGAGTCCCAGCATCGCCGCACCTTTGCCAGCTACCCGCGGCGAGAGCCCCAGGTGGGGCATTCACCACTCCCTCCAGCGCTGCTGTCGCTAACTCTGAAGCATTATGATGATGACGCAAGATGGCTCAGCTGCATAACCAGAGCCATCCGCCCCGGAGGGAAGAGCAGGGTTGGCTCTGGGGTAACAAGGGGTTACTGTGCCCCCCGCCATGGGCTGCGGGGATGGCATCCTCCCCCTTCGCACCCTGGCTGGGGCCGGGGCGACAGAGGCGTCTCCTCGTCCGCGGGCAGGGCCCCCCCTCCCCAGCTGGATCCTTCTGGAAGACGGGGCGGCACC
>NW_008237174.1:706789-716986 GCF_000691975.1 Corvus brachyrhynchos | reverse complement strand
AGGTGCGGCCCCCGCCAGGGCTTTCCTGCGCCCCCGGCCCCGGCGCCGTCAATTCGCTCCTCCGTCCGCCGAGCCCCCGCCCGCCGTCCGGGGCACGGCCGCTCCTTCCCATCTGCGCCCGGGATTCAGAGCCAGCGCAGAAAGCGGATTATTCCTTCGCTGCCAGCTGTTTCCAGCAGCACGGCCACCCTCGCCCCACGGCAGCCCCGCGGCCACACGTCGGGTCCCCGCCCCAGCCATGCCCCAAATCTCTCCCTAGAGGACAGGCAGCTGGGAGATCTTCACCCGATATGGCGCCATCGCTTTGGTGGGATGATGGCTGGGCAGCAGTCCCCGGGCTGACTGTGGCTTCCATCATCCATGCGGGAGCAAACACATCTGCCCCCAGCTCCTCTCAGTGACAGCCATCCGGCTGCTGGGCAGATGTGCTCTCACCTGGCACAGTTGCCGGCCCCATGCCTCTGTCCCATCTGTCTTCAGCAGCGGCCACTGGTGCCAGCTCTGCTGGGTGGGAATTCTCACACTTATTCTGTCATCCCTAGCCAAAGCTTTGCTCACTGAGGGGCTCCTCTGGACAGGACCCACTCATGGATCTGCTGAAGCTCGCAGCGGGCAGCTTGTTTTCATTTCAGGGCATGGATGGCAGAGAATGTGCCAGAGGATGGGCACGATGCAATGTGCTGTGGGTACCCAGAGCAGGTAACAGCGTATCCAACTGCTACAAGGGCCTGTGGCATCATCAGGATACACTGGGATGCTCATGATCCAGGCTGAGCCTGCAGAGCACAGCTCGCTGTGGCAGGGACTGTGTCCGTGTCCCAGTCCATAGCTCTGCCCTGGAGCACATCAGCCCACTGGCCAGCCTCCTTCAGGCTGTCACCCAGCCAGATGTCCCTCTGCAAGGCAGGTCCCTGGTCAGGGAGCCCTGGTCAACAGGATCTTCGTGCTGCAGGAGGAGCTATGACCATGGCAGCTGTGTCAGACCAGCACAACCATCCTGGCACAGGATCTAGGTGCTCAGAGCAGGGATCCCACCTGCTGGGACACTGTTGGGAATCATTAGCCCTGGTGTTGTGGGGGCCATGGGAACAGGGACTGCCTGGGTGCTTGGGAGTCCCCGAGGCTGGCATACTTGGGGAGCAATGCCCTGAGCACTAGCAAGGGGGCACCCCCAAAATAGGGGGCCCAAGACAGCAGGGATAGCACTGGTGACACATTAACCAGACAGAGGAGGCAACCAGGGGTAGAGTCCAGACTGGTAGGGGGGAGCACTGAATTCCGGGTCAAGGTCCGTGGGGACACTGGACACTGCCGACATAGGATACACTGCTGCAATGCTGGCTGCTGCTCAGGCAGCCTCCACTGCTCCTCTTCTCTGGGCTCAGCTCCTAGGGACAGCACGTCGTGGCATGGCCACCAGCCTGCTCCGCGTTCCCCCACCCCAGGGACTGCTCCGGCCCCTGGCCGTGCCAGAGAGGCTGCTGCTCGGGCCAGGGCCCAGCAATGTGCCCCCCCGCATCCAGGCTGCGGGTGGTCGGCAGCTCCTGGGCCACATGCACCCTGAAGTGCTGCAGGTGAGCTGCCCCAGCCCAGCTTTCCTTCCCTGCCCTCCTCTTCCTCACCCCCAGAAGGAACTGGAACAGTTCTGCTGGGGCAAGAGGAGCAATAGCAGTGCTGGCCAGTGTTCCGCTGCCGCAGGTGATGGATGAGATCAAGGCAGGCATCCAGTACGCCTTCCAGACGCAGAACCGGCTGACCCTGGCCATCAGCGGCAGCGGCCACTGTGCCATGGAGGCCGCCCTCTTCAACCTGCTTGAGCCTGGTGACACTGTGCTGGTGGCCATCAACGGCATCTGGGGACAACGTGCCGCCGATATTGCCAGGAGGCTGGGTATGCTGGGAACAGCCAGATGGCATGGCCGGGCTGAGGGGACTGGGCTTGAAGGCAGGATGCCCCAGTTTGCTGTCCCAATCCTGGCAGTGCTCAGTGACATGGCTTACAAAGCCAGAGAGCACTCTCCTAGAGAGCACTCCAGGATTTTTCCAAGAGTGATGTCCCTCCGTGTATGGTGCTTTATGGCTTTTCCACTGGGCAAATCTGCAGGAGGCCAGACTCTGGCAGGCAGCTCTGTTCCTGGTTCATGCATGACCAATTGCCCCATGGAGCAGGTGCCTGCCCACTGGGAAGCATGCCCAAACCTCACTCTCCTCTGCCCAAATTCCCCCCAGGAGCCAATGTCTATGAGCTGCTGAAGCCCCCAGGCAAGTACTTCACTCCACAAGACATTGAGCAGGTGAGTGCTGGCCACTATGCCGAGGGCACAAGGTGACCTCCAGTGTGGTCACCTTTCCTTTGTGTCATGCAGGGCCTGGTGCAACACAAACCATTGGTGCTCTTCATCACCCACGGCGAGTCCTCCACAGGGGTGCTGCAGCCACTGGAGGGGCTGGGCGAGCTGTGCCACCGGTCAGTGCTTGGTGGGCACCCGCAGCAACTGAGGGCACCCCAAGGTCACCACTGGGGATTTGGGCCCGGGGATTTATATGTGCTGGGCTTTTCTCTGGCTCTGCTGTGCTGTGCTGGAAGTGGTTGGTGCCAGTGAGACACGCAGCCCCTGTGGGGACCAGGGTGCCAGGGCTGTAGGCAGAGGCGTGGCAAGAGGAGGTGGCAGGAGCACCAGGCTGAGCTCTGTCTTCCCACAGGCACGGCTGCCTGCTGCTTGTGGACGCAGTGGCATCGCTTGGGGGAGCCCCCATCTTCATGGACCAGCAGGGTAAGAGCCACAGTGCCATCATGGGCAACCAGGGGACGAAGGGGCTCGTGCCTGGGACAGGGAGAGAGAGCAGTGGGATCAGCCCCTCTGCCTGCATTTTGGCTAGCAACACTAGAAACTGGTCCAGCTGCAGCCAGAGAGCCTGTTCCCCCTGGGGGACCATCAGCAGTACAGGGGGCCTCCCAAAGCAGCCTGAACACAAGTAAGACCTGCAGTGTGTGCCATCCTTGTGCTTCCCACCCACCACCTGCAGCTAGCTTGGAGGGCTCAGTGTTTCCCTGCTGGGAGCCTCTGATTCCTAAGGAGTTGTCTTCCCTCTCGGGCAGAGATCGATGTCCTGTACTCGGGCTCCCAGAAAGTCCTCAATGCACCCCCCGGCACTGCCCCCATCTCATTCAGTGAGCGAGCCAGGTAAGAGCAGCCCAGCCTCACTGGAGAGGAAGGTGATGGGGCTGGGGGAGGCTGTTGCCTCTCTCCTTTGCCAGCCACCTGCTTCAGTCCCGCTCTGTGGCGAGTATGCCCAGCAGCAGTGCTGTGGGGGTAGAGCCCATCCCATCCCTGGGCAGTGACGGCGAGCTGGAGCCATAATCTGCGCTCGCTTTAGGGGAGTCCTCCCTCCCACAGGACCGATCCCACCTTGGAGCTGGTGGGGTCAAGGTCCGACCTCTCCCCAGTACTCTGTTTTGCCAGGGAGAAGCTGCTGAAGAGGAAAATGAAGCCCCTGTCCTTCTATCTGGACATGGGCTGGTTGGCAAACTACTGGGGCTGTGACGAGGAGCCGCGGAGGTGAGGGCAGGCTCTCTTGTTACAGACGGCTGCAACCACTCCCCACCCAGCCTTTGTCCTGTCCCGGGGGCTGCCTGCCCTTCAGGGCTCAGGCCCTGCCTCCCCATCACCCTGGCTGCTGGTCACAGCTCTCGGCACTGGGTGATGAGGAGGAAGGATGCTGTACCTCAGTTTCCCCGACCACGAGCAAGGGGCTGCTGTGCTGCAGCCAAGCTGAACTCCTCTGGGTGCCCCTTGAGTTTTGCAGGTACCACCACACGGCACCCATCAACAGCTTCTTCAGCCTGCGGGAAGGCCTGGCCATTCTGGCAGAACTGGTTAGTGGCACCAGACAGGCAGGGGAGCACCAGCAGTGCCCATGGGGCTTGGAGGAGCAGAGGGTGCCAGAAGAGATGCCTGTCAGCAGCAGAGACCTTCTCTCTGCTCTCTGCCCACAGGGTCTGGAGAGCTCTTGGGAGCAACACCGGGCCAACTGCACCCAACTGTGCCAGGGTCTGATTGACCTGGGGCTTGAGCTGTTTGTGAAGGAGGAGGTGGGTGCAGGGCAAGCCCACCACCACCACCACAGAGTAGGGGCAGCATGAGGACTCAGCCCTGTGCAGCTGGAGATGTGCCTGTCTGGGCAGCTTTTGATGCCAGAGAAAAAGCTCCCCGCCCAGTGATGCTCTCCCCTGGCAGCGTGCTGGGGTCACCAGGGGCCGTGGGATTGAACCCAGTTTCTCTCTTCCTCAGAAGGCCAGACTTCCCACCATCACCACTGTCAGGGTGCCTGAGGGCTACAACTGGAAGGACATCACAGCCTTTCTGATGGACAGCCACGGCGTGGAGATCGCCGGGGGCCTGGGCCCCACGGTGGACAAGGTGGGCAGAGTCCTCCCCTCCTGCTGCCCATGGCTGGGCACCGAACCCCACATGCCCTGCCCCTGTCTGGCTGCCGACAGCGAGTGCGGCTGGCTGTGTCCCATTGCCCGGAGCAACGCATAGCAGCACAACCACACACAATCACCACCTCACTGAATAACCACGCACGTAATTAGCGGTGTGACACCTCTTTATAGGAACGGTGTGAGTTAAACACGAGCAAAGGAGCGGTGCACAACCGCTCATGCCCGGCTGCGTGTCCCCCGCTCCGCACGGGACTGCCGAGGCACAGTCACAAAGGTGGGTCCTGCAGGGAGACGCTCACCCTTCTCCTCCCAGGTCCTGCGCATCGGCCTCATGGGCTGCAACTCAACCGGTGCGAACGTGGACCGAGTGCTTCGAGCCCTGCAAGATGCCCTGACCCGCTGCCACCGCAGCAGGCTGTGAGCACCCCTGCCGGGGAGGGGGAGGCTGGGGGAGGCGGCCTGGCACTGCCCCGCACGCCTGGCTGCAGACAGCTGGCAGCAGAGGGACTCCACTGCCTCCCTGGGATGCTGGCAGGAGACACGGCAACACCCAGCAAGCCAAGCCACAGTGGAAAGAAGCTGGGATAGCACGGGGCATGGAGGAGAGGGCTGTGCTCAGCAGATATGAAACATGGCTCAAAACCCCTTCTCTCATCACCCCAACAGCCTGGCCCCTCAGTTCTTTCCCTTCCTCTGGCCCCAGGGCATGCTGACCCTCAGCAAGCTGACAGAGGGCTGGATGCAGGATCTGACCATAGGTCCCTTCCCCTCCCATCACCAACAACCTCAGCCTTCCCTACCCTGCAGTGCAGAATGCCAGCCATCCCCCTCCAGATTCTGTACCATGGGATGAAGCGCCCAGTGCCCAGGTCCACCAGGGCAGTCAAGAGGCTGTGTATGCCCCCCAGCTGCAGCAGATGTGCTCACTCCCCCACACCACCTTTCCCCAATAAAGTGACACAGCAGCATGCTGCTCCCTGGCCCTGTAGCCCTCCTTGCACCCCCCCCAGAATTTCGAGACACCCCAACGGGGCAGCAGCAGGGTCCCACTCATCTCTGCTGAGGGATTTCTTGACGGATCTTGGAGAGGAGCTGGGACACTGCTGAGCGGCGTGCACTGTCCTGGATCCGGTACACCTGAAACTAAAGGCAGGTGGGAAGTGAGGGGAGAGGGCTTCCCACTCTGCTTGAGCTCCATGCTCCAGCACTGCCAGCCTCCCACAGCCTCCACGGCATGCCAGAGGGCTCGGTGGGGCCAATTCCAGTGCATCCCAAACTTCCTAGCCCAGGTGGCTTCTGGTGCTGCCTCACGAGATCAGCTGAAGGGCTGGGGTTACCTGGCTGAGCAGCATGTCAAAGTAGGCTGTGTCCCAGTAGGACCCATCCTCCGCGGGGAGCTGCAGGAGGGCTCGGGTGTCGGGGTCTGCCTGCCAGCTGCCACTGCACGCATGGAGGCCAAAATGGAAGTGAAGGAAGCGTTGGGGGTCCCAGGCAAAGCTCTCGACCATATGGTAGAGGGAGGCAAGGTCTGGGGCTGCTCCTTGGAAGAGGTTTTCCTCTGGGTTCAGGAAGTGGGGCAAGTGCTGGGTGGCCAGGCAGCGGAGAAGGATCACCAAGAGCCGGTAGACAGAGCCTTCTATGTCCTGCCAGTCCTCCGGGGAGGGGAAGAGCTCTGTGCTCCACAGCAACACCATCTGTGAGGAGGGAGAAAAGAGCACAGGATCAGGCACAAGGCCTGATCCCAGGAAGGCCCACCCTTCACACCCTGCAGGTCACCATGTAATGACCTGTGGGGCTGAATCCATGAGGGCCAGAGCAGATGATACTTTTCTGAAGGTCAGGTGCATACATGTGCCCTTTTTCTTTAAAAAAAAAACCCCACAACCACCACCCCCAAAACATCAAAGAGTGCAACACAAAGCAAAGTACGCAGGATTTGGGTTACTTGGAGCTGGAGCCATTCTGTAAGCAGAAAACATCCTTGCACCCTTCTTGACCCTTGATGGCTTGGAGAGCCATCAAAAGGCAGGGCACACCTGGATTGTGTCACCACGAGCTGTCCCCAGCCTGGCCAGTTGGCATGGCTCCAGAATGTTGAAAACAGGTTGGGTGGGGAGAGGAGGCTTTTTGTCAGCAGCAATGCCACCCTCAGCCTGTACAGGCACGTCCATGGCAGCACAGGGATGCCATCCCCAGCAGACACAGGCAGCCTGGGCCAGGGGATGATGCCCTGCACATCAGTGCAGAGCCCCACCTCTGAATGCACAAAGTGTCTCTGGCTGGGGGTTGCTGGTTCAATCCAAGGAATAAGGATCAAAGCCCTCTAACCATGGCCAGCAGCAGCACGCATCCCTTCCAGACACAGCCACGAGCTGGTACACCCCAAAGCACTGCAGGCACCAGCCCTTGTTGCTGGAGCTCTTCTGCAGGGGAGCAGTCTTGGCTCTGCTTTCCCAGAGAGCCACGGCCCCAGGCAGCAGAACTAACCTACCTTCAGGTGGTTGAAAGTGAGACTGCCCTTCCCAGCCTCCCCTCCCCAGTCCTGGTCACGGAGCTGGTCGAGCAGGCGAAGGCTGTCCAGACGGGGTCCCTTCAGGGTGTCCACTGCTCGGAGCAGCTTCAGGATGGGAAGGTGAGTGGAGGATCTGGAGGAAGAGAGGAGTCTGGTGGGAAAGGAGATGAAGACCTGCATCCTCCCAGGATGGGGAGAGGACGCCTGCAGTGACTTGATGTGGTGAGGGGGATCCCCCCATGCCACACACATGGTCCCAGTTGTGCAGCATCTTGGATTTATCCCCTGCACTTGCCTCTGGCAGAGCAGAACTTGAGAGGTGTGGAGTGAGATGGGAACACTGCTGAGCAGCTCCTGCCTTCCCAGGAGGAGCAAGAGTGGGGCGGAGTGAGGTTGTGCTCCCTTAGGTGTAGTGGAGAGGGCTGCAGGCTGCCCCAGAGGGGAGGCTGGGTTGGTTCCCAACGAGGGGCTGAGCATCCAGCTGGACCACCTTGTTCCCAAAATAAATATGGACTGGTCCAGCTAGCTATTCAACCCCTCGATGGGGCCGGGCAGTTGTGCTGGCAGGCAAGATACATGTCAGTGCAGCCCCATTTCATCCTGCAGCCCACCCTGGGAGGCACCTCATCACCCTGCTGCTGCCAGGTGCCCAGGCTTGTCTCTGAAGCCCAAGCAGGGATCTGAGAGCTGCCACCCTCTGCACAGTCAGGGTTCAGCTCCTGTGAATAATTTCAGGGGGCTTCTTCAGTTGCCTTCCCCCTCTTTACCTGAGCTGTCTGAAACTTGGCTGAGGTTTTTTTCTCCAACATAGGAAAGAGGGTTTGGGCATCATGAGGGGGTGACTTCAACCCGTGCTGACACGTCCCCGCCCTTTCCCAACCTCTTTTTGCTTACACCCAGCAGTGCTGCCAGCCAGGGGGGGATCCCTGGCGCAGGACCACCCTGCTGTGCAGCCAAGCCTCTCACCTCCAGCAGTGGGGAGAGGCAGGGACAAAGTGGGCCTCTTCTGTGGCCTTCCTGAGGCTGCCTTCAGGGAAGCCCCTGTCGCTCTGCCGCCCCTGGAGCCAGAGCGGCTCTTGCTGTCTCCTCACCACGGGAACAATGTCAAAGCGAATGGTCTTCCAGCTGCCACGGATCAGCAGGGAGAGCTCCATGGCATCTTCCCGCAGGTTTTCAGCACTGATGTCACCTAGATGGAGAGGGTTTGGCAGCAGTGAGGAGGTTAGCACAGCCGGTCCCGCAGGCTGAACCAGGTATGCGCTGCAGTGCCTGTGGCCACGTCCCACCCCACTCGACTCATCCCTTTCCAGTGCTGCTGTTTGGTTGCAGTTCCCTGGCTAGAACCCCTCTCCCAACTATGCCGGGGTGGTTTTAAAGCAAGAAGCATCGCGGGGCTCAAGGTCAGGCACAGCAGGAAGTCTCAAGCAATCAAGCCGAGCTGTGCTTCTGGGTGGCTGAACAGTGCCAAGAAAAGCAATGCAGTCCAAGAAAAATGGATCAGGAAAGGTCCACTGCTTTGTGGGGGTGGAGGAAGATGAAGGTCACTGGCTTGGCCACGGAGGAAAGAGGGAATGGTGGACCTGCTGGGACTGGGTTAAGAGACCTTCAGACCCACTGGTCACATCACCCTTTCACCCTGGTTGAGCTTTACATCAAGAAGCACACTGGGAGATGAAAATGCATGAAGAAGCTTATGGAACTGCTATGGGCATTTCCCAAGGTCCCTTCCCACCATGTCTTTTCCGAAGACACTGCTGCCAGCTGGGGCCCATGTGTTCACAGAGTCAGACCCATGCTCCGGGGTCCTGGTCCAGCTATGATGCACTCCCAGCTCACTCTCCAAACAGCCTCCTCCAGGGAGCAGTGGGCACTTGGAGGCCAAGAGAGGAAGGGGAGAATGTGGTTAGGGTAAACCAAGCACACCAAGTCCTTGAGCAAACCCTAGCTGGGGACTAACAGCAGAACCCTGCACCCACCACGAAGGGTGCCACCTGCCCCAGGTGAAGATGCCTGAGGATGACTCTGATGCCATGGGATGGCAGGGAATAGTTTGCATCTCCCCTTCCTCAGCTGAGGGCAAAGCCTATCCCAGCACACAGCAAGGTGCTCGCTCACCTGCTCCTGCAGGTTTTGGGTGGGCCACACGCCCAGGAACATACGTCCCAGCATGTTTGCACGGGGATCACTGCCAAGCTGGGAAGCTGGGCTTCCCGGCAGTACTGGAGGCAGCGCCTGGCTGGGAAGCGCCCTGCCAGCGTACGCACCTGGCCGAAGCAGGAAGAGGCGTTGGCAGTGCACGATGGCTGAAACAAGGAGCTCTTTCAGGTGCTGCAGGATTTTGCCTGGAACCAGGCACCCCACACCACCTCCGTGCTCCATCACATCCACAACGTCAGTCCAGTCCTCCAAACCAGTCCCTGGAGAGCACACTTCCAGATAGCAGGTGTTCGGCTCTGAAGGATGCCTGGCTGGGGTGTCCCAGGTTTGGCACGCCAGCACGTGCAGGGTGTCGCCGTCAACACGCAGGGGCATCTCGAGAGTGACAGCATCCTCAGAGGCACAGAGAGCGAACTCGAAGGCTTCCAGGTTCCTGGCGTAGTCCACAAGGAAGCGGGGTTCCTTGGCATGGACGCTCTCCAACAGGGTGAGCAGGATGTCCTCAGCCCGCTGGAAATGCTCCATCCGCTGCCTCTCGCGGGACACGATCACCCCAAGGTAGCTGTGCCAGAGGGAAGTGTTGGCTTCCATGGCAGCTCTGCTGCTATCTGACGAGCAGGAGTAAAAAGGTGCGTGGGCAGGGAGGGCAGGGCTGGGTGCCGGCGTGGGGCGGGCGGAGGGAAGCACAGCCAGGCGGTGACAAGCACCAGTGCTGGGTGACTCTCAGGGAGAAGTACAGGGCGAACCCAGGGCGGGGGCTTGAGTCACACCGTGGCCCCTCTTCCGGCACTCCAGAAGGGTGACAGCGAGTGCTCAGTCGGTGGGTCACGCCAGGGTCACGCTGTGCCCTCCCACACCTCTCTCGGCACAGGGACTGTGAGGGTGCCGGCAGCACCCTCTGAGAGCCAGTGCCACGTGAAGGCGACCCGCTGTCCTCCCGCCCCGGCCCAGCTCAGCTCTCCCTGCCCGGCTGCTCCCAACCCGTGCGGCACCCACGGGAGCTGGGCCGCATTGCGGGGCTGTGGAAGGGCTGCACGCCCCTGAGCCTGCCTTGCCGGTGCCCAGCGGCGCCCTCCGGCCC
>NW_008237174.1:698646-706565 GCF_000691975.1 Corvus brachyrhynchos | reverse complement strand
CCGTACCCTCAGACCTACCCTCGCTTCTCCCCGTCTCCCACAAATCCCGGCATGGGGGTTTCCGGGCACGTTATCTTTTTGAATGCCGTCACCTTCCAGAGGTACAGTTCCCGAGCTTCGCAGGCCTGGAGCCGGAGCTCAGTGGTTATGGCCGGAAAGCTGGGCTCTCCCAGCAGGACAGCGTGGTTCAGCCCTCCCAGGCTTTCCTGCGAACTGATTCTGCCCTTGGTCATAGCAGGCAAGGGAATGGGGAGGCTCTGTCGCAGCAGGGGTCCGTGTGGCAAGGGGGCCCGAGAGGAGCGTGGGGACTGCTTCAGAAGAAGGGAGGGAGACCTCCTTCGGCTCAGGCTTACCCTTTTAAACAGCCCAGATTCTGCATCTCCCCAGGGTTATTTCCAGTTCGTCCTTGTGCCTCCTTCAGTTCCCCGTGGCTGAAGAGCTGCCCTGCAGGTAGGAGTCTGTCCCTCACGGTCGTCTGCCCTTCTGCCAGCCGACTGGAGGAGCTCTGCTTTCCAAGGGTCAGAGATTCCGCCTGCAGAGCATCCTTGAGCGCCTGCAGTTCGAGTCATTAAGCCTGCCCTGGGCTTCTTACTACGAGGAGGCTGTGGGTGCTCTGGGCTGGGGAGTCTCAGCCAGCTTTTAAACCCCTGACAGTGGGTGATGGGCTCTCCTTACCTGAGCCCTGTGCTTCGGGTTTCACCCCATCTGAGCAGGGGGCCCCCACACCAATGGCTGTCTCAACCAGGGCTGAGGGTGCAGGTCTTACCCTCCTTCATCATGTGAAGACAAACTGGCTGGAGTCCCAGTGAGGGACCAAAAGCAACAGACCCCCATCAGAGTGGCTTGGGCTCATCCTGAAGAATGCTGAACCCAAGCCAGGCAAGACAGATTACTGCTTCATGCCTTGATGTGGGAAAAAGAGGGCAGAGAGATGCAGCCCACCACTTTTCTGGGGGTGGTGGGGCATGGCTCACTGCTGGCAGGGTTGCTGTGTCCCCATGGAGCATCACTTTGTCATAGATGGAGTCCCTGCTGCTGCAGCAGCAGCCAGGGCCTTCCTTCTGTCAGTGCCTCGCAGGAAAGCTGGGGGAGCATGCAGAAGCTGAACTGAGAGCCAGGAGTGGTACTATGGGAAGGTAAGGCTGGGCAGGGCAGGGAAGCATGGCTGTCCCCCCAGATGTCTTGGTGCTAGTGGGGTAACCGTGCCCTCTTGTCACAGTGCTGGCTGAGCCCACAGCGTGGCCCTGACATCCTGCTGCCAGAGTGCTGATGCCAGGAGGAGCGAGTGTGACCTCGGCTCATCTCTGCCTTTGACATCTGCACTTTTTGGACCTCTGGGTGCCACAATCAAGAGGTTGGTGCTGCAAATGCTGCCTTCTGCCCCTTCCTGCAGGCTGGGACCTCCCCTTTTCCCCTTTTCCCCTTTTCCCCTTTTCCCCTTTTCCTCTTTCCTCCTTCCCCCTTCTGCCTTTCCCTTCCTGCTTCTTTCTTCCTTTTCCTCCCTCCTGTTCTTCACCCTGTTTTTCTCCTTTCCTATTCCCCTTCCCCCTTCCTCTACCACTTTCTCTCCCCTCCTCATTCTCTCCTCTCCCCCATAGGCAAGGGGCCAGGCGCAGACCCTGGAGGAGCATCTTCCTGGCTGCTGCCAGGCACAGGCAGCACAGAGAGTGACCCTGCTGCAGGCACAGTGTGAGAAGGAAGAGTGATGCTGGGTAGTGGCATGTTTGGTGACAAAGCTGGCCAGCCAGAAGAGGTGGGAGCAGCTGGAGATGCTGCCAGATGCTGAGCAATGCTCTGAGCAGGAGGGAGCACAGCTGGCGAGGGGAGGGAATGGTGTAGATCAGGTAGTGGGGGACAGAAGCTCCATCCCACATGGATGGGTGGCTGAGCCCTGGCTGGGGCTGTGCTACATGGGATGAGCCGTAGGGCAGGCACACTGCATGGCTGGACATTTGGGGCAGCACCTGGACACTCAACCCCACAACCAGCCCAAGCTGAGCACACTTCTACTGGCCCAAAGACAGTGGGAAAAAATTCCTAGCGAGAAGGTCCATAGTGAGGCTGTGGAAGACATGGCTAGAGTGCACAGTGTCCTGTCTGGACAAGTCACTGGAGGCTGGTGGCAAGTGCCCTGGTACTGGCAGACAGTCTGGCCTGAATGAGCTAATCACTGTTTCCATCTCAGCGTTTTATGGTTCCATGAATTTTTGCTCTGTTAGAAACAGGAGAGAGAAAACAACCCCAAAAATAAAGAGCAAGTACAAGCAAGAGAGAGGAAAAATCCTGGCGGCATGGGAGCACTTGGCACAGCAGAGGTGGGCGAGGAGCTGCAATGAGCCCCCAGTGTCCCTCACCCAGCTTGCCTCTCTGTAGGGCTGTGCAGTGTGACTGCTGCACCCCAGGCCCTGCAAGATGCCGTCATCACCCAGCAGAAAGGTACTGGGGTGCTGAGCTGGTGGGTTGAGGAGATGGAGGGGCACAGGGGCACTGGGATGCAGGGGGTAGGTTATGCTCTGCCCTAGCACTGCAAGTCCCACACTTCTGCACCCCACAAGCCCCCTGAGTGGCATGGCCCCCAACAAAACAGCTGGGATGGGGAGGGGGGGACAAAAGCAGGGAAGGTAGAGAGGAAGAGAGAGTAATTTAACATGACAGGCTGTTTATTTTGGCAAAAAGGGTTTCTTTTCAACAGATTTCAAAGCTCGGCCCTGGGGCTTGGGGGGACCACACAGAGGGGTGGGAGATGAGGGGTGCGAGACAGGGGGGGTTCAATGGGGCACCCAGACTGAGAGGGAGGGAGAAGAATCCTCTGTCTGTTCATCCCTGGGGCATGGCCAGGTTTTCAAAGCCCTGGGTGTGCTTGCACGCTGCAGCGGGGTGTCCCCATGGGTGCCCACGCTCCTGCACACACATGCTTGCCTACATGAATCCGCACACATTCGCACGCTCCCCTTGCCCCTGCTCCTTCCTCCAGGCCAGGGCTCAGCTGGAGTCTTGGCTTCCCCTAGTGACATTTCAAAATAGGCTGTTTATTAAAAAAAAACAAAAAACAAAAAAACCAAAGGGGGGGTGAAATTGCTAGGAAAGAAATAATTATTATAATCACATTAAGAGCTTTGGCTGTAAAACCCTTGTGAGGGCGCAGGGAAGGAGCTGGGGCTGCTCTCTGCAGGGAGTACAGGGGGCAGTTTTCCTGCCTTGTGCTCTTTTATTTTCCAGTCCTGATCCAACAACACCTCCCCTCCTCCCCTTTTCCTCCCCTTTATCCTGGGAAATGAAAACAATTTATTTAATGATGGATCATCCCTTTCTCTGGTCACTGACCTTCTGGGTGAATTTCTGCTGAGCTCGGTGGAAAACTCGAGGCTGGGTTGTGGATCCCATCTGTGGATGGGGGAGGGGGGGAGCTCACCCTTATCCTTCCCAAAATCCACAGCAACAATCCTGGGGAGCAGGATGGGGCTGGCAGAGAGGGTCCCCACCAGGAAATCCAGCAGCAGACTTTGCTGCAGGCACTATCCCTACAGACTGGGGGCTTTGGGGACAGATATGGGAGCCCCAGAGCTCTCCCACCCCTTCCCTTTCTCTTCCAGAACACCCTAAGGGGTTCCCAGCACCCACTGCCTTCTCCTCAGCCTGGTCCAAGGTGCAAGGGCTGGGCTGGGGTGCAGTGCTGAGGTGGGAGCAGGGAATGGAGAAGTGATCTCCACCCTGCCAACAGCCCTTGCTGCCCAGTGGGGCTTTCCTTGCTCAGGGTGTCTGCGGGAAGTGGTTTTCGGACCTGATCAGGGATGAGGCCAGGAAGGCATGTGGGGCTGCATGGGGCTCCCAGCAGCAGCCGGCGATGTATTCCCGTAGCAGGCGGCTTGGCCTCTGGCCCGTCCCCTGTTTGGCTGGGTTCTGTTCCCTGGGGCCCCCGGCAGGAGCACTGCCCTGCATCCCTGCTGTTCCTGCTCAACCCCCAGCTGACCTGCGGAACCGGGATGGAGCAACCCAGCATCCAGCCCCCTCCCCTCTGGCCCTTCATCTGCCATGGCCTGTTGCTCAAAGCATGGTTCTTGTAAAAATGCGTAAATATTTATACAAGAATAATTTAAAAAACATGGTCTGTCAAATAATCAAAGCAGCAGAACATCCGAGGAGCTTTCAGCTGGATTGGGAAAGCCGGTGTTGCTTTCTGATGCTCCACTGCAATGCTGGAGGTGCTCATGGCCAGCCCCAGCCGTGTGTGATGCCCGACTTGCCGATGTGGCTTCACAGCAGGTTTGAAGTCTTCATTAAAACTGGTGGCGGGTTGGCTTTCATTTGCATTAACCCAGCTGCCTGCTGCAGGAGCCTCAACTGGGGATAGGATCTCACCAGGCTCTGGTTTCAACCTCACATCCTGGTTTTGGCACAGTTCCCAGCACTGGGAGTGCCCCAGAAGCCAGGGATATCCTTGGGTGAAGTGCTGTGTCCCTGTCCTCCCCTGAGATGTGTGGTGAGGCCAGGGACTGGTGTGGGGAGTGACAGGGTGGCAGCTGAGCTGGCAGGGTGACTGACCCCTGGTGCTACAGGGTTGCTGGGGCACTCCCTGAAAGCATCCCCATCCCTCCAGAGCCAGCAGCACCCTCAGCATTTCAAAACCTTGGCTTTGCAGTGGTGGGCAAGAGCCTTGGGCCAGGGCTTCCCCCAGGGAGGAGGATTTGTATCCATCTCCGTGGTTGCACATCCCCATTTGTGCTGGTGTCAGCAGTCGCTGGCAGAGCCACAGCTCCTCTTCTGTGTCCCAGTGGCACCGTGTTCACCCAGCATCACCAAACAACCCTGAGCTTCCCAGGGCAACAGCACCTGGAACCCCACAGGCCCATGTCCTTCTGCTCATTTGGGACTCCCCTGGCAGGGGGGAGGGGACACAACTGCAACCCAGCAACATCCCTGCCACCACGGCTCAGATGACACGTGGCCACCAGATACCCAGGCCATGTGGTTCAGAAGGGTCTCAGGGCGGCAGGAGGAGGTGAAAGGATGGGAGAGGGGAAGAGGTCCCCCCTGTTCCCCTGGCCCCGTAGAGTGGAGGCAGGCATTGCTGGGGGTTTGGGGGAGCGGGAGCTGGGTGTTGCAGTAACCTCCATCCTCCTGGCTGCTCTCCAGCCCCTTCCCACCACCCACATCTATGCACATGATCTGTGTTGCTGCATTCTTTGAGCCTGGGCCAGATAACGAGTTCAAACCTCAGGTCCCCTCAAACACCCGCACACCTCCCTGGGCTACCTGGCTGCCTCTCCCACCCTGGGGAGGGAGCTTCCAGGACTAGCTCTCCCCCACAGGAGGTGCTGCTTGTGCCACACACGTGTTTGGCACCCGCAGGGAACGCTCTCTGGGCTTGGCCCAATTAGCTGGAAGGGAGGAGAGAGCCAAATCCAAACCATGTGCTGACCTGCAGTCCCCTCTGCCTGAAAGCATCCGTGCTGAATGCGCTCTGGATCATTAATAGCTCCCCAGGCCCCTTCCACATGTCCCGTTCCCCGAGCACGGGGTCTGACTGGGGTGGGGGGTGGGTAGGGCTTTGTGCTATTTCCCAATGGTTTTCTAGGGCTGCCTTTTGTGGGAGGCAGGGGGCTCCAGCACGGGGCTGTGAGTGGAAGCCTGGAGGAACCAGGGGGTGACTGCCTGTGGATTTGGGGTGGCCCTGAAACTGTGATGCCAGGTTTGGGGCTCAGTGGAAGGGGTCATTTATACAGGGATGTTTATACAGGCTTGGGGTGAGCGGAAGGACCTCTGCCTCCATCTCTCGCTCCTGGAGGTGGCATCTACCACTCCCTCTGGCACAGCTTTGCAGTGGAGAGCTGGTCCCGTAGCACACCTAGTGCCCACTGGCCTTCACAACCCCCTTACTGGGTGTCTGTGGAGTGCAGGAGGAAGCACCAGGGCTAAGCACTCTGGGACCTATGATGTGGTTCTTTGCTGGGGAGCATCTCCAGCTGCGGGTGCCAGGGAAGCTGGGATGAGAGTCCAGGACACCCCTGGGACCTGCACCATCCCCTCCACAGCCTGACAGCCTCACCAGAACTGCCCACTTGGATGGCTGTGGCAGGTCCTGGCCCCATTTTGGTGGCCATCAAAGAGCTGGACACCATAAAGGGGTGGCAGAAAGGGGCATCTGTTCCTGGAGATGGAGTGGGTGGCAGAGGACAGAGCTTGGCCAGATGGTGTGGAGAAAGGGCTGCTTTCCCCCACACTCCCCCCAGCATTCTCAGCACAGAGCCCAGCTTCGCACTGGCTCCAGCTCCAGGCCCAGAGGAAATGTCTGCAGCTGGGGCCCACAGCTGTTCTCCTTGCTCCATTTACTGCTTCCAATTTAACATCCCAGGGAGCTGGGCTGGACAACATGGGGGGAATATGGTGATGCTTTCCTGTGCAAAGCCTGCCTGGAAGAAAATCCTCCCCTCATGCTTGGGATGGCTGCCCTTCCCCTTTCTCAAGGTAAAACCTACCAGGAGAAGCCCAGGATGGCCCTGTGGGGTTGGTCCTGGCAGAGGGGCAGGTTAGTGCCACAATATCCCTGTGTTCCTTGGAAGCTGAGCTTGGCATGGCAGGGCCAGGGGATGGGACTTTTGGGAGCGCTGGGCTCACTCTGACGGGTGTAAAGTGGTAGAGGGCAACGGCCAGAAGATGGCCCTGCAGTCTCTCCCCGAAAGAGATGGGTCTCAGCTGGCATCCCAGAGCCACAGGTTAGCTGTGTGGGGAGGATGGCAGTGCCCCCGCTGCATCCCACCACGGCGTCCCCCGAGGCCGGGGCTGGGACCAGGGCGTGCAGCCTAATGCCTTCCAGAAAATCAGTGATGAATGGCCAGGGAGGGTAATTCATATCAAACCCATAAAACCTTTATTAGCGTCCTAGGGGAGAAATCCGGATGTGGCTGCTTATTTATTTTGGATTTCAATCCTTTTTTTTTTTTTTTCTCCTTTTCTTTTAACATTTTCTTCCAAGAGATTTTTAAAGTGACAGGGTCACCTCTCTGGGATCAGCAGTAGGGCTCAGACAGGGCTGCCTGCCTGGGGGACATGTGGTCCTGGACCGCTGGTGCTGGCTGAGGTTTACTGGCATCCCAGGAGTCAGGCTAATCTTGGGGTCCAGCTCTGGGACCACTATGAGGGGGAGCAGGTGTTGGAGTTGCCAGGGGCTTGGGAGTGCCGTGCTGCTCCAGAGCCCCCACAGCGTGCCCCTGGCTGCTGCATCCCTGCTTCCCACTTTCTGCCCTCCATCTTTCACCCCATGCCTTTGTCCCCCACTACAGAAATATGACACTCCCCACACCAGCAGGGCATGGGCAAGGATTTTGGGAGCATCCTCATGCTGATGGCAGAGCGGGGGCCCCAGGTGAGATAGACTTTCCATGGTTTTGTCCATGGCTTGTCCTCACTTAATCCTGCTGTTGTTCACTCTTTACAGAATTTGTTCCTTGGCCCCTTTTCAGATGTACCCCACAATCCTGACAGCAGAGGATATTTATACAATGGGGGTATGAATAACGTGGAAAACCTCTGGAGCTGGGAATAGATTCCCACATTGTCGCAGCACCAGTGGCAGGCTGGGGTTGGTCAAGGTTCTCCCTCACATTGCCTCTGGCACCTCAGATGCTCCTGCCATGGGACAAGTTGGGTACCAGGAGGTGAGAGAGGGCCCTGAGCCCCCCCAGTACAGCAGGATCCCTCACCCCTGCATCTGCCCATGGTGGTGCAGGCAGCACCCATCAGGAGTTGATAATTAATCAGGACCATTGGTGCTTTTAGTGGGGCTTAGGGGACTTTCCTGGGACCTCAGCCCCTCCCAGTAAAACCATTTCCCGATAATAAATGTAGGGTGGGTGTGTTTGTTTTGCTTCGGTTTTTTTTTGCTCCAGTAAAGACAAAGAAGCCCTTGAGCCTGGAGCGTA
>NW_008237174.1:692182-698044 GCF_000691975.1 Corvus brachyrhynchos | reverse complement strand
GTGGGCCGGTGGCGAGGTGCCGCTGGGGGACTTCTACCCCTTCGGGCCGGCCCAGGGCGACGCCGCCACGCGGAAGCAGGACGACGGTGGCTCCGAGCTCCGGCCCCTCTCCATCCCCTTCCCCTTCTTTGGTGCGGGGCACACCGGCCTCTACGTGAGTAATTTCCGCTTATTTGTGCTTATTTGCTCCTATTCGCTCCCTCTTATTTCCTCTTTTTCCCTCCCTCTTATTTATGTCCTCCTATTCCCTCTTTTTCCCTCCCTCTTATTCCCTGTTTTCTGTCTCTTTCCTCTTCTTCCCTTCCTCTTATTGCCACTTTGCTGTCCTGCTTGGATGAATCTGAGTTTCCTTGGGGGCCGTCAGGTGGTCCCCACTTAACTGGAAACGTCAGAGGAATAGCAGTGTGCTGAGGATGGTGCAGTGGGCCCCAGGCCTGGGAAGCATGTTGGACCCGTGGCTCAGTGTGGGGGTCACCAGCGAGGATCCTGACCCCACTGCCTTGGGAATGCTGGGCGAAGTGCTCACCCACGGTGGGGAGCCTGGACTTAGCCCTGGCTGGAGCCTGCAGTAGCTGCATACCCACACCTTGTGGGACTGGCCTGGTGACATGCTGGGGGATCCCAGCAGCAGGCAGTTGGATAAATCTGGTGGGCAAGAGCTCAGCGTTGGTGCTGCAGCCCTAGCATGGTGGCCTCTGGCTGGTGGCCCTTGCTGCAGGGAGCGGGGTGTTGGTGGGGCTCTGAGTGTGATGTAGAATAAAGACAGCTGCACTTTAGGCTGCCCACTCAGCACATCCGATTCACTTGCCTTTTCCTGCACCCACTGGGCTGCTGGGACTACTGGTAACACACTCCCTTGCAACCCCTAAGCCGCTGGGAGGGGACTGTGGCCAGAGAAATCGGGTCATGCCTGGCCATCATGTCCCCGGTAGCTGTGGCCAAAGGGGCAACCCCGAGCGCCTGGTTGTCCATGGAGTCTTTTGGGTGGTGCTGTCTTGCATCCAGGAGTGAGATTTGGGTCCCCGTGCCGGTTTCCACCTGGCACAGTGAATCCTTCAGCTTCCTGATCCCTTCTCCCTGGTTTGCTCTGGACGTAGTGATGACCCAGACCCAGCTGGTGGAGGAGAGGGCTGAGCATGCCACCCCAGAGCTGGGCTCGTGTACCATTCCACTGCCTTGGCTCAGTGCAGAGGGTCCTTGGTCCTACCTGGTCGTGTTTTTCCCCTGATCAAAGCTCCAGCCCTGCCGTTGGGTGGGGGGGATCTGGACTTGGGGCTTGAGCCACCGTGGAAGGATAGAAGAGGCTGGGAGAAGCCAGGTAATTGTCCCATAGAGGATCCACAGTGTAGCTCTAGGTCTTGGGGAGGCTGCAGGGATCAGAGGACAGTACATCCCCCTTCCCTGAGCTGAGACCCCACAGCTGTGCAGTTTGCCTGCCCCCAGCACAGAAGTCCATGTGGCAGGGGCCCTCTTCCCCAGGGAGCTGCTGTCCAGGGGGACTGGCACAGGGCTGGGTTCACCTGGAAACCTCTATTCTCAAGGGCTGCCTCCAACCACCCCCCTCCTCCTTCACAAAACCCAGCAACAACAAAAAAAGCCCTTCTTGGCTCTGGTTCTCTCCCATCTTGCTTTAATCAAGGGAAGAATGTTCCTCTGCGGACACAGTGGGGTTACGGAGGCTTTGGGAAAACAGAATCCTCTTTCCTTTTCACAGTAGGGACTGCCCTGTGCTCAAATGGAGGGGCTATGAACCCTCCTCAGGGACTGGGGACCTCCCCCAGGGACTGCACAAGGCCATCACAGCTCAGCCCCCATGCCTGGCTGTACTCGCAGCTGGGGTGAAGGCATTCTGGCTTCCACATGGCTCCTGGGGATGCTGGCTCCCAGCTCCTTTTTGGCACACGAGTGTGACACCACTGCCTGCCTGCGTGCCAGAGCTGCTCTCTCTAGTTGAGAGCCTCTTGCCTGCACCAGGCCCCCTTTTCCATCCTGAAGCCCAGGGGCTTGCCAGAGGGAGTCATTGCACATCGCAGCTGGGGTGAAGGCATTCTGGCTTCCACATGGCTCCTGGGGATGCTGGCTCCCAGCTCCTTTTTGGCACACGAGTGTGACACCACTGCCTGCCTGCGTGCCAGAGCTGCTCTCTCTAGTTGAGAGCCTCTTGCCTGCACCAGGCCCCCTTTTCCATCCTGCAGCCCAGGGGCTTGCCAGAGGGAGACATTGCACACTGGAGAGCTTGGCTGGAGGCTGTGTGTTCCTGGCTGTCCCACTGTTGCTTGTGGGCTGGGGAACAGAGTGGCTTGGAGCTGACTGGACTGCCAGCTGTGGCAGTGTGGCAGACTGCTGGCAGGGTGTTCTCCTGGAAATCTGGGAGCTCAGGATGAGAACATTTCCGTTTGATCCCTGCCCCATCCAGCCTGTTCAGGCAGGCAGGGGGTTTCTTCACCTTCCTCATTCCCACTGCTTTCCCAAGTCGGGAGGCAGCATGCCAGACAGCAATATCCACTATTTCCAGTTTCCTTCCCTGGGCTGTGGCTGCCTCTGCCATGCATCCATGAGCCAGGCATCCCAGAACCCTAATTGCCCCAATTAGTTAGTGCTGAGGAACAGCTTGAAGTATCTCACCCTGGGGGTCTGGTGTCTCCCCCCTTTAATGAGAACAGCCTGCTGAAGCACCGGGGCTTTGCATGGGGTGGTGGCACTTGGTCATCTGAGGATCAAGAGCCCGTTGGCTCGCTCGGAGTGCTGTGCATGCCGGTGGATGGATTGCTGCCCAGCAAGGCTCCTCCCACCCTGGGCCAGTGCCCACATGGGCCAGTGCCCACAGCCCCCTGCCAGGAGGGTCCAGCCCCATGGGCTGCCTGTAAGCCATGAGACTAGGGAGCGAGCTCAGGCCCTCACCCCTGCCAAGAGCAGTGCCGTGAGCTGGCCCCACACACCGGGCACTGTTTGTTTTATGCGCAGGGCTCCTGCAGTTTTTGCAGCTGTTCCCCTTCCCCTGGCCCGGAGAACAGGGCTGGGTTTGTTCGGGCAGTTGCCCGCAGCCGCGCTCCAGTGAGCAGGCGGCTGGGGCAGGGGGCTGCGGGTGTTGTGGGTGCTGAGGCACGTCTCTGCTTCTAAGGACAGGAAGGGGAAGCGCTCCAATATTTGTGGGCAGGAGTCAACTGTGGCCACCCGTTTCTTTCCCTTCCTCTCTGCAGGTAAACAACAATGGGATCATCTCATTCCTGAAGGAGGTCTCCCAGTTCACGCCAGTGGCCTTCCCCATCTCCAAGGACCGGCGTGTGGTTGCTGCTTTCTGGGCAGATGTGGATAATCGGCGGGCGGGCGATATATATTACCGGGAGAGCACCGAGCAGCCCATCCTGGAGAGAGCAAGCAGGGACATTGCCCAGTATTTCCCTGAGTTCCCAGGGTTTTCTGCACAGTGGGTCTTCATTGCAACCTGGTACCGAGTCACCTTCTTTGGGGGCAGCTCATTTTCACCAGTGAGTAGCTGAGGCAAAGCAGCCACCCCACCTGTGTGCCTTCAGTGTGGTGCCAGACCTGCCACCTGTGGCACGGAGCTGTCAGCAGGGCTAAGTGGACCACGACAGCTCCATCACGATACCTCGCTGTGACACAGCAGTAGTGGGCTGGCAATACCAAACCCTCCTTTTTGTGCCATGTGGAGGCTTTACATCATCAGCCTTCTTGGGCAAAAGTGAGGCACCTTTTGCCTTCCAGATGCTCAATATCCATATTTTCCCCCATTTTTCCCATTCCTCTGGGATGAGAAGCGAGCTGTTCTAGCTCAGGATCACAACAAGTTAAGATTAAAAATAATTAAACTCTAATGCCCTTGTTCACGGAGGAGGACTGGGGTTCAGGGAAACACCCCTTTGCTAATGTAGTTTCTGTCACTTCATTTTATGACTGGTTCATCATCCCTCACTGCTTTCCTCCCCTCCCCTGCTACAGGTGAACACTTTCCAGATTGTCCTCATCACGGATGGCAAGCTTTCCTTCACCATCTTTAACTATGAGTCCATCACCTGGACCACGGGTATGCACGCCAGCAGTGGGGGGGACTTTGCTGGGCTTGGTGGCATCGCGGCACAGGTAAGTGGTGAATGTGGCCCCTGGGGTGCCTGGGTAGCACATCCCCCTTGTCAGATCATTGCTCCTGTTTGGGTTTCTTGGAGGTGGAAAACTTCCCCCTGCTTGTTTTTTTTTTTCTTCTTCAGAGTTCTTAAATATCTGTGTGCGCTCTGGCTCCCAAAGCTGAGACCATACAGGGGGCTTTGTTATCCTGAAACCACAGGTCTTTGCCTTGGCTGCTACTTCATAGTCCCTTTTCCTTCCTAACCTCAGCCTTTAAGAGCAGCTGCCACAGCTAGCACAGCTTTTGCTTGTAGTTTTATTTCATCCCTGTGTGTGTTGTTGTGTTAAAGGGAAGAAAAGCCAACACCCACACCCACAAAAACCCCAGTACCCACTCGGATGTGTGAATTTACTGACAGTTGATCCATGCTTGGCTCCCTGCTTGCCAGCCTGCAGCAGGCAGGATGCTGCAGGTGGAGAGGAAGTGAATGGGATTTGAATTCTCAGGAAGGGACTGAGCAGGCCAAGCATCCACTTCACCCTGTTGTCCTGTCATGTGGACAGGGCCAAGCGCTGGCCTGTGGCATGTGGAAGGGGAAAGTTGGTCTGAGCGGTGCCACCAGTGGTGCCACGTGACAGGAGAGATGAGTCTAGATGCTCCAGCTGCCTTCCCCCATGCACTGGTGACGTCTCTGTACTCTCTGCCTTTGTCCTTCCAGGCAGGTTTTAACGCTGGTGATGGAAAGCGCTACTTCAACATTCCCGGATCCCGCACTGATGACATCGCTGACGTGGAGATGACGACAAATGTGGGTATCCCCGGGCGCTGGGTGTTCAGAATCGATGATGCCCAGGTGCAAGTGGGGGGCTGCAGCAATACAAGTAAGAGGACAGCAGTTAGGTTTACTTAACTCCCAACCCAACCCCACACTGTTCTCCAGCCCCATCTTTCCCTGCCTCAACCCCCACCTCCGCGGGGTGGAAGAGATATCTGGAAGGGCTTTGGGGAGGGAGGGGAGGCAGCTATGCGGGGACTGTCTTCAGCACCGGCTGTGGTTGGGGATGGCACCCATGGTTGCCCTGGGGCTGGGAATGGGCTGGGAGAGCAAATGGGAAGGGGAGGAAGAGTTCTTAGTTTAAAGGAGCCTGCGGGGAGTGATGAGGGAGGCTGGGGAGGAGGTGATGTGCACAGTTGGGACCCTGCCAGCCCACTGCCAAGCAGGGCATAAGGGACCAGCACCCTTGAGGGGTGCATATGTCCGTCGGTCCCACCACATTGGGCTGAGCCATGTGGAGAGCTGCTGAGTGCCAGCCTGCCATGTGGGGCTAGGTGGCCAGGGCTTGGTCCATGCTCGCTACTCCAGGGGTCCTGGCACATCCCCCACAGAGCTGTTCCTCATCCCCACTTCCCCCTGGCCATGTTTTCCCACTCGTGATCTGTGTGTCTTGCGTTATCGGTGGATTTTCTGTACATGGGCTCTCCTGTCTCCTTTCCCTCTGCCCTGAATGATAAGTGAGGCCATGGCCATGTCCCCCCAGCCAGTGGAGCAGACCTTCTCCCTGCAGCCAGGCTGCAGACCTGTGCAGCCTCTCCCCCTTGCACGGGAGGAGTAAAACTGCCCCCTGTCCCAGGGGAGCCTGCAAGGAGCAGACCCTGCCCCACCATCAGGCAGGCAGCCCCGTGGGCTCCCCAAGCACCCCAGGGAGCCGGGCGGGTGCAGGGAAAGACCCTAGCACTGGTGTGGCTGGAAGGTGGCAGGTGAGCCCTGCCAGGGTGGG
>NW_008237174.1:689529-691892 GCF_000691975.1 Corvus brachyrhynchos | reverse complement strand
GTGTGGTGCGGGACAGGGGCCCGCTGCTGTTCCCCCGAGCCTCTGTCTGCCTGACGCTGCGGCCCTGCCTGAATGGGGGGAAGTGTATCGAGGACTGCATCACAGGGAACCCCTCCTACACCTGTTCCTGCCTGGCTGGTTTTACCGGGAAGAGGTGCCATGTTGGTGAGCGCTTTGCTGCAGGGAGCAGGTCTCACTCCCAGTGTCACTGCTGCGTGCTGGCAGTCTGTCTGTCCCTGCCCTGAGCTCCTGTCCCCACCCGGGGCTCTGTTTCAGATGTGGATGAGTGCCTCTCCCACCCGTGTCAGAACGGAGCCACCTGCCTCAACGGTGCCGGCAGCTTCACCTGCAGGTGTCCGCCAGGCTTCAGAGGCAACAACTGTGAAAGCGGTGAGCAGTACAGCACTTGAAAAGCAGAGACCCCAGGCTTGGGGGGCACTTCTGCTCTTGGGAGGGCTCTCCAGACCAGGGCTCCCGCGGTAGCTGCTGGGCTCTAGCAGTTTGTGACAGCCAACTTGGATTTCAGCTTGCTTCAGGCAAAAGAAGCTTTTCTCTGGCCATGAGCCTTTCCTGCTGCTGACTCTTCTGAGGGCTTTGCTCAGCATTGCTGCCAGCACTCTTCCACCACCACTCCCTTAGCCAGAAAAGCTGGCAGCCAGTGCTCAAACAAGCCTTGCAGGCCCTGCTTTTGCAGGTGATGCTCTGGTCCCAAGCTCTTCAAAGCCAGGGGAGACCCTCCCAGTCCCTGGCAGGGGCCATGGTTACAGGTTTCCCCCGCTTCTGGCCTCCGCCTGCCAGTGGAAGTGCCGCCAAAGCATTTGGCTCCCAGCAAGCTGCTGCGCCAGTGGAAAAGGCGAGAAGGGAGTTGACTCGTGGGGGAGGAAGGAAGGGAGGGAGAAATGCCCAGCACAGCACACTGACATCCAGGAGGCGCAGGGGGATGAAAGAGCTGAGCTGCCTAAGGACAGGTTTTGGGCACAGTCATGACTGGGGACATGGCCACTGTCTCCTTACAGAAGGTGCATGGGTGGCTCCCATCTGTGCTCTGCCTAGGCCTGGTATCACCACGTGTAGAGGGTGCCATGTGCTGGTCCTGCACCTAGGCTGACACCCCTGCCCCTCTTTTTTTTGATATTCTTCTGCAGCAGAATCACCATGTGAGAGCAGGGTGTGCCAGAATGGTGGGAGTTGCCAGGTGGAGAACAGGACAGCGGCATGCTTGTGCCAGTCGGGGTACACGGGGGTGGACTGCCAAACAGGTGGGTGACAGAAACAGGTGTGGGGTGGAGATGGTGACATTTCATACCTTGGCAAGCTTCCTTCCCCGTCAGCTTCATTCCTGCATGTAGTTTTGGGAGGGAAATGCTTGGAATTGCCAGTGGAACCTATTTTTTCTGTCTGTCGCCTTCACCCTCCTGAGCATCATCCAGGCTGGGAGGCACCAGGTGAGCTGGCTGTGCCCACACATGACCTGACCACCTTTCCTGGCCTCCCCTTGCAGAGGTGAACGAATGTGAGTCCAGCCCGTGCCTGAATGGCGGGCACTGCATTGACCTGGTCGATAACTACACCTGTGTGTGCCTGGAGCCCTTTGTGGGACAGCGCTGCGAGACAGGTGCCTGTGCCCCAGGATGACCCACGCCAGGGACTGTGTCCCCCATGTTCTGCTGGCCATCGTGGCCTCTCTCCCAGGCGCAGGTTTTCCTCATGCTCACTTCCTTGCTTTCCCCTTACCAGATTCATCTTCCTGCGAGGATCGGAGTTGCCAGAACCGGCAGACGTGCAATTACATCCGCCCTGGCCGCTATATCTGCACCTGCTCCCCGGGTTATTACGGCAACAACTGCCAGTATGGTGCGTGAGGTTGTGCCTTGACCAGCCTGGCATGGGAACTGCAGTCAGGGGCAGTGGGCAGGATTGGGCAAATGGCTGGAAAGGGGCTGTGTCAGTCATAGACACTGCTGAAACTGGTGGGCAGCATGTGTGGAGAGGCCATGGTGCTGCCAGGAGGGAAAACCTTCCTATGGGGCTGCTTGACCGTGCTGGGACCTCCAGCAGGATCCCCAGGACAGAGGATGTTCCAGCCCCAGACTGACCCCTCCCGCTCAGGCTCCCCATTCCCCACAGGAGGGCCCCGCATGCCTGGTGCTTGCCTTTCCCACCCGTGCCAGAACGCGGGCAGCTGTCTGGAGACGGAGCGGGGCTATGTCTGTGAGTGCCAGGAGGGCTACACTGGACAGGACTGTCGAGACCGTGAGTACCAACCCAGGGGACTCGCTAGTGGGGTGCAGCACCTCAAGGGGAGCGTTCATGCTCATGACAGGGAGAAGCAGCAGCCCCAGAGAGCCTGTTCAGGGCTCTGA
>NW_008237174.1:678187-689518 GCF_000691975.1 Corvus brachyrhynchos | reverse complement strand
GATCCGGCTGAAGGAGGCTGTGTCTGTGTGTCTGAGGGCCTCAGGGCTGCTGCCCACCTGAGCTTCCCCTGTGAGTGGCATCTGGCAAGGCTGCTTGTCTGTCCCAGCCCACAAGCAGGAAAGGTCCTGAGAAGCTCCTGTTTCCTCTCTTGCAGAGCTCTCTGAGGGCTGTGAGTGTCGTAATGGGGGCAGTTGTCTGGAGGGGAACGTCACTGTCTGCCAGTGCCTTCCTGGCTTTTTTGGTCTCCTCTGTGAATTTGGTAGGTGAAAGCTTCTTGCCTACTGTGTTCATTCCCTCTGGGGTGCTTGAGTCAGGCAGTCTGTGGGCCAGCAAGGAGACACTGCCAGTGCCTGAGGCTAGCACAATGCCAGGGGCACACACTGAATTTGAGCCTGGAAATATTGTCACCTGGCGAGATGGCAATGCTTCCATCTCCATCACTCCCCCTTTGAGCTGTGCCTATCCCAGCCTCTGCCTCAGCCCAGCTCCCATGGGTGGGGAGGGAGTAGCAGCCTTTGTGCGCTCCCTTGCTGAAGCTCACTGAGCATCCAGGCTGGGCATTGCCATTTGCACTGTCTGTGCCAGAGGGTCTGTCCTGTCTCACTGGACCCTGCAAAGTTAGGAGACTGCTGTTTCCGTGTGGGTGTCCTCCTGCCACTGGCTGAGGGACCTGGCACTGGCCCTGTGTTTGCAGAAGTCACCACGACACCGTGCAACATGAACACGCAGTGCCCGGACGGTGGGTACTGCATGGAGTATGGTGGGAGCTACCTCTGTGTCTGCCACACCAACTATGGCACCAACCACAGTAAGACTCCACGGGGATGTGGGAACAGCTCTAGGGTGGGGATGAGCAGGGGGGCACCCTCACCAGCAGGGAAGCTGCCCTTGTGCCCCTGGCCATATGTCCTCGGTGATGCCCTGTGTTTGGCTCTGCAGCGATGCCATCCCCCTGCGACTCAGAGCCCTGCTTGAATGGGGGGTCCTGCAAGGTTCATGATGACTCGTACATCTGCGAGTGTCCTCAAGACTTCCTTGGCATGCACTGCGAGAAAGGTACCTCCACAGTGCTCCCCAGCACCTGTGGCCCCAGCACCTGGCAGAGGTTGGGAGAAGGGCTTGGACCTTTTGGGGAGATGTACAGTTACTCGCAGAGCTGGAAGTTGGTGCAGGTTTTCCCATCCCATCCTACAGGGTAAAGTGAGGGATTGCATGACTCCCTTCATGACACCCACCCTGCAGCAGCAGATCCAGTTGTTTCCCGTACAACACCATCAGTGTTGGTGTTTTTTCTTTACATGCCACAGCTTCTGCCCTTGGGAGTAGCCAGCTTCCTCCCAGCATCACGCACCTGTGGGCCCCCAAGGCCCCAGCACACATCTTCAGTGTAATTTTTGTGGTGTTGCTGTGCCCAGGATGCAGTCAGCCTTCCTGCAGTGAGGGGTTTGGTGGGGTGCTGGTGGGAGGCAGCAGCTCTGGGTGACCCCGCTCTGGGCGCTCTCTCTGCAGCCAAGCCTCGGCTCTGCAGCACGGGGCCCTGCCGCAACGGGGGCACCTGCAGGGAGGCGGATGGCGAGTACCACTGCACCTGCCCCTACCGCTTCACCGGCAAGCACTGCGAGATCGGTACAGCCCCCGCCCCCACAGGGAGGACAGGTGGCAGCTGCCCCACCAGGCTCACGCCCGCCTTGTGCCCCCAGGTAAGCCGGACCCTTGTGCATCGGGGCCCTGCCAGAATGGAGGCACCTGTTTCCACTACATCGGCAAGTACAAGTGTGACTGTCCCCCAGGCTACACCGGCCGGCACTGCGAGATCGGTAGGTTTGAGGAGGGCTTACCTGGGGGATGATGGGCCTGGCTGTCAAGAGCTCGATGCTTGCTTTGAGCCCCTTTCCCTGCAACTCTTCTTGTGCCCTGCTGGAAGGGGAAAGGGGGCTGGCTCTGGTTTCATTCTTTGCTCTGCTCTTCTTCCAGTGCCCTCCCCTTGCTTTCTTAGCCCCTGCGAGAATGGGGCTACCTGCGAGGACCTCAGAGGGGGCTATGCTTGCACCTGCTCCGTGGGCTATGTGGGGAAGCATTGCCAGTTTGGTAAGGGCCTTGTGCTTCCTCTTCCAGCTGGGGACTTGGGCGCCTCTGTGGGTCCCATTCATTCCCTGTCTCTCCCCAGAGGTCGATTGTGGCATCCCCAGTGAGGTGAAGCATGCCCAGGCTTCTTTCAACTCCACCAAGGTGGGCTCACTGGCTGAATACCAGTGTGAGCTGGGCTACATCCTCAGCCAGCACAACCATCCCCGTGTCTGCCGTGTGCCAGGTGTCTGGAGCGACCCCCCCGAATGTGATGGTGAGGAGGGCTGGGGAGTGGACAAGCCCTGAGACACCATCCCGGTGGGCTGTAGTCACGAGCATGGTTTGGTGACCCCGGGATATGTACTCCAGTTGTCTGCTGCCTTCCCCCCTGGGATCCCTGTCCCGTGCTCATGTCTCTCACTTCGTCTCTCCCTTGCTCAAATGCCTTTAGAGATCGACGAGTGCCAGTCCCAGCCCTGCCTGAACGGTGGCCAGTGCAAGGATCGTGTCTCTGCGTTCCTGTGCCTGTGTGAGCCAGGTTACACTGGCTACCACTGCGAGTTGGGTAAGAGACCATGCCAGGCATGCTCCAGGACTGTCACAATCCCTTCCTCACACTCCAGCCTTTGGAAAAGCCCAGTGGGTTGTGAACTCCATGGCCAGGAGCTAGGTTACCAGGAGATGTGTGTGCTTGGATCAGCCTGAGGCAAGGGCTTCTCTTCTAGGACTCCCAGCCAGCTGTAGGATTTTCCAGCAGGGAGACACTGCTCCTGGCTGGGGACAATGGGCAGTGTGGGAGGTGGTGGGACTCTGGCAGGTGGCTCCAGTCCAGTTCCCTGGGATCTGGCAGAGGACAGTGGTAGGAGAAGGTGGGCTGTTGGAAGTTAGATGAGGGGACATGACACAGGCACCCTAAGGGATGGATCGCTTGGCACAGCCCTGCACTGCCAGTTGTCCCCAGGTGTCCCTGAAGGAATGTCCCCATGTCACGTGCTTCAGGGGCAGGCATGAGGCAGTGGGCATCCAGGAGCAGGGATGTTCCTTGCCACTGGGCTTGGGGAAGCAAGTGACATGGGAGAGGGTCCGTGCCCTGTGGGAGAAGCGCTGCCTGTCCAAGCCCCTGTCCCTAGCCACCAGCTGTCTCTGTGCTGAGCTGGCGCCTTTCTTCCCGCCGGACCCCAGATGTTGACGAGTGCCAGTCGGAGCCCTGCAAGAACAGCGGGACCTGCCAGGACCTCCCTGGGTCCTTTGCTTGCTACTGTCCCGAGGGCTTCCTGGGGACCCAGTGCGAGACAGGTAGGGGCTCTCTCTTCCTGGGTCAGTGGGAAGCTGGACTGTGGGCACCAGGACACTGCCAGGGCTGGCACCATGCCAGGTGGCTGGTCACTGTCTTGGATACCTTGACCCCAAGCCATCACCTGGCTGCTCACTGTTGCACCTCCTTGCCTGTAGTTTTGGGGGCAGAGCTGAAACTGCTCTGATGGGGAGGGAACAAGGAATGAGGTGTCCAACAGTGATGGACTCCCTTTCCAAGTTGTCCACCCCTTCGAGGGGATTTGGGCACCATGGTGCACGGTGGGGGACTCAGTGTCCAGCCCAGCTGTGCCAAACCCTGGGCTACACATCTGCCCTGCTGCCCCCTCGGGGGTCTGTCACTGTCACTCGCTCATGGGAGCTGGCTGTTGGCATGCTCACCACCGGCCTTCTCCCACCTCCAGAAGTGGATGCCTGTGAGTCAGACCCTTGCCGAAACGGAGGGGAGTGTGAGAGCTACGGGGGCTCCTACCTGTGTGTGTGTCCAGAGGGCTTCTTCGGCTACCACTGTGAGACAGGTGAGGCAGGCAGGGCAGGGCAGGGTGGCCCCGGGGTCAGCGGCACTGCTGACACTGCCAAACCTGGCACCTCTCCCACAGCCAGTGACCCGTGCTTCTCCAGCCCCTGTGGGAGCAGAGGCTGCTGCCTGCCCAGCAATGGCACCCACAGCTGCACCTGCAAAGTCAGCTACACAGGCAAGAACTGCGAAAAAGGTAAAGGCCCTCAGCAGCGGCACCAGGACATGATGTGGGGCTTGACACCTGCCTGGCAGTGCCCACCACCCACGAGGGGCTCAACACCATCCGGGACCAGCGGCACTCCTTGAGGCGGGCAGGGCTGGGGGCTCGCCTTGGGGGTGGCAGCCCATGCCCCACCAATGCCATGGGTGGGTGCTAGCATGCTGAGTCGCTGCCGCAGGTGCCGAGCTTGGCACCAGGACACGGGGGACTGATTTCCCCTGCAGCAATGGCAATCCCTCGGATGCCCTCAGGAGGGGAGGCAGAGGCGTCTGAGGGAAGCCTCTTGGCACTGGCCTCCCCAGGAGCCCTCGCCCCATCCCGCAGTGGCAAGTGCTTGGCCACCAGTGATACCAGGGAATGCTCCTGGCGCCTTGGCTCCTCCTGTGCCCACTGAGCCAGGGGTGGCTTACACCCACAGAGCCCCTGCCAGGTGTGCCAAGTGAGACAAGCGAGGACCTTGTCCTCTTATCGCCGCTGTTCTGCCGCTTGCTGACGGGGTCTGTTCTCTAAAGATTCATGGCATTACCTCTCCCCTTTGCTTTTGCACACACCCTGAAGAATTGCTGCCACCAACCTCATTAAAGGTGGAAAGGGTGGAGGACACTGGTGTGTTGATTTCTTGGCACCCACCTGAGGACGCAGCTGCCAGGCAACTCATTGACGGCTACGCCGTGACGTACGTATCCCTCGACGGCTCTTACCGCAGGACAGATTTTGTGGACCGAAGTCGTTCTGCCCACCAATTGCGGGCACTAACCTCCGGCAGAGCCTACAATATTTCTGTCTTTTCAGTCAAACGCAACGTGAACAACAAGAATGATATCAGCAGGCCCGTCATGCTCACCACGCGCACTAGTGAGTAGCGTCCCCAGGGGGATCACGGTCGTGAGCGTGCCCTGCCCCTGCAGGTGCCAGGGTTTGTGCTGCCACCTCCAGCCTGCCACCAGCTCCAGCATGGTGTCAAACCTGGCAGGTTTGCTGGTGCAGGTCCTAAAATCCAGCTGGGGGCCTCTGGAAAATGCTTGAGAATCAGAGAATCGCTGTTTTCTTTGCTGTGAGTAAAAGGCTTGACACCCTGTGGCTCACCCTGTGCAGGGGCTGTAAGGGAGATTGCAGCGGGGACTGCTCCTGAATCCTGTTCATTGGGGCCACGCTGTTCTGCTCCTTGTCACTGTGCCCAGGAGAGTATGAGGAGCCCCCATGCAAGGCAGGCAGCGGGGCTTCTGCAATCCCATGGGCCGGTCACCCTGCCATACTGCTGGGCTTGGTGTGGGAACATGCCAGCAAGGACAGAGGCTGTCAGGCACCTCTGCTCCATGGGTGGAGGAAGGGGCACAGTGATGCCTCTGGGGCGTGGACAGGCAGAGCAGCTGTGATCCCACTTTCTAGGGCAGGCAGGTGTGGAAATCAAATGCAAACAGGATGGAGGGAATTGGACATAGGAAAGAAGATGGCCTCTGAGGAGAGGAGAATGGTGGTGGTAAAGCCCATGAGCCACATCTCCCACAGTGGGCTGAGACCAAGTGAAGCCCAGGGGAGGAGATGGCAACACAGTGCTGGGCACAGCATCTCATGGCCCCTCAAGCCATGGCTGGATGCTGGGGTCAGTATGGCCACCTGAAGTGTGTCATGGACTTAGCAGTCACTAGTGGGGATCCCCAGGGCTCAGTTTGGGGCCAGTCCTGTTAAATGTATTTACTGATGGTCTGGACCCAGGGATTTTGTGTATCCTCAGTAAATTTGTAGACAATACCAAGTTGGATGGGAGTGTTGATCTGTTTGAGGGTAGAAAGGCTCTGCAGAGGGACCTTGGCACACTCAATCAAAGGGCCAAGGACAACAGCATGATGTTCAATAAGGCCAGGTGTTGGGTCCTGCATTTGGGTCACAGCAACCCCCCTGTAGCTCCAGGCTGGAGGAGGAGTGGCTTAAGAGCTCTTCAACAGAAAGAGCCTAGGGGATGCTGTTTGACAGCTGGCTGAACATGAGCCAACAGCATGCCCAAATGGCTAAGAAGGCCAATGGCATCTTGACCTGTATCAAGAGCAGTGTGGCCAGCAGGACTAGGGAAGTGATCATCCCTCTGCACTCGGCATTGTTGAGGCTGCGCTGCATTCAGTTCTGGGCTCCTCACTTTAAAAAGGACATTGAGGCGTTGGAGCATGTCCAGAGAAGGGCAACAAGGCTTGTCAAGGGTCTAGAAAACATATCTTGTGAGGAACAGCTGAGGGAGCTGGGTTTGTTTAGCCTTGAGAAGGCTCAGGGTCCTCATTGCTCTCCAAAACTCCCCAACAGGAGGTTGTAGTGTGGTGGAGGCTGGTTTCTTCTGTCATGCCTGCAGAGAGAGGACAAGAGGAAATGGCCTAAAGCCAAGACCGGGGAGATTCACATTAGATAGTAGTAAAAAATTTTTCTCTCTTCGGGTGGTCAAGCATTGGAATAGGATGTTCAGGGAGGTGGTAGAGTCACCATCCCTGGAGGTGTTCAGGAGGCATCTGGATCTGGTGCTGGGTGGTGTGGTTTAGGGGTTATAGTGACAGTGCTGGGAGGATGGTTGGACTGGATGATCTTCTAGGTCTCTTCCAACCTTGATGATTCTGTGGTTAGGGCCAGGCCTGGGCACTACAGCCCCTTTGGAGCTGTGGTGGGGGGCTGGAGCAGAGGGAACAGCCTCAGGGGTGCACAAGGCCCTGTGGGTGAGCAGATGGACGTGCCTCCTGCCTGCCTGGAGGCTGAGAGGACAGGAGAGCATGAGTTCAGTGGGAGAGGCGGCACTGAGCTGTTCCACTGGGGAAGGTGATCCAGAGATGCCTGCAGGACCCCCCTTGGGGGCACATGGGGAAGGAATGGCATGACTCACAATGACCGCAGTCCTCTCTGCTTGCTCCGGCCAGGACCGCGTCCGGTGGAAGGCTTTGAGATCACGAATGTGACTGCCAGTGCCATCACGGTGCAGTGGGCTCTCCACCGACTCCAGCATTCCAGTGTCAGTAGGGTGAGGGTCTCCATCCGCCAGATGGGGGACCTGGCAGGCCGCACCGTGGAGCTGAACAGCAGTGTGGCCAAGTACACCTTCCTGTGAGTGGGGTGGTGGTGGCTGCCAGGGCACTGGCTCCCTCAGGTTGCCCCGCTTACCCCTTCCCACCCTATCTTTTCCCTCCACAGGGACCTGCAGCCAGGAGAGAGATACATCATCCATGTCACGACACTGAGCGGCCTGGGAGTGGAAGACCACCCCTCAGAGAGCCTGGCCACAGCCCCTTTTCATGTGTGGACAAGTGAGTGAGGTTGCCTTTGCCATCCCAGCTTGGCAGGTGCAGGGGCTTGGCACAAAAGCTGTGGGGAGGGAGCGGTGTGGGAGCTGCCAGACTGTCTGGCCAGCACAGCAAGTAGGAGGTGTGCAGGCAGGCCTGGGGAGGCCAGGAAAGAGACACTGGCATGTCCTCCCCTGCCAAATGTTGTTCAGTCTCTGAGACCAGCATGAGCCCAGCCCCATGCATGGGCCCAATTCATCCCCTGCTATCTGGCCGTCAGAAGGCGAGGGCTGACCTGGGTGCCAGGGTGCAGTGAGGCTTTGTCTGTCTTGGCAAGGACCTATTACTGAGCATCCCCTCGCAGTACATCTCACGGCTGGAGCAGGCTCAGGGCTAGCCTGGGCAGGGCCAGGCAAGCTGGGGCCCTGGCCCTGGCACACTTGTAAGGTGGTGTGAGCAAGTAGGGCAGTGGCCATTCAAGGACACCGGCTCTGACCACTTTCCTCCCCATCCCCTGCCTGCCACAGGGCCTCTCCCCCCACAAAACCTCACCGCCTCCCACGTCACCGCCACCTCTGTGTCCATGGTGTGGGAGCAGCCACCCTTTGGCACCATGGACGGGTACATCATCAATGTCACCACTGCTCAGAGCATCAAGAGCCGCTACGTGCCTAACGGGAAACTCGTGTCCTACACGGTGCGGGATCTGCTGCCTGGGCAGCGGTACCACCTATCCTTGACAGCTGTGCAGAACACGGAGCAGGGCCAGGTGCACAGCGAGCCCATCCACCTCTACGTCAACACTTGTGAGTGCTCGCGGGGCTCTGCTGCATTGCTGCAGCACAAGGGAGGCAATGGGATGACAGGGAAGCGGGGCAGGGGGCGGAAATCAGTTGGCCAACAGAGTGAGGAGCCCTTGCTGCCCCAGCACTGGGTGTCTGCAGCAGGCTGTGGGGACAAGATGCAGGTCCACTGGAAGGGGAGGTGGGGTTTGTAGGGTCAGCGAAGGGCGGATGCAGAGCTCCAGCTTGGTGATGGGCACTTACATGCCCGGTGTGTGAAGAGTGTCCTCGTGTCACCTGGCAGCCTGGGGATGATGATGGGACTGGCTGGGAGGTGGGTTACTGGCTCACACTGCCTCCCACTAAGCCTCATCCTTTGGTCTGCAGTGCCAAGGGATGGGGCTCCAGACAGGCGGTGGAGCCAAGCTGGGCTCCCCCGGGTTCTGCGGAACAGGCTGCCCCCAGCTTTCCTGCCCGAGCTCCGCCTGCTAGCAGATCACGACACAGCTGAGGAGCCCTCGCCAGCCCCCAGGTAGGCACTGCTTCAGCACTCCTGGCTCTTCCACTAGCACTTGGCCCAAGCACTGGGCTGAGCCAGCCCCTTTTCCCAGTTTCCATGTCCAGGTGTGTGCAGGGTCAAGCCGTGCTCCTGCTGGGGTGCAGCCTCTTGCCCATCCACTGGGGTTCTCAGCCGGGCAGGCCCCTTACCCTGTGAGCAGGTCCCCCATGGGACTTGCACAGAGCCTGATGCCACCAGTGAATGCTTTATGCAGCTGCCATGAGCCCCAGCACACAGGGCCTGGGGAACCCGTAGTGCCCCATACTCTTATGGTTCTCCTGTCCCAGGTTCACGGAGCTGGTGGATGGCAGAGGGCGGATCAGCGCCAGGTTTGGCACTGCGCTGGGAAAAGCCATCACTGTGAAGACGCGTAAGTGCTCTTCTGCCCTTGTGTCCTGCTCCTGTCATCCAGTGCCATCTCCTGCACCTCCCTGCAAGTTGAGGTGGCAGCCCGGCAGGCTGCTGTAGGACTGGGGGAGCCACAGAGGAGGGTGGAGCCCTCTCACCTGGCCCTGGGCAGGCAAACATCTGCTCTGCTTGTTAGACCCCTGCCCGAGGAGAGGAGTGACTGGCTGGGGGAGCCCAGAGAAGGACCCTTGCTGATGGGAGGCAATGCTGACTGTGGCACTGCTGCCCTTCTTCCCTCCCAGCAGCAGCAGGAGCCTGAGCAGTGGCTCCATAACCCTCCAGTGTAGTCCCTGCCTGCCCAGCAGCCTCAGCCCCCACTGTCAAGAACAGCCTCACACCTGAGGAGGGTGCCTGGGTGAGAAACCCTTCACTAGTCCAGACCTAGCCCCCATTTTCCATCCTCAGAAGACCGGGAGTACAAGTGCCAGCCCAAGATACCCTAGACCACCTGGGAACCCCACGCCATGGGGTGGGGAAGGGACCTGGCACACCTGAGGGCAGTCCTTGGCCTCACTGCACATCCTGGTTCTGCCCCTGCCTCCCCAGGACTCTGTGTCCCAGACCCTTCCAGGAGGAGTGAGAGTGTCACCCCAATTCTAGGGATGCCAACTGGGAAGGGCTAAAGCCCTCCCTCAGGCCTGACCAGTGCCCCAAAGCCCTGGGCAGGCTGGATTCCCTTGGAGGGGCTGCCTTTGGGTCTGGCTCTGGCCTGGAAGGTGACATTTAATCCTCTCATTGTCCAGAGCCAGAGGCTCCAGTGAAGCTGGAGAACACAGAGGTGTCCAGCTGGGACAGTCTGGCACTGCAGCTGCGTGAGGCAAAGAGCAAGAGTAAGTCCCAGGGGAGACCCACAGCAGCAGGAGCCCAGCCCTGGCCCCACAGGCAACGTGCTCAGCACCAGCCTGCCCTCCTTGGAGGCATGGCAGGCACCCCTGCCCACCTGCTCTTCCTGGGAGCACCCTGGCAATGCCAGGGGCTTGGCAGGGCTGTGCTGTGGCCCCGGGCTCTGATGGTCGAGCGTGTTTTGCAGGAGAGGGGCAGAACTGCTCCAAGAATCCCTGCAGGAATGGAGGCACCTGTACCAGAGATGACGAGTCCTACCACTGTGCCTGCCGCCCAGGGTTCAAGGGCCGGGTCTGCCAGCTGGGTGAGTGCCAGGCTGTTCCAGAGGGCCAGAACTGCCTCCTGCAGTGCCAGGCTGGTGGCTGTCCCTGTCACAGGTCCCCCAGGATGTAGGTCACCCAGCACACCCTGCCAGCACCCAGGGGCTCCCACGATGCCAGGCTTTGCTAGAGATCTGTGTCACGCCGGCAGCTGAGAGAGGGGCTGGGCTCTGCTCTTAATTTGAGGAGATATGAGTGCAGGTCTGGTCCCTGCTCCTGACTGAGCTCTCTGCCTCTGCCTGGCAAGCCAGGCCCCTGCCTTACCCAGAGAGTTACATAGGCACTGTGAAGCTGGAGGCTCTGCTTCTACTGGTGGGTCAGCTTTGTTGAGGCCAGCCCTCCAGCACGGCCAAGAAGCCAGGGGGGCCTCATCAGACCCTTGCCACAAGGCACAGGCAGGCAGGGCCAGGGATGGGCTCAGTGATAGCTCCCCTCTCCTATTCCCCAAGCAGCCTGCAAGAAGGTGCCACACTCGTGCACGCGGCTGTACTCGGAAACCAGGTCATTCCCAGTGTGGGAAGGAGGCACCTGCCACTATCTGTGAGTACTGCCTGCAGGTTATGCTTCCCCCTTCCCCCTGTGCTCTGAGCCGGGGATGTCTCCCTGCAGCTCGGCTTTGGGGAAGGGAGAGCAAGCACAAGGCCGTCTCCAACCCCAGCTGGCAGTTTCCCCCTCCCCAGCGCAGGCTGAGCAGCCTGGCATGCCCCTGTGGGTACCCCCCAGCTGTGCGTCAGGGCAGGGTGTTGCTGAAGTGACAGCTCCATACTGGTGTTGCCCACCGACGTGGCAGCAAGGTTGGATTTGGTGTGTGTGAGCCCCCGACAGCAGCAGATCCCATCCAGCTCCTGGCTGCCTCTCCATCTGCGAGCAGAGGGCTGGGGGAGCCCTGGTGCAGCGCCAAGGCATGGGGCTTTCTGCTCTGCCCCCGGCCTCCCTGCGATGGAGGCACAAAGGCCTGGCTGGGATCAGTCCTCTGGCACAGCAGGCTGTGAGCCCCATTCCTGCCAAGGCTGGCTACTGCAGCCCGGGAGGGAACAGGGGGA
>NW_008237174.1:674902-678147 GCF_000691975.1 Corvus brachyrhynchos | reverse complement strand
TCCCTACACTCACATCTCCACTGTGTGTGTAGGTCCAGGAGAATCTACAAGGTACACCAGGATATCTGCTACAAGGAGAGCTGTGAGAGCACCAGTTCGGAGAGGACAAGCAGCAGGTACAGCCAGCAGCAGCACACTGCGTGTGCCAGCCTTCCTGTGACCCTGGACAGGAGGGTGTGCCTGGCTGGTGTTCCCCAACATGCAGGGGGACACTGAGGTGGGGGGTGGACTGGTAGAGGGGTACAGATATGACCAAGGCTTGGATCCCAGTGCCGTGTGCTTGCCTGTGAGTAATGGCCAAGGGGCTGATGGTGCTGTCCTCCTTTCTCTTCCAGAAAGCCAAGCAACAGTCACACACTGAAGAAGCCATAGAAGTAAGTACCTGCTCCACCTTGCTCAGCTGCAGGCAGGGGCAGTTCCCATGCAGGGAGTCGGGGAGATGGGTGCAGGCCAGGGTACAACCCTGGCTTACACTGCCGTGTTGAGAGGGTGTGAGGGCTTATGGCTGAGGGCTCCTGGTTGTGGCTGGGGTGGAGAAGCAGGAGGCAATGCTCTGCTTCCCCCTGCCTCTGCAGTTCCATGAACAAGAGATTCCTGCACAGAAAGGGCCAGGCAAAGGCTGGAGTCCTGGAGACAGTAGGTCCCCTTCTCTCAGCCCAAGACTAGTGCACAGGGCGGGAAGAGGCCAGCTGCGGGGCATCTGACAGACTGTGTACACCAGCTCATTTTCCTCCTGCTCCTCCACAGGGTTTAAAGCAGTAGAAGCTTCGTCTTTCCACATCTTAAGGGCTTTTCGAACACCAGGAAGATCAGATCTGCTCACTGGGTTGAACACAGCAGGGGAGCCTTCCTGCCTGGTGTCAACCTCTCCCTCTCCTCCAGCCCATTAGGGACACGCAGCTGGATCAGCACACTGAGTAGTGCTCCCTTTCCCCCCCGCTGGCCCAGCACTGCCTTTGCTGGCCCTCTCTCTGCCCCTGAGGAGCTGAGCACCAGTGCCCCTTGACGGGGCCAGCCCTGCTCAGCACCCCCAGCCACCCTGCACAAGCGACGGGCTCCCCGCTTCACTCAGGGATCAGCCCAGCTCCTTGCCAACAGCATCTGCACCAATCTGTTTTCGTAATCCAAGGTTCTAAATTACCTATAACCCTCAAATAAAACAGTTTAATGCAGACCAAAAAGCCTTAGCCATCACCTGAAATCTGGCCCCGCAAAATATGCTCTGAGGCGCAGCCTCTGTAGATGAGTTAGAAATGGTGAGCAGCTCCGAGTGGTGAGGCGAGCATGGGCAGTGGAGGAGCATTCCCGTTTCCTCTGCTCTAGCAGGGGAAACTGAGGCAGCTTCTACTGCCTGCTTTTTTTCTTTGCTTTGTAAACAAGCCCTGGTTTTAACCAAATTTCCAACTCAGAAACCAATAGAGCACCTAAAAAGAATTTTAAACGTGATCTGTAGGGTGAAGTCAGTCAGCTGAGGCATTCCGGTACCACCGCACTTGTAGCTGCCTCCACACCAGTGCAGGGCACAGCAGAGGCTTGGTGGGGAAGCCAGCCCCACATGCCATCCCCTTGCACTGCACCCAGAGTGTGCCTTCCCTGTGGCACCAGTGCTGCAGGGTACGTGGAGGAGAGGACCAGCACACAGCACTGCAGCAGGGCAGGCAAGGAAAGAAAAAGTGTAGCTTAGAAACGTTCCTAGTTTTTGTGAGTTTGTATGACAACACTAGTTAAACATAGATTTGTGTATTAACGTACACGGTGTATATTATAAATTAACACATACCAGAGATATATCGCAGTTATGGTATAGAGCCTCACGTCCCCAGCAGATGGGATTATTCTGGTGGGGAGGCCCTCCCCTCCTGCCAAGCATCACAGAGCTCTGTTGCTCAGCCACATCTCAAGCAGCAGCTTGGAAGATGCTCTCAGAGCAGGACAAGCCCAGGAGTTTCAGCGCTCCTGCCACCACCCCCTTCCTCCTGGGAGCAGTGTAATAGTGCTCAGCCTGGAGGCACAGCTGCAGAGGCAAGTGGCAGGGACAATGTGAAGCCACGACCAGCTGGCCAGCGTGCTGCTCCCCTCCTGCACCACCTCTAGCTTTGCCTTGTTTTCCTCCAAGGCTGCCAGGTCCTGTTCCAGCTGCCTGGCAAGCACAGCAGCCCTGCCTTCCCAGGGCAGGAGAAGAAGCCAGCCCCCAACTATCAGGAAGAGCAGGGCAAGGGGCAACCCAGACAGGAGGGCTTGGAGCTGTGGTCTGAGAGTATTTGCACCCCTGCTCTGTCAGACACGAGATCAGCGCTGACATGGGCTGTGGAGGTGGAGGTGGCCCCGCCATGGGACAGTTCTGTTTCCACAGGACCTGTCCCCACAGCAGCAGGAAGCCTGGTCCCACTGCCAGCTGGCAGAGCAGCCCACCGCCTCCTGTCCCACAGCCGGCACAGTATGTAATGCAGCCGGAAGGTTTTAACCTAGACTTGGAAATAAATTAGGGGGTTTTGTTTAATTTTTTTTTTTTTTTAATAAAAACACTTTATGGAAACTGAGGGGTTTTTTTTTTTAAGTAGTTGATCAAAGAGGAGAAATGAGTGTTGTTGTACTTGACAGATGGGATTTATTTGTGCCCCACCCATGGGGCCCTGCACCCACCCTGGCGGGTGCTGGTGTGGGGTGGGAGCCCAAAGCACCCAGAGAGTGCACAAACAGGAGGGCTTGGGCACCTCGGAGCCTCACCTCCTCACTCCCGGGCTGTTTTACTTTCATCACTGTCCAAATCCTCACTGTCCTCTGTGTGTAGTGCATCCACATCCTCCTCTTCCTTCTCCTCGTCCTCTCGAGCCAGCAGCTTTTTGAAGACCTCATACTCCTCTGGGGTAGAGTGTGCCAGACTGGCCAGGAAGTCTTTCTCCGGGAGCTGAAGGATGTCCTTCAGTTTTGGGTTACTGGTTTGGGTCTGCCCTTTGTGTGGGGTCTCGTAGAGCCCCCGGCGCTCCAAGAAGACGTGCCGATTCCGGAGCTCAGCAAAGGGCATTTGGAAGAGCCGAGCCTTCACCATCTCCTTCTGCTGGACCCCCATTCTGAAGTAGGCGTACTGCGGGGCGGGACGGGGGGTGTCAGGCACAGCCCTATTCCCGCAGCCGGTTCTGGCAGGAAGGCGGGTCCCGGTCCTCACCTGGAACTGGTGATGGAGGGTGCGCGGCTCCTCCAGCAGGACGGTGGGGCAGGTTCCTAGCACTTCCCGCAGCTGCTCC
>NW_008237174.1:672361-674177 GCF_000691975.1 Corvus brachyrhynchos | reverse complement strand
AGCGCCTTGCTCGCTCCCATCCCCGCAGAGCCGAGCCGAGAGCGGCGCGGGCCGCGGGGCATCATCCCCACCGGGGCCAGAGCCGGGGCGCGGTGCCACCGCCGCGCTACAGAAGGCAGGTGAGGGCCGGTTGTTATGTGTTCGGATGGAGATAGCAGAGTCCAAAGTGGATTGAAAGCTAATCTTTAGTAATCAAGCCGAGTTCTGTTGCTTGTCTGCAGAGCTGGTGTCAGAAAGCAGCAGCAGCAGCCGGCAGAACCGCTGCCTTTTCCCAGCACTTCCTCCCAAGCAGCCTGACCTCGGCTGTGCTGTACCCCAAAATGTTCCTGTTACCCATGTCTCAACCGAATTCTCTTTATTGAATCTATTTTTTCTTCCCAATATGTTTCTCTCATCAAAATCGAGGAGTTTTCCTGGATACAGACAGGACTCTGATATTAAAAAAAAAGACACCACCAACCCACCCCTCCCACCCAAATCCTGCAATTACATGTCTAGTTTTGAGGCTCCTTTGTGCACGCATACTCCAGAAAACCAAAAGACATGTTATCATTCATTTATTCACTCACTTTTCAGAAAGATATATGAACTACATATAAAAAGTAAAATGAGCCAATAAAAATATATTCCTAGGTATGAACAATTTAAACAACATTAAAATCTTTGCTTCACATCTTTGAAACATGTCCTGGGTAAGAACAATAATAAACTGAGTATATGTGGGGATCAGCAGGTGACCTTCCAATGGGAACTATCCTGCTAACACAGCTCAGACTCCTCGAAGTCATCCCTGGATGAAGCTGCTGGCTCAGCAGAGACAAACACCTCTTCCCAGGTATAATCAGCCAGGTTCACAGGCTGTCGCAGCCAAGGATGCTCTGCTAGCACAGCAAGAGTCATGCGCTGCTCTGGATCGGGGTGCAAGAGCCCGGCCATGAGATCCATGAGACCTGGGCAGAGACAGCAGAGGGATGGCTCAGGATGGACTTTAGGCAGGTTAGGAATGAGAGATATGGTCTATGTTCAAAGAACGACGAATCCCCCAAACTCTGCTGCATTGAGCAGCTTGTCAAATCATCACAGACCATAGTGGGGAGCACTTTTTCAGTCTTCCCCTTTATTTCTGGTGAAAAAACGCTGCTTATACTTTCCCAAGAGATCTGTTCCTTTTGAAAAGCAAATGGGAAGAGCTCACCTTCTGACACAGGGCGAGGAGGACACAGGACAGCTGCCAAGGCCTCCTCCAGCTCACAGAAAGGGTTCTCCCCAAGGACCAGGGTGTAAAGGGTGATGCCAAGCGACCACATCTCCAGCTCAGGGCCATGGTACCTGTGCAGAGATAAGCTTGCCTAAAATCAGATTGCCAGTACATATCTATATGCTAAAGAAAGTAAAAAGGGCATTGACAGCCCTTGTTTCCAATTTTTGTTTTAACATAGGAAGTTTGTGAGAATTCTAAGAAGGTTCTCATGTGCTTGAGGAGTCTGCATTGTTCTTCTCCAGAAAATAAAACCAACCAGAGAATAGCCAACCAGTTTCTGTTGATGAGTGTGTGTAACATGCACCCAACTTCCATATATGTAAGCTGCTGATAAGAACTTGCCCCTCCACCTTCTTCATCATCAGCCAAAACTATCAAGTAAACATTTAACTGGAAGAGCAAACACATCCTCCCAGCCCTTTCAAAACAAAAGTTATTTGGAAATAACTATTAACTATCTCAATTCCATCTGAGAAAACATGCCAGTTCCTTCACACAGTACAAGGTGGAACTCCCAGGGCAGAGCTGCTTGCTTCACCTTTCATCTCATTCCCA
>NW_008237174.1:660145-672248 GCF_000691975.1 Corvus brachyrhynchos | reverse complement strand
CTCTCCTTTTTGCATTTCTTCTTCCCCCCACTCCATTACAAGGAGCTGCCTGAAGGACCCATGGAAACAGCTGTGAAGCAGGAGCAAGATATATCCAGGCACACAGCATTACAGCACGTGCCACCCCTGTGATGGGGAGGCTTCCTTGTGGAGCAGGTATGAGAGCACTGGCTGCCAGGTACAGAGCACTTGGAGAGGGAAAGAAGAGGGAAGAGAGCCAAGACTCAGGTAGCACAATCAAAACAGCAGCAAGAGATGCTGCAAGGGAAGAATCCTTGAGTCCCAAGGAGTACAAAAATCAGTGGGGAGATGAACAAAGATCAAACTGCAAAAATTCAAATAGAGGGAAGCATGTAGAAAAGAGGAGAACAGAGAAGATAAGAGTGGGAGGTTATAAAGCACAGACATGAAAGGAGAAGGTGCTATCAACAGCAATACTTGCTTACTCCACCTCTCTGAAGGAGCAGCTTTTGCTAGAGAAAGCCTGACAACAGATTTAGAAACAACTTTGTACATATTCAAGCTTTCACAACTTGATTTCTGTCACTACACTGCCCTACTTTGTATGCACTCAAACCTTCACAGTGATTTCTGCCACTGCAGTGCCTTAAATCTAGCTGCAGTTTCCCTGTGGTTAGATACTCTAGCAGTGTTCCAATGACACAGCAGCTTGGCTTCTCTGTTCCAGCCCTGCACACGTGGGTTTTTTGGTGTGATGGCACAAAAATGACTTTTCAGAGGGTGACATACGGTTTGCCAGACAGCACTTCTGGTGAGCAGTATTCAATTGTCCCACAGAAGGTATAAAACAATTTCCCAGGTTCCAGGTAGGCAGCCGAACCAAAGTCCACTAATTTAATAGTGAAATCTTCAGCAATGACAATATTTTCATCCTTGATATCTCTGTGAAGGATGTTCCTACAGTGGAGATACCCAACGGCTGATACAAGCTGGAAGAGATGGAAAGAAGTTGGTGTTACTACACAGAGTGCCCTGGATAATTGATGTGGCATCACAGCTTTCCCAGAGTCACATTTTGGCTTGTTTTGACACTATCTAAACAAGATATACATCCTAATTATGGTAACTGGAAATGGCCTCAGGCCTGCCTGTCAGCATTGCTGCAGTGCTCTTGGAAGAGACACTTTAAAGAGCCTTTGCTGCTTCCCTCTCACAAATGTGCAGGAGGAGGGGATGCTGCAGTCATGATGTGATTGTGAGCATTGGAGCTCATTGCTACAATCCAGGAAGTTACTCTATTTTTACCCCAGCTTCATTTGGAGGGTTCTTTGGTTTCTCCAGAAGGATATTACTGTGTGCCTTCCATACTGCAGGATGACAAGGCATTTAAGAGCAAAGTTTGGTATTAATAATAGAATCATTCCTAAATTCCATTCTTCTTCCTGCACGACTCAGGCTTCAGTGCCATAATTAAGGATAGCATGAGAGTGATATCACCTTGGAGACGATCGTGACTCCTACCATGTTTTTAACAAGAGAAGCAGATGGCTGAGGGAGAAAAGTTTCTATTTATAATACAAATCTGCCTCTGCAGAGAAATGCAGTTCAGATCTGAGGGAACAAGACAGCCTTACCAACCTCAGGCTGAGTTAAGGAAAGGACCCATCACAAGGTTAAAGGGACACCTTTGGCTTCCATCTTCCATCAGCACCCCAGGTGAGGGCAGTGTGGGCACAGCAAGGGTGGGGGGGGGTTACCACGTGCACAGCAATTCCTGCATATTCCTAGAGCAATTCCAGCAATTCCTAGAGCAAGGAATTTACTCCAAAACCCATGAGGGGGAATTACTTAGGGACTGCTGCTGTGGTTAACTCACTAAACAAAGGGCAATTCAGCTCTCAGGCAAGCCCCTGACTCATGGGCAACTACCCTGAGTTCCTTTGCTTACGCCACGTTAAAATCCAAGATAATTTCTTGATTTAAAGAGCAGAGCCCTTTACTCCTGTAACCAATCTAAACTAAGCACTGAACTAAGTGAAAATGTGGCTTTTTGTAGGCTTAGGGCAGCTTCTGTGAGTTTTCCTCCTCCCTCAGAGGAAATGTGACTGCTAGATGAACGGTGTCTGGGTGACAGGGGCTGTGTGCTGTCCTGATAACAGCTGAGGGGCCATGGCTCCACGGGAAACCCTCACAGGCAGTAAGGTCCTGGAAAGGCTTTTTTGTTGTTTCTAAGTAAACCTTAACAAGGTTTCTGCAGGCAGCATTTCAATCAGCCCTACAGAACAGCAAGGAAAGGTTCTGCAAGTATTGAGCACAACTCCAGTTCAGCACACCAGTTGATCAGCCAGTATTAAGTGAAACAGAGTCCTGGTTCTTACATTAACCAAGTCTTACTTGCATGCAGCAATTCTGCTCTCACCTGTCTGAATATATAACTTGCTAATGGCTCATCCAAGTTGGGCTGATTATCAATAAATGTAAAGAGGTCCAGACCAGATCCATGCTTCTCCATCACCAGTTGGAAGAAGCATTCATTTTCAAATACATCCAGCACCTATAAATAAAAGACCTGTTTAATCATGTGCTTCATCCTCAAAAACTGCCTTTTTTTTCTTTTTTTTAATGAACACTGCTCTCCTCTTGGAGATTTAACTGGCATATATTATAATCTTTAAAGTCTCATTTCACTGAGCACAAATGTTTCTTGAAAAGAGTACAGAATTAAAACTGGGAGCAGAATTAAATCCAAGAGGAATTCTCTTTCTGAAGAAAAAGAAAAAACAACTCCAAAATCAAAACCAACAACCTCAAAACAAAGAGGATGAAACAAGTGTCCAGATTATTTACTGAGCTAGTTCAGATGTGACATCACACTTCCAAGATATGCCTCTTATCTTGAAACAGCTTTTTTCCTGTTAAGAGTCACATCTTCAGAACAGTTTTGGGTAAAAGTGTGGAAGCAAGCAATAGTGTGCTGTGACACACCCTCCAAAACAAGGCAGGATAAACAGGTTATTTTCTTTCCTGAAAAGACAGACTCAATACAGAACACTTCACTCCTGAAGAGGAGCACAAGACACCCAGTATTCCAACAAACCACCTGATGCAGTGCAAACTGCACTAATTCCGAGTCACTGTACCTTAATGATATTGGGGTGCTGCAGCTTCCGCAGGATTGCAATTTCTTGAGTGACCCTCCCCAGATCAGGATCATCTACCCAGCAGTCCTCCAGCACCCTCTCCTTCCAGATGAACTTTACAACAACCTACACAGACAACAGGATTCAGCATCACCTGCCAAAGCATGGCTTTGAGTGTCAGGTAAGTGAATTTCTAGGAAATCTGTTAATGCCTCATATTACTAGAGGGATGGAAGTAACCCAGTGTGAATAGCTTATAGTATCTTCAAATGTGTTTAAACTAATTTAGTCCTAGAAGCCAAATGACACATAAATTGAATGTTTTCATTGCTGCTCTGAATTCCAAAGGCTTTGACAGGCCAGCTCTCTTATCAACCAGTTACAGCAGTGGTGGCTTCTGGCACATGGGTGCAGTGGAGGGAAACGAGCACTTAACATCCATGCAAGAGAAAACACCAGAGCTTGTCTCTCAGCACCCAAAATACTTCTCCTGATAAAGAGGAGTTGCCATAATCTCAACATGTCTACTCCCCGTTCCTGAGTCATGGCACAACAAAGATTTTGAGGTCTGCCATTCTCTTTCGTAGAGACAGAAGACTAAAAGCTATAATTCTGTTAAGATTAATGTCTACTTCTTTCAACAGGTTCAATTAGCTACATTCATTAGTGCATTAGCTCGTTCTGCACCTGCTGTCTCAGGTAACATCCCTACACTACATCAGTGCAAATGTTCTGCTATCCTGTTTCTATTACAGATGTCTGTTTAAACAAAGCAAAACCCCAAACTACCAAAGAGAAGCTTTTCACAAGTGTAATGTTGACAGAATATGAATGCTCTAACCTTTCAGTTTTCATCCTAAATTGTTATTGCAATAGAGCTAGAAGAAATACTTCACCTCCTGGTGATCTTTCTTGCCCCTGGCACTCCAGACAAAGCCAAAAGAGCCTTTGCCAATAAGACTGAGAGTGCTGTAATTTTTTGCGTATTCTCCCTCACATGCTCTCAATCCTTCAAGATCTTCAGCTCTTCGGGAATTGTTGAAAAGTGAAGCTGATCTGATGGCCTAAGTACATATGTATCAGTTACAATAGCAGGAAAAAATGAGCAAGCCACAGAATGACATTCATAAAATGAGTAAATACTGAAAAGAACATACACATCTGCAAGAACAGATAAAAGGAGAAATCTTTGGTTCTCATAGTGAGAACTGTACTCCTTGAGTATCCTGCAGTTTGGAACTGCATTGTTCAGACTGGAAAGGGAACTACAGAACTACTATTTTGTAACCAGAAGTGTTACAAAATAGCAATTGAGATTTTGTTTTAATATCTATTAAAAAAGTAGGGAAACAAAGAAACAGCAACATCCACCCCACCAACTCATGTCATTAATTTGAAAAACATCTTGACTTTAGCTTCAGCTTAACAGTCAAACAAGGAGAGAAATGCTCAATATTCAAAGGTAGGATGTCTTACTTCTCCAAGACTTTTAGTAGAAAGATCAGCAACAGATTGGGCAGAGTTTGCTAGGCTGGCAAGCAAATTCTGAGTCTTTTCTACTGCTTCCTTTTGGCTCTGTGAAATGTCTTTCACCACCCAGACACAGAAAAGTACAGTGGGATCCTGCAGTTCTGCACATTTCACCTCGAAGAGGATGCCTGTAGAAACAGGTGAGGAAATTAAAATGGTAGAATGTAACTTTAGTGTTGAATAAGACCGCAGACATTTTAGGACAAAATTCTGAGCTCTTGACAAAATGTTCAGAATTTGGGGAACACCTGCTCAGTAAAGAATCATCAGAGGGGCTGACAGCAGCACAGCTATTCTAGAGGTACCTATCAGCTACCTCCAGAGCTCCCACCTCCAGCAGAGACTTGTCAGTGTCCAACTGTGATTATTCATTTCACACTGTTATTCTAGATTACATAAAAATGGGGATTTTATTCTACAAGCCACTGAATGCAGATGAAGGAGTGAATGAAACAAATTCCATTATACAATTCTAATGCAATTTACAGTTTTACAGTGGAGTTTGTATTTTCTATTCAGAAAAGGTTATCAGGTTCAAACTTTTTAATCATGTTTTGACAGTATTTCTGACTTTTCAGTAGGGATTAATTTCTTACCAAATTCGTATTTTATACCACCTCCTTTTCTAATATCCTCTGGGTACACTTAAATACCATTTTTTCTTCTAGATGTTTCTTCCTTCCTCTCCACTGTCAGCTTTTAACCAGAACCATCTGCATTCTGCAAAACTGTGGGTGAAAAGGAGCACCCCAATAAGAGTTTGGGAAGGGGACAAGGTTTCACTTACTGAATTGTGAACCATCTCTGTGACAGCAGTTCCCAATGTAGCTGCCTTCCAGAATCTCCCAGGTCAAAGGAGCTGCTGGGTTTAGCCTCCCTTCTTGTTTCACTGGGGTTGATGTTACTTTTATCTCCGTATTTTGCTGCCTGAGCACCTGGCAGTGTTCTTCAGGCCTACGTTTGCTTTTCAGGGGATTTCTGTTGGAGTTGTCCCCCACAGTTTCTGCAAGGGTTTCAGGTTTCTCAGGAAATGCTTTGGAGGATTCCTCAGAGTTTTGTAAATGCCTTCTGGAGGCCAGCCATCCATAATCAGCTTCTGTGGCAACACCACTCAGCAGCTGCTTTCCTTGATGAGTGCAAAAGGCACCGTTTGGCTCAATTAGCAGATTGGAGTCCACTGCGTCACAGCAACACGCTCCTGCAAGAGCTGCAGGAACACCTAAAGAATTGTCTGAGCTCCCCTTGACACCATTATTCAGACCTAGTACCTCAAGACCAGAGCAAATACAGTTCAGTTCAGATTCTTGGGCACCTTCAGAGGTTGTGGCAGCTCCTGGTGCAGAAGCACTGTGACCTGTTTTATTTCCTGAGCAAACATCACAGACAGTGTTTCTTTCATGTGCAAAGAAGGTCGAAGCATCATTTAGCAGGCAGTTGTCAACAACAATGTGCTGGAGGCTGGAATGTTTTGCATCACACATCAAGTTTGTTTTTGACACCTGCCCTGGAACCATGTGGCTTTTAAGGTCTTGTCTGCAGTTCGGTGCTGTCCCAGGCCATGGCTCATCCACTGTTGGTGTTCCAGGTGAGTTACAAGTAACTTCAGAAGGCAGCTTCACTGGGTCACAGGATGATGCATTTAGATTGTCTTCTGGTCTGGAACAAACAGGCAACCAGGCAACAGTTACTGCAGGAGATACTGCACTGTGACTGCTTCTTCCTGGAATCTCCGTGTTCTGACCTAAATCCCACTGTTCTGAGTCAGATGATGTGAGAGAGCCTTGCAGAGAGCATCTTGTGAGAATTATTTGATCCTGAAGTTTCCACTGTTCTATACTGTTCCACTGCTCTGATGGTGTCAAGCCAGCTTTTGGGATAAGGCTCTCTGGTGGGCTGACAGCCCATTGGTAGCAAGGCTGTCCTCACTGCAAAGACTCAGAGCTATCAGTGACATCATGATTACAAAAGAGTAAGAAAACTGTCCTACCCTATAATACCCACTTAAATATGGTCACTAGTTAAAACCTGGAGCAATAGTTTTATTTCAAGTTCAAAAGCAAAAGGCAGAAAGCTGTTTGCACAGGCATCCAAAATCCTAACAAATTCACCAAAGAAGAGCAGGTACACTCGGATGGCACTCTTCCCCTATGGATAATTTCCTACTCTAGCCTAATTTCTGAATATAGATCATAAACCATTTACCACCACAAAAAAAACTAATACACATGGCAGGTGTTTTCCCAGTTGATGGGGGTGACTGAATGGCCACAGACACCAATGGAAAGAATGGTCTTATTTTACTGTTAATGTTGAGGCAAAACAGAGGTAAAAGGATACATCTGATAGAACAATAAGCTTATTACTTGCTCAGCTTTATCAACAAGCAAAAATAAGCAAGGTGATGCATCTAATCATTACTGCATGAGAGAGAGAAAGAACAGTGACTGAGAAAGATCCATCACCAATTGCTTAAATACTTTACCATCACCCAGAGTCTGCAATTGCTGGGGAGCCCCTTTTTTCAGTGAGGACCTGGAGAAGTCTTCCCAGCAACTGGGAAAATCCTATGCTGTGTGTCCACTTTTAGGCGAAGTCCCCAAGTTTGCCCCAAAAAGGGGTCCAGCTTTTATAGGCCCAAATCAAACAGTCCAAATGACTTGTTTACCTTGTGCAGAAAACATCTGGTTCTGACAGCCCACTTTTCAACCAGCCAGGGCCAGGGCCAGGGCTGGGAGGGTTTTTCCTAAAATATTCTACTAACAAGCCCCTGGGGATATCAGCTGGGAGGATTTCTGAATGTATCTTACACAAGGTTATACAAACGGCTCTACAGCAGCAGGTTTGGCATTAAGAACAACTAATAGAAATGTTTTGATCATCTATTTTTAACAAAAGAACCTTGATGGTATCGACAGCATCATGCTCAAGATTCATCTTGTAAGTCAATTTGGTGCTTAGGCCTGCTGTTCAGGCCTTAGCATATCAGCAGGGCACTTCCAGTCCTGAAAACAGAAGATCCCTGGTGTGTCCAACAGGAGATGGATGTCTCCATCAATCAGGGTTTACTGAAGCCCATAGCACAAGGTATTTTGCAAACATTTCCATTAGTAAAAATGCAGCATAGAGAAACAATGAAGCAGAGCACTTACAATCCAAGTATGATATGAGAGATGTAAATCAGGAGAGTACAAAAAAGTGACATTATCAGCCACTAAAAAATGCAGCAAAAACTGTGCTGTAATAGTCTATACCTTAAAATGGATAGTAAATTTAGTAGTAAAACTTACTGAAGGTTAGAATTGTTAACGTGGAAGGGTTAAAATTTGACTTCAGGTAGGCTGTGAGCATCATATATGTACTTCTACAGAATTTCTAACCTTGTAACAAGAAAAAGACCTGGAAATGTGCAAGAAAAAATGGCTGGGCTTCAGTAACCCAGTAGCCTGTTTTAATGGATGACCTGACAGTTGCACCAAGCACCAGAAGGAATAACACTTAGAATTCCCTCCAGGTACCCTGACTTCAGTGCAACACCAGCTGGAAGGAAATAAACATCCACTATTTATGATTAGTGAAGACAGAGCCTAATTACCTTTCCTAGTCTGGATGAAACATTTGGTTCCCTTTAGAGCTGGAATTGCTGTAACTTTACAATGGTAGGTTGTGCAGATCTAAATAAAAATCTAAGGTAGGCCCAGCTCAGCCTCTCTTGCACTCAGATTCTAAAGACAGCAAACATGGAAGACCCTTGCTACACCTTCCCACAGACATCACACAGGTGAAAAAATCAGCTTTTGCTGGTGATTGCCAGCACAGCTCTTCATTTTCCCAAGTGAATATGCAGTCTATGAAATGCCTACCTATTAGTGGGGGTGGATGCTGCTTCAGGAGGTGAGGGAGGAGAAAAGAAACCGGTCCCATTCTTTTGCTCATTCTCATCATGTATTAATTTGTCACCTTCGTGTTGTTGTTCCAATTTCTGCTCTTCATCTCTTGACAGAAGGTGTGCTAAAGATGCAGCCAAGAAGCTGCTCTCTGTACCAAATAGGAAACAAAACCACACCAACTTAAATGTTTATGTTTAGGCTTCAGAGGCTACAGTGATTAAAAATAAACTTGGAACTGCCTTGGTCTGTCTTTTCCCTAAGGAACTGAGTATAAAAGGCTTGATTGAGGCAAAACAGTCAAAATATGAGCATTCCACTCTACTTTGAGAAATCACCACATGCAGGAATCTACATGTTTTAGGGCTGCCAAAATTTGCTTTTCTATCAAAGTTCTTTGGCAGATATTGGTATCATTCATTAGCTACTTGAATTGAAGTTCAGAGACCTAAAAAAGTGCCAGTAATGTAAAGAGACTGAAATTAAAATGATCATACAGCAGCAGCAGCATTAAAAAAAAAAAAAAGCCCAAACCACACGTATCCAGCCCATTCCAAACCTATATAATGAAAAGGTTTGGACTGGATTTATGTAACTCACTGAAGCTGTATGATAAAAAAAGAGTCTAAATGTGTTTGAAAGAAGAGGAGATGAAGTTTTGTCCTTTCCCAGTGACAAAAGATCAGAAGAAAAACATGAGTTTGGAAGATGAAGTAATCCAAGTATTGTTGCTGCAGAAGAAGATAACAAAAGAACAAATTTAGATTTGAATCTAGAACAATCCTTTAATCAGTAATGGCAGAGTGCCAACAATGCTTCCTCACAGAAGAACTGAACTACTCCTAGATTAGGGGCATCATTTCATCAAAGAATTACCTAAGAAATTGTACACTGTCTACTAACTCTTCTTTGTTCCAGTAGGGTGCATTGGTTTCAGCACAGACGTGCATTTCTAAGCAAAGACAAAAAGAAAATAGGGGGAAAAAAACAGAGACAAAACCAGCATAAAAGGTCTCTTGTGATATGGACAAAAGCATGAACTTGCTGGTGTTCTCTCTGTTGGGCAGAGCTAGCTGGAAAAGACAGATATGGAAACACGAGGCTTCTTTGCTTCTGTTTATTCATGCTGTGTTCAGAGAAGTAAAATTTCGATAAATTCTGATGCAAACTGCATCAGAAGAATGTGACGCTTCCCTGATTGAAACACAGCAACCATAACATTGAATATTAGCCAGCAGCACAAGCCTATTCAGAATATTAGATTTTTCCCTTAAAATATTAATCCTCAGTAGCTACAGCTCCACTGCAATACAGTCACAAAAGCTGTGTTTTATACATTTTAAAATACCACAGGGTCCTAGCAGGGGAGGGAGGGAGGGAGGGAGGGGAAGTGCTTGTTAAGTACAAAGCATTCTCTATTCTCACTGTAATTTCCAAATTGGATATTCAGTTCTATCTTCTTGGCAACAAAAGAGAGAAACTCAATCTTAGGTGAACGATTCTCTTTACCTGAGGTTGTAGTGGAAACCCAATTTAAAAACTGCATGGAGGGACATTGCTTTTATGAAGAATGTTCTCATGTTTGTAGGTGAACCTCTTGTCTCTGCTCATTTCCCCTTGGTTACAGCAGCCAGAGCCAGCTGTATGGCAGGCACTGACACCTCCAAAAAGGCACTCACCTTCTGTCCCTGTGGAATCATCCAGAGGAGGTAAAGGCAAAGAACAGCCACTGCTTCTTTCCATGTTGTTATAGAAACCAGGGATCAGGAATGTAATGTTCTAAAACAAAGAACAAAACCTTATAAAGCTAAGCCAAGTCTCACAGGATGGGGGCAAATGCTAACAATCTGTGTCTGTGAACCTGATTCTCACAGATAGCCAGGAAAAAGTGATCCACATGACCAGTGGAGAACACAGAACTGTGCAGCTTGCTTTGGGCTACTTGAAATCCATAGTAGCTCCTCAGCACTGCAAGTCTTAGCAATTACAGCACGGGAATTCACGTGTCATCCTACACCTCACGCACAGAACGTGTGGAACACAGGAGTTCTGTGATGGCAAGGAGTGTAAAAGACAACTTCACAATTCCAGTGGATATGCTGCCACATGTATCAGTCTTCTGTGAGGATTTAAACTTCTTATCTTACCTTTCCCAACAGATCTTTCTTCTCATAGCCAAAGAGCATTAAAGCAAAACTATCCGAGATGCCGCAGATGATTCCATCTGACTGGACAGTAATGAGACCACTGATGGTGGAGAAAACCACAACTGTAGCAGAGTACTGATAGCGTGGGAGAGAGCCTTCTGCCTGTGGAATCTCATCTTTCTGCACTGCTGCTTGCTCCTCCTCCAGATGGCTGACTTCCAGCTTTAAACTGAGAGGAAACATGTTACCCTCTCTGGATTGGCCTGCAGCTCGCTGGATCCTGAGGTTCTAAATTAAAGCAAAAAAACCAACTCAAACAGAAAACCTCTAACCAAACGTCTTGGGTTTATTTCATTATTCGTATAAAATTACACAGGAATTCTCAGGAAAAGGAGCAGGAAAAAAAAAGGAACCAATCTTGTGAATATCAAAATGAACAACATCTGGATTTTTAAGGATTTGGAATCCAGTGTTGAACCACTATATAAATATCCTGAAGATGAAGACCAGTCCATGCTGCAGCTTTTCAACAAATTAGGCATTCAGAGAAGGCCTCCTTCAACTCCCTATCTGCCCATTTTCATGGCATTTGCAAGACCTGGGTATTCTTTCACTCCTCAGACAGACATAACTGAAATGAATTCTAAGAATCAAAGAATTAAAAGGAATCCTAAAGAGCTGACAGAGAGAGCATGGTGTCTTACAAAGCTAGGATTGGAGAAAACTGTCTTTCATCAGGACAGATTCCAGTGAGAGGTCAGGGCATGGTCTCATCCCTAGTTGGGAACTCTTCAGACAGCAGCTCCACAAGAAAGCAGCATACTCTTTTCCAGGGGAACCAGGCTTTCCTCTGAAATGCTTTCTTCTGTTACGTAAGGAGGGAAAACAGCATGCACATGTACTCCAAATGGGAAGGCTATGGAAGAATGAGGTTGGTGCTTACACTATACCTTTGGGATTTTTTTGCCTAGAGGAGGGATCTGCACAGAAGGAATCAGGTCCTTTATGTGGAGTCCAACTACTGCTTCCAATGTTGGGTAGCCATGGAGATGGGCATAAAGGAGATCACACGATGTAATTTTTCCCTGGGGAGGAAAATTTACAAGATTGTTAAAATTTTAACATTTTAGCCACAGTCCACTCAATACTTTGACAGTGGTTTCTGCACTTATCTAAGCAATGGCAGGAAATTTCATTCTGCAGTCCTCTGGTGGACACAACTCACTCAGTGAAAGCAGACACAACATAAACCAATATTCCCATATCACTGTGCAGGGAGCCTGCCCTTTGCCCAGGAGAGAGGCAGAGGTGTCCAGCACTCCTCACAGAACTGCTCCTCAGCAAGATGATCCTTTCACAAGGGCATCCATACCCCAGATTATCAACCCCCTGTCAAACAGACACTGTTGAAGTGTAAGATGTCCCCTGAGGAGAAAGAGTG
>NW_008237174.1:655309-660068 GCF_000691975.1 Corvus brachyrhynchos | reverse complement strand
TGTATTTTTATGTGGGTTGTCAAACATGTCAAGGTGAGCCCCACCAGAAATCAATGCACAGGTCCTGCATGCACAGCCCTGGTTTCAGGCCCTGCCATGGACACACTCCATGTTCACAACCAGTGACCTGTGCCTGCTGCCTTTCAGACACCTTCCACTCACACACAAACTCTCACAAACTGCAGTCTCTTCTGATTGTTAGGAAAACACTTACGTCAACAGTGAAGGAAAGAGAAGCTGAAAGTCTTTCCACTGGTTCCAGCACAACCACACAACGCTGGGTGTCCTTGCTTCTTATCTGCCTCAGCCAGACTGAGACAGGGATCTTCTCGTTGAGGTGGCCAATAACATCCACCTTTCCACCAGATTCAGAAATGGAGACATGACTTACTGAGACTGTGGTTACTCCGCAAGAATTTCAAACAGGGGTAAAATTCTGAGCCAAGATAGCTCCCTATCATTATTAGAAAAACTTAATTTCTTGACTACTTACTAGTATTTTATGGGAAGAAACACAGTTTTAATACAGAGATGAAAAGGTCTGAAAATAAATTACTGATCATACACAAAATGTTGTTACTTTTGTATCATCTCTCCCTGCCTCTGGAAGTCTAAAGGCACAGACTTCAGAATAATAAATGTGCCACTCTAACAGCTTGCATTCAGTGAGAAGTGCCTCTCAGGGATGCCTTATTTAAGGGATGTCCCATGGTGCTAATGAACACTCCCCATTAGTAACACAGTTCTTACTTTCAGCTGCAAAGCCAGCAGTTTAATTTCTTATGGGAGGAGATTATTCTCTGATCAGAAAATGTTTCTTTATCTTACTGCCTGCAAGGCTCATATCAAGCCTTTCATGATTTTTATATGATCTTGACAGAACGGGTTTATGACTTACACAGTGACTCCTATAAAGTATATAAGTGCCTCTGCCTGACGTTTAATTTTAATCTCTGGTTTCACTGAATCAAACTTGGCCCCATCCCATATCCAGCTGAGGATTCAGGAAGATAAGGCTCTGAGATACCAACAATTTCAGTTCAAAAATAGCACACCAGAAAGAATATGAGCTCGTTTTCCAAGGATTCTCTAGAGAAAACTCACAACAGCAGCAAAAGAAAATAATATGGAGATTTTGTCACACAGTTCTCTTATAAACAACTCCATTCTAGGCAAAATATCAATTCCACTCTTTTGCACCAGCTATGGTGTTTTGGCACAGACATTGCACAGTATTTCACTGGCTTGTACCTTTATAATATGCACAATCCAAATTAAGATAATTTAAAATATATTCTTAAGGACCAGACAATTGGGAACTCTTCCACAATAGAATTTTTTCCATCTTAAGCAGTTTTTAAAAATTCTAATGTCTTTTAAGTTCTGATTTCATCAAGTCACGGTGACTGTGTGTGTTGACAGCTGCGAGGTTCTCATGGGTGTCCCCTTAAATCATCTTTTGCCCACATCTGCAAACTTTTAAACCAAACAGTTCTGCAAATGACATAACTGCCAAATGCCCACAAAGTTAAATATATCAGGAAATTATAGAGAAAATGTTAAAAAAAAAAATACATCCCAAACCAAAGCCTACAAAAGCACTTTATGTGGTGGGGAGTATTTCCTTGAACATTTCACATACCACAGTTCCTGAAACCACTGATGAACACTCAGAGGTTTCCAGGTACTCCTCACTCACTGCTTCCCATGCCTCTTGACCAGATCTGGATATCAAGTGGGACAGCTTTTGACCAATGAGTTCCTGACTACTGCACCCAAGCAACTTGCAAGCTCGGTCATTGGCCACTAGGATCTAGAAAAGAACAGAAAAAACCAAACCTAAACAAAGAATAAAAGCTGTACATTTTTAAAGAGCTCATTATCTCCTCAGGTTGTTGCTTTAATGTCTTATAATATCCCTTCCACTTGGTGGAAATGAAATGGTTCTTTAGAATTCTGAGTTCGTTATAGATTCTTATTCTAGGACTTATCCCTTGCCCACACATCTTTGTGTGCTTTTGAGACATTGCTTTCCTTTTAGGTTTCCTGCTTTAACTGTAAACAATGACATCCATGGAGGCAAAACTACAAAGCTGTATTTGCAAGCAAAGCCCAGGCAAGCCACAAAACTGTATCCAAACTCAAAGGTGTGCAGGGATCACACCAGTCATTGGCAGACTGGAGGCTGTGCAATGGAGCAAGCTGGGACTCAGAGTCTTTAAAGTAGGCAAACCCGAGCTGTCAGTTCAAGCTAAAAAATGGCACAGCTCTTCAAAGTTTCAGGACCCAATTTTAGATTCCTCTCAGGACAGAAACAGAGAAATTCTTTCCCTCCCAATGCAAATGAAATATTTACTGGGGCAGATAAATCTTGTGCCACCACAAACACATTTCAGGGTTGGTACTTTACAGAGAGAAGGCTTGAAGCACATTCTGCTCTTCCTTTCTTCTCTCATGTCACTTCAGAGCTGTATTCTTACAGAATCATTGAATCACAGAATGGTTTAGGTTGGACAGGACCTTAACCACCATCCACTTCCACCCCCCTGCCATGGCCAGGGACACCTTCCACTAGACCAGGTTGCTCCAAGCCTTATCCAGCCTGGCCTAGAACATTTCCAGGAATGGGGAGTCCACAACCTCCCTGGCCTGTTTGAAAAAAGAGTCGATACATCCTTGCTTCTGCTATTGTATTTTTTGCCAACTACTCATAAATCAACTCATCAATCTTTAGAAGACTACTGAGCTGGAGCAGACTACAAAATCCCTTCATGATACCCTGATTACCTGCAGATGCACAAAAGAAAACCAGTCCTTTTAGCCTGCTATCACACAACCTGTACCAGTTATGGGGAGCTTAGTGCTGCAGGTTCTGCTGTGAATACCTCTGTTGTGCTGGCATCCACGGTGAAGATGGCTTGGTTTGGGTTGCGTGCAGCAGCCGGGACGTGCTGGCTGGATTCCTCCACAGCTGGGGTGTGTAAAAAGGAGCAAGAAGCAGAACTTCCAATGGAAGAAGAGAGAGAGGCAGAATCCCACTGAGCCCATAAGTTACCAATTTTGCTGCTACAAATGTTACGAGCTGTCAGAGAAGATGAACAGTAAGAGCTCCCCTTCTCCCCTGTGGAAAGATAAAGGTCAGCAATGTTGCTGTAACAGTCTACTACAGGAGTATCAGAGGAATGAATTTTAAAAAAAAAGCTGTCATCTGAAGCAACTGTCAAGTAATTCCAAAATGCATGTTTCTAGATTTTTTAAGAAACTGCAAGAAAATAAAATCAATGAAACTAAAGAATACAGAAACTATTCTAATAAATGTATCTTTCTGAATCACAGCCACTGGAACACATAAACTCAGTCCATAGGCTAAAACGACTTGCCAACATCCATAAGTTTTAACCAGACCAGTTAACTTCTATTTTTTTACTTAGCAGTTTTTAAAATGTTTTGAAATCTCTCAAATTAAAAATGCAATAGTCATTAAATAATTGCAGTAAGTGCTCAAGCCCTTATTAACAACTGCATTAGTTGGAAGCCACTTAATCAACGCTTCACAGTGTGTGACATTGAATTACCTGTGTCCACACCACTGTTTTAAGCTATGCAGTGCCAAGTGATTGTACTAAAATTTTCAAAGGTTCTGCCTGCAAAAAACTTTCCTCTGAGAAGAAGTGGTATCTGCAGCCCAATGCCATTGGCCCACTCCCAAATCAGTAAGCAGCTTTGAAGGTTTAGGAATACTGGAAGAAGCATTATGAACAACTCATCACAAGGACATTTATGCACTGTATGCAGTATGAACGTGCTCACCACGGGGAGACACTTATCTGGACACACTGTAAACTGCAAAGTTCTTCCCATCCTGACAGAATCCAACACAACAACATCTTTCTCCTCACTTGGAAATTTTTTGTGCTTTAGATAATTATACAAGATGGGAGAATGGTCCAGTGGCAGCCAGTATAGGTTGCCCAAGGACAAGTATAAATGCAGAGCACCTAAGTAATGTTTTCCCTATAGGCTCTCCCAGCCTGCAGTAATCCAGGTCTCAGGTGCTTACTGAACAAGTGCATCCTGGCTGATACTTATTGCTGCTACCTCTACGTATGAGGAAGGGGAAGAGGAAGATCTGAAACTGCCCAAAAGCTTCATTGGAACTCAGTCTCACAATACTGTGCTCACCAGGCAGTGATGCTCCAAGCTGACAGAGCCCAGAGAGACGATTTTTCCTGCTTTTGTTGCCCCAGGGGAAGGACCTACTTAGCTTATCAGAGTCACTCAAGCAAGTAAGGACTAAGCCTGCTGATGAAGACAGAAGGCCCCCTTCAGAGGGGCTATAAGCCTTAGCTGCCATGATCGCGCTCTGGTTGCCACGCCACACCTAGGGAGCCACCATCTGCAACAGAAACAAAGGACACTGAGTCAGACCCACAGCAGGGACTGATGCTGGCAGGTAACGATGCCTTCGAACCCAAGCCACAGCCCTGTAAGCTACGGCAAAATGCTCCTTCTTGAGCGCCCTGCTCTATGTTTGGTCTGTGTGGTTATTACCCAAAGGTGACTACTGACTTAGCATCCTGCACGGGTGAGGGCTCGAGCCCGCTACGGGATTCACTTAAGAGATGGATTCGATGATCCTTCTGGGTCCCTTCCAACTCAGACAAGTCTGCAGGACACGTGTGACCGACAGGACGCCGCCACCACATTTCTTTCTGTCAGAGCTGCTGAGCACCCGGCCAGCACCCTCTCCCCCCGCCCG
>NW_008237174.1:631774-654517 GCF_000691975.1 Corvus brachyrhynchos | reverse complement strand
GGGCTCGTGGGCCGTCCGCGGTCGTGCAGTCCCCGTGTGTCCAGCCCCAGGGCCACTGCCCAGAGGGCCAGGCCCTGTCGTGTGTGTTATCGCGGCATGGCGTGATGTCCCGGGGCTCCATGTGCTAGCGGGAGAAGGAGTGGGGTTGTGGAGATGGCCGTGACGTAAAAAGTAAAGATAATAAGAAAGAAACCTTCTGGATGGCGCTGGTTTTCCTTAGTCCCCTGATGAAACGAGAGCAAATACTGAGGGGGGGCTAGCGTGGAGCTTTTTTTGGTCCAGGCCCAGGGTGGCCACCGGAGCTGTGGCTCGGTAAACGTGAAGGGATCTGGCAGGTTGTTCTGGGGAGCCGGTTGCTTTATTCTGCGAGGATTTTTTTTATTGATGCCTTCACTTCTTCGTGTCATTGGTACTATTGTACATGATACTGGGGTTTTTTTCCCTAAAAGCTCTTAAAATGTAATAGTTCTAACTCCATCTCCGTAATCTTTGGAATTGCACTTCATTGATCTAAGAAATTTCCTTTTTCCTCCAGTCTTCTTCCCAGATTGTTGGTTTTAGGAAGATGTGATGGGAGGAAAAAGTGCATCCAAAATCAAAGTAGAAACAAGGGGTAAGAGGCCTTTTATTTAAGACTAAACCTTTCATTTAGTTAACTTAGGATTTCTACTAACTGCGTAGTCGTTTATGTGACTCCTGGTTATTATATCTGCTTGCTACTCCTCCCCTCTGCCCCGCTGCTGGAAATAGCCTAATTCTGCTGTTCTGTGTCTTGTGCAGTTGATAAGCGGATCGAGTCGGAGGAGTCGGGAGACGAGGAGGGGAGGAAGCAGGCGGTTCGCTTGGTGACAGAGCTCAGCCAGCAGAGCCTGAGGGATGAGCAGAACGGCGAGAACTCCGCAGGTACCGTGTCAGCCTCAACCACCACCTCCAGGAGTCCCTCGTGTGCACAGCCTGCATCAGTCCCTTGTGCTCCTTGTGGCTGCATGCTAGTTATCCACGGGAATCTGCCCCACAGCAATCTTCTTGAAGTTTCAATAAATTGTAGTGGTATTGCTGGAATAAAGTTGGCTGCTTTTTATGGAACCACTAATATTAGACCTTTGATTTTTTTTTTTTTTTTTTTTTCTTATTTGTTTACCCGTCCATGTTTCCATTTGGAATATTTAATGTCAAAATGCAAACCATCTTTATTCATATTTGTCTTTTAGGGAAATTTAGAAACTTTATGTGGAAAGATGCTGGAAATTTTCATTAGAAGTAATCACGAGGAGCTTTTCGTAATTCTACCTTAGTTTACGTAGCTTTTTGCCTAAAGAATTGCCAGGTTCCTTTGGAAAGCAACAAAAACTGTTTCTAGATGGATTGAAGGAATCTGTCCATTTTATTTTTTTTAATTTAAACGTTCTAAGACATATCAAAATTATGTCTTTGAATCCTCTCAGCTTTAAACTTTTCCTACTGATCTTACTGTTTGTATTAGGACATGGGGTAGAAGTACTGACAGACTTTTTTAAGCCTGTGAATATTTGATGGAAGGGCTTTCAGTGGCTTGCATGGAACTTGTCAGAGCAGATCCATTTCTGCAGACCCTGTGTGGTGATTTGACCCGAGCTTTTGGTGCAATCTAAAGTGTAACATCATTCTTCTGACAGAGGTGTCCATGTGACTGTTATTGGTCTGGTACTGGAAGGGAAAGAATGAAACAAATTTTAGTTCTTTTTGTTGATGCATCTGTGGTGGATCCCTCCTCATCTTAACCTTGCCCATTGGGATTTGTCAAAGTATTTTTCAAACTAGTAAATTGTTACTAGAATTTCAAATCTCATCACTAAATGCGATCTATATAGGTCTAATTTGTTGCTGATAACTGAAACCCCCTAAATATTCATAAAGAAATGCTCTTCCATAGGCAGGTCATGGCTGTGCATCCCAAGCACTATATAATTGATAAAACCATGCAGATCAGACAGAGCTTTCCTTTGCATGCCTGGAATCCCGAGTGTTTGCTCAGCTGGCATGATCTAGCTGTGTGTTGGAGGTTATATTTTGCACATTGTTCCCCTGGGAATTCTATGAAAGGAAGTACAGAAGTGATGTACTTTTACTCAAGTGGGAGCAAGAAAAACGCATTCAGATTCGTTTGCTGAATTACATTTGTGTACTGTTTAATATAATGACTGTATTGTTACTTTTTCCAAACTGTAAGCATTCAGAAAACTAGGGCAGGAACCAAGCAGAGGAATAATTTTCGAACATTTGAGATAGCTTCCGCAGCCAGCTTTGAGTTTCTCAGCTGAAAGGAAAATGAAGAGTTTTCCACATAAGATCTTAAGTAGAAAGAGCTTGAGCAGCTGAAATTTCCAATTCATCATTTAGCTAATTCTCTGAGGAATAGAGCCTCTGGTTAGAAAGCTTATAACTGAGCTATTTATAATATTCTTCATGCATATGCACTTAAAAAGTGTAGTTAGGCTTTTTGTTGATTGAAATGCTTGTGGTACTGGGAACTTACGTAACTCGGTAATGACTGTTCCTGCTGTGGAATTTGGGTTTTCTGAATGGTGGAATTTTTTTTTTTCTACCTCTGCAAAGGCATGTGGCTTGCAAGGCATAGGTTACACAAAAATTCAATTATGAAACTTCACTGCCATGGTGATGGTTTTTTCCCCTTGGGAAACATGCAGTGTTGAGAAGTGTGGAGTAAAGCAATTTGTAAGGGAAATTGCAGTCCTGGCTGTAAAGTGCTGGTAGGAGGGTCAGTTTAGAGTTTTTATATCCAGTCAGTTCATAAATAAAATTATATATAAATGCCTGTAAATTTACTAGAACCATTTTTCTCTTATTTTTCTTTTCTTTTTCTGTTCTTTGAGAAAAAATATATTTTAACATTTTCATATCGATACTGATTTACAGCTGATAGCGGATACACATCTCACTCAGGCTTCTATGTGCTTTATACACAGCACATAGACTTCACGACAGTTGGCTTTATTACACAACAGCAGTGCTTGTGTGTTCAGTTTTAAATTTCTTTTATTTTAGTGAATTCGATATGTATCCTGTGGGATTTGGTTTTGCACTGTTGGATTTGAGTGCTGTTATCCACGCTGGCTATCATGAGTGGTCTTTCAAAGCCATGTGTCAGAATTAAGAGGAGCTACCCTTTGACAGGCCCCAGAACAGAGTATTTAACACATTACCTAAATCAAATGTTTATAAATTCAAATACTCAACCTTGCTAGCCAAACAAAGAATTTTTTTTACTTGAATGGGTTTTTTTATTGAAGATTTTTTTTTACTAAGTGTGTGATTGGCTTTTCTGTTGGACAACTTTAAAATCTCAAAGAACTTGAAACTCAAAAAGTTCCTTTACTGTGAACACTAAATCACTGCCAGTATGACTCAATGCAAGGGGCATAATGCGGAGTTTTTTCATGTGATGTCTCAAATAACTGTTGTTCCAAACTTGGGCACTGTTCCTGTGGGCTGTAAATTCAGCAAGACTGCTTGTTTGGCTTGGAGCACTTCCCACTGACAGTCTTTGCACCCAAGAAACAGGTCAAAGAGGTGCAGCCTTGATAGCAGCAGGGTAGGGTATCCCACTCCCTTGCTGAAGTGCATAGCTCCTGGTCTGGAACTAAAATAAGAAAATACAAGCATTGCCCACTGCTAATTGCTGACAGGCACATGTATGTGTGTCAGTTTTGGTGGCATTTCTGTTTTCCCAAGCCTACGAGCTCATTTTGCATTCCTAAAATATAATTTGTTTCCTGCTAATTTGTGCTATTTAAAAAAAAAAATTAAAATATGAGATTGCTGTTTCAGTCTTAATTTCTGTGAATCAGTTTAGTGAGTCTCTTTCCTGTTTAAATGCCCAGGCAAGAGCAACAGCCCAAATGCAGGAAGGTCAGTGATGATTTGTGGACCACCAAACCCTTGGAGTTGGATGGTAGCATTAAAAATGGTGATGCTGGTACTGTTTGTGCCTATGCTACTGCTTACAAGGCCAAGCATTAGTAGGAGAAGCACTCATTAAATAGGAATACTTGGCATTTTACAGGGATGTTGTAACCTTGCTGGGCTGTGGAAATAGTCACTGCTGCTGGGTTAAGGGAATGAGCTTGCATACATGCAGGAGTTAGTGCAAAGCCTTTGGGATGTGACTGTAATTAAAGCTGCTTGGATTTTTGGTGGTACATTCAGAAGCTCTGCACATGAAGTAAAAAAAGCTTGCATGTTGTACGTCAATTTTGCAAAGCTGAATTAGACTTTGTTTTCTTTCAGAAATTGATGCAACCAGCACACCATCTCCAACAAACGGGAATTGGCATGAATTATTCAGCATGAATTCTCCAGTAAATTTCCCTCCCTCATGTACTGTGGTAGAAGCACAGCAAATGCTGGGGTGTCTTCCAGAGCTATAAAAGCATTTCCCAAGAAAATTCATGCAGTGGGATAAGCAGTGTTGTCTGGCATAGCAGAGAGTTCAGCCAAACAAAGGAAGGGAGATCCATGCAGAAGTGTTCGCATAAGGTGGCAGTGCTGATAAAAAAAAGCCTGAAGGCTGGGACTGTTGAGATGCTTGGTCATCCCTGGTCATCTCACTAGACAGTTAAGATTCCTTCTTGGCAGGGTTTTATTATGTTGTCAGAGGAGCACAGACACTTTGGATGATGTGTCTTCAGAGGGATGATGGCCCTAGGTGTGAAGGAAAGGCATCCCACCCAGTCTTGAGCCAACAGTTTTCAGCAACCACACAGGCAGGTCAGGCAAGGTGCTGGTCTGTGTGTCTTTTGCATCTGAGCATGAAATTCTGCTTTAAGAAAGTTTTTTTTCCGTAACTGGCTGTCACATTGAAAACCAAGTAGGTGAAGTGTGGTTTTAATGAAGCAGAATGTCTGAACTGTGCATCTCATGTGTTTCTTCTCCTGAGGAGCATTTGCTCTCTTGGTCTCCCTGGATGCCAGCTGTTACCTTGCCTTTAGCTACGTGGTACAGAAGTTCATAATGGATTTGCTTCTCCTGCAGGAGAAGCGGAGACACCAGTGGACATGGAGACTATTAGCCTGGACCCAGAAGCTGAGGTAAAGGCAGATTTTTGTCCTTACGGGCTTTATACGGCAGGAAGCAAAGGTAGGCAAAGGCAAGTATTGAAACCTGGTTAAAAGATCTAATTCTTCTGAAGGTGCTGGCTGCTGTGATCCTCCCCAGAACTGATTCAGAGCTTTTAGACTAGAAGTAGAGGTGTTTTATTCTTGATCACTAGCTGAAACATTTTGTTAGTACTTTAGAATTTTAAATCAAGCGTCGAGGCGCTGAAAGTGTGTCTGTGCTGCAAGAGGTATTGCTACAAGCTTCAGAGAGTATGTTCAATGAGCTGTTTGCTGCTGTGAGCCCTGTGATTTGGAACAGGCACGGTGACTTACCCAGCCCAGAGCCTTGGCATTGGCAACCTCATGAGCCCCTAAGGGGCACAGTGTTTGAGCTGGATGGGGAAGTGCTCTGTTTCTCTTTGACTTGCAAAACTGGAGCATCTGGGGCTGAACAGCACAGATGGGAAGTGCCTCAGCTGATTGCCAGTGCAGAATTAACGTTCACAGAACCACTGGTTGTTCAAACTGTCAGTGGTTCCTGCTCATCTGAGGCCTGGAACTGGCAACTGGTGTTCCAGTTAAGCCCTAGCAAAGTAGGTAAGAGAATTTTATGCAAACCTTTATTTATGCAAGAATTTTTCCATCTCAATACATTTCTGAAGATTTCTAATTTTGGCAATGCTCAGAGACTTGGGAAAGGGCTGTTGCCTTTTCACAGGTACTGCATTTGCAGTTGACAAGCTTAGGCCGTGTGCCTCACCTGTGGTGGTAAAATCATGTGCCAAACCCATTTTGCAAATGCTCTTTGAAGGGAAGTTTTAATGAGCTACACGTTTTGTAAGACTATAATTTCCTTAGAACAAAGTACCAGTTTGATCTTCAAAGACCAAATTTGTTTTGAAACAACTGCTAAATCCCTCCATTTCTCTTTAAGGATGTTGACTTGAATCATTTCCGAATTGGGAAGATTGAAGGATTTGAGGTGCTCAAGAAAGTGAAGGTAACAGTTCTAGGGAATAGAGAATGCCTCTTGGAACTAAGGGTTTTGTGGATCTAACCTATAAGAGGACAGATACAGAGCCCCTTTTTGGCTGAGATTTAGTGAGTTCACTTCCTTTTTAGCTGAAGAAGGTAGTGTTCACCTATTTGTCAAATAGTAATAAAAATCCTGGGATTTTGCAGGTTTGTTTTGGAAATGGATGAGAGACAATGCATCAGGGCGCATCCTGAGGGACATCCTGGACTAACATAGCAGACTGAACATAGAATAATGTGGATGGGAAAGGATCTCTGGAGGTGTCCAGTAAAACCCTCAAAGCAGGCCCAGTTAGAACATGTTGCTTAAGGCCGCCTCAGTTAAGCTTTTGAGTATTTCCAAGGACAGAGATTATGTACCCTCTCTGGGCTGCTGTTAGTGTCTGACTATTGTGGTTGAAAGATTTCCTTCTGTAGAATTGGAGTAAACCAAGAAAAGATTGTATTTAAAAAAAAACCAGACCAAAAAAACCCCAACAAACCACCAACAACCAAACAAATTCTCAGTAAAACTTCATGGGGAAACCCTCACACACACACACCTCTTTGTCTGGAAGCCAAAAGGCATTACATGCAATCCTTCATATCCATTTTCCTGTTTCTTTTTAAACTTTTCCTCAACAATTAGACCCTATGTCTCCGTCAGAATTTGATCAAGCGCATTGAAAACCTGGAGCAATTGCAGACCTTGCGGGAGCTGGATCTCTATGACAATCAAATTCGGAAGATTGAGAACTTGGAGTCTCTGGCAGAACTTGAGTGAGTCCAGGGGAATCACCAGGATTAGGTTGGGGGTGGTTTGCTACTCACTGTGTTACTCATGCTGCACTTATTCCAGTGTTTATCACCCAAGCCTCTCTCAGAATTTGTTTTGGTGCTCTGTGAAGGATAATAATGTCTATTCTCTATTGATATTTAACCTGTGCAGTAAACTGGTTTCATTATCCATAAGCTGCCCAGGAACAGGCAGCTGGAAATGAAACCTGTGCTGTGTAAGGCACTGAGAATGGCAGGTGGTTGCAGCTTGTGTGGGAGCTCTGAGGTCCCCTTTGCTCTTGCAGCCAGAGCTCTGTGTAACAGGTTTTTATTCCTGCAAAAATGACAACAGATTTCAGGTAAGGTTATGATTTTTTTTTTAAGAGTGTTATGGAAGGAGTAAGTACCCTTCCAAGTTTCTGAGTTTCTGGCATTTGCCTGGGATCACTCTGGAGATGCATTACAAAACTGTTCCCATTGAGGCGAGGACTGGCCTACTTCCCACAATCACAACTGCTTCCTGCCCAGGGGAGGCCTTGACATGGTCCTGTCAAAAGGAGATCTTGCAGGCAAGTACCTTCAACAAGGTAAATGCAGATTGGCTTCCTCCCAAAGTGGCAGCTCCATGGCTGGGCAAAATAATGCCTGTCTTCTGCATGTGGCAGATGATTTTTTTTTTTTTTTTTTTTTTTTTAAACACACAAAGAAGGAAGAGTGGAACTTCAAACTGTCTGTGCCCCTCATCCGCCAATATTCTATTGATTTTTTTTTTTTTTTTTTTTTTGCTAACACACTACAGAAGTACTTTGAAAGTTGTATTTGTTGTATTTTCTGATAAAAAGACATGACACTCATGACTTTAGCTTCAAGGCCTAGCAAAGGCTTGATCTCTGCAGACAGTGAGATTCCCCACCAATTTACAAGTGCCCTTTTCAGAATCATCCATGCCTGGTGGACTGATGACACCTCTGGTTTGTTTTACCTCAGGATCCTGGACATCTCCTTTAATGTTCTGCGACACATTGAAGGACTAGATCGGCTTACCCAACTTAAAAAACTCTTCCTTGTCAACAACAAAATCAGCAAAATTGAGAATTTGAGCAACTTGCAGATGCTACAGATGTTAGAGTTGGGATCCAACCGAATTCGGGTAGGTTTGCTCTTTGAGATGTTAGCTGGAGAGTTTTGAGCTCTTTGGCGTGAGATTGGCATTTTCTGAAAGTGCCCTGCATTGATTTGATTTGCAGTTTTGTTGGTTTTTTACTGTTCCAGTCACTCACTGTGCTTATTGCTGTGCATGCTGGAGCCTTTCATTATGCATTAGTGTCTGGCTACTAAATCACCGTTTGTGAACTTCTGTCTTGAATGAACTCGTGGATCCCTTGTGTGTTTCCTTTTGCAGGTGATGGTTGCTTCCTGCTAGAGCCAAGCCTATCAAAACTAGCAATTGTTTTCTCTTACCTTTCTACAGACTGGTGCTGAGGCAATGAAACCTACTGAATGCAAAATGAGTTTGATTTGCAGGTGTAATTGGCAGCCAGCTATGGCAGTCAGTCTTGTTTAGGAAAAAGATTTTCTTGAGGCTTTGCTCTGAAATGGCTTTAAAAACTAAAACTTGGTACTGTACTGCTGATTGCTTTTGGGTTTTATTGTGCAGTTTGGGACTTCTTTCCATTTAAAATCTGTGCCATTTACAGGAGAGCAGTTCTGAGTAGTCTCTCCTGTCCCTAAGGTGTGATTCTCTGTATTTGCTCAGTTCGTAAGAGAACTGGTCAGACAGATGACACAAAACATGCAAAATAACCTTTTTTTTTTTTTCTTTAAGCTTTTTAAATTACATGCTCTTTAGAAAATACTCATAAAAGATGAGGGCATTTCAATCAATGTGGTGTAAGTTGGTGCTGCCCATTTATAGTCTCTGAGAAATTACTTGTTACGCTGAAAGAAGAGTTTAGGAAAAGATCTGTCCTTTTTATTTCAGGACTTGTGGAAGAACACTTGTCTTTGTAGAAAAGAAGGAAACTTCAGCTATTAAAAACAGCCCTCTAAGGCAGAAATGTGTGCTGCTTTTTTTGAAGAGGAAAAATTTTGGTTTTCTCCTAAAGCTAAAGTGGACTGAATTGTTTTCCAGGAATTTCTGCTTTGGAAATGAAATTATTTGAGGGAATAAATCTAGAGTGTGAGAACATAAGCCAGGCCAGATGAGGGATTAGGAACCTTAGAGTTCACACAGGATGGGGGAACAGGAGTTATGGAGAGAAGCACTTGGCTTTTTTCAGAAGCAGGACAGGCTCAGCACACTGATCCTTACATTACAAAAGCTGGGTTAAGCAAAGCTGTACTGTATTCTATATCTAAGCATCATTATCTTCTGGAAAAAAAAGAAATCCAGCTAGATTTCTGAGCTGATACTTAGGCAGTACATGGTCAATAATGTTGTCAAGCCAAGGAATATCTTTTTAACAACGAGGTTAGATTTATTTTGTGTGTATTTTCTCAGTGTTGAGCCTGAGCATATTAACAGAACAAACAAAAAAACCCTGGAATTGTCACTGTGTGGGTAACACAAGCTTCTTAAATTGCTTTATTTTGAATGATTTTTTCTCTGTTTGTCTGTTAATTCTATTCTGACTTCTTCAAACAGCAGTGCTCCATGCTTCTAGTTGCTCTGCTGGAGTGAGTAACCTGTGACTTGGCTTGGCACAAAGAAATTTCATGCTGTCTGGGGGCACCTAGAACTCCTGTGCTAGCTTTTTCTTGGAGTAGGGTGGCTTGGCTGTGTGCTTTACAGGTGGGCATATCCTTAACTCTCTAGGGTACAAGCCTGTGGACTCCTCAGGCAGTGTTCTTGGCTCTGAGGTGCCTGTTTGACTGCTTCCCTGTGCATGGAAGCTGCTGCAGTAGGGCTGTTCTTGCCTACTCTGCTGCACACTCAAACCTCTCAGAGTACCCTTATCTTGGAATCCCTCATGACTTAGCACTTTCTGTTCTGTTTCTTCTGAATGAATGGTGGGGAGCAGAACTTTGTGCTTGAGCTGACATATTTAATGCTTTTTTCCTGAAGTTGGACTGAGGCAACTAAAATGTAAGCACTTCTTCACTTGTTCCTTAAGTTTTTGTTCCCTCATGTCCATCTGTTCCGTTCCTCTCCCTGTCCTGAGTCATCAGTATTTCCTCGTCAGGGCTGGAGAAGCTGCCAATGAGCAACAAATCTATTCTTTTTCTTGCAAGGTCAAAACAGGGCTAAGTCCATAGGCTAGAAGGGGGAGTGAATGCAAATTTGAGTTGATTAACACTGTATGTTCAGTCTTTTGGCAGTTGTGGGATAGAGGCTGAAAAGATTCTTACCTTTCCTGAGTGTCCATCATCTTCTTCTTCCTCCTCATGTTATTACTTGCACAGGTAAACACACACACACAGAGTAATCCAAGTGGTGCTAGGACTCAGCAGCCTGGCTCACCAGCACTACTGCTTTGAAACTTTGGCAGGCAAGAAGCATGTGGAAAAGAAAAGCTGAGATGTCACAACCCACCTGAGCACAGACACACAGCTCTGGGTGTGCCTGTGTCCATATTACTGTTTCACTTCGAGCTGAAGTCTGGTTGTAAAATCCTTGTGGCTTTTAACAGCATCTTGGGTTTTTAATTCAGAGGCTTTTCCCTGCAAAATAAAAGTGTTTCCTTTTGTTTGCAGGAGGCTTTTGTAATCCTACCCTTTTCCCTTTTTTTTTCATTTTTTGTTCATGCTTTCTCCCTTCCTTTGTAATATCCTTGCTGCTTCACAGAGATCCTTATTTTCTCTTACTGAAGGCTCAGCTCAGACTAAACTGGTACAGTGTCTGTACTCTCCCAGCTGCATGTGTATTTAAAAAGTGCACATCACTCAGACTGGTGTGGGTGTGTTCTGCCAGACTCGTGACTGTATGGCCAGTACTTAAATCTATTAACACATACACCTGTGAGACAGTTAACTTTGCTTATGGCAGAGAAGCTGAACAACCTGCCTCTGTGCTATGCAGTCACTGATGTGCAGGATTAAATTTACAAATCGTGCTTTTTCTTCCCAGATTCTCTTTCCATTCACAAGTGACAGATTTTTCTTGCTTCACTAATGAGTATCTTCTACCCAGGATACACCACAAGGTTATAACGTGGCTACAAAATGACAGCCACAGCTGCCTGGTGCAGTTTTGCATCGCTGCAATAACACTGTCTCCTCTGGTCATTTCACAGGCAATTGAAAACATCGACACCTTGGCCAATCTTGACAGTCTGTTCCTTGGAAAGAATAAAATCACCAAGCTCCAGAACTTGGATGCGCTGACAAACCTGACTGTGCTCAGTATACAGGTATTGGTTGTGTTCTGAAAAGCTTCGGTGACATGAACCACCCTGTGATTTAGGAGCAGCTCTTCTGAATCACCAGAATGGTTTGGGTTGGAAGGAACCTTAAGGCTCATCCCATTCCAGCCCCTGCCATGGGCAGGGACACCTTTTGCTAGCCCAGGCTGCTCCAAGCCCTGTCCAACCTGGCCTTGGACACTTCCAGGGATTCAGGAGCAGCCACAGCTGCTCTGGGCACCCTGTGCCAGGGCCTCACCTCCCTCACAGGGAAGAATTTCTTCCTAACATCTGATTTAAACCTGCCTTCCTTCAGCTTAAGGCCATTCCCCCTTGTCCTACCACTACATACCCTTGTGAAAAATCCCTCTTCGGCCCTCTTGTAAGTCCCCATTAGCAGGTCTGCAGTGTTAGGGTCAAACTCCTGTGCTGGAAGGAAATGTGATCTTCTTTGTGTTGGTTTTTTTTCATCCTTTCATGCTACTTGAGATTGACAGACACTGATAAAATTATAAAACATTTGATTTTCATGGAAGAAAGAACAGGAAATGGATGTTATTCCCCATTTCCTTCCTGAAACACTGTTTCCTAATGTATTACAATACCATGGAAAGTGTTACATCAGGCAGTCCCTACAATGACAGTGGCTCAGTGTCACTGCCTTCTTACTGAAGAGGCAAGAAATGTGAACAAGCCTGTGCTAAATGCAGTCTGTCCTTAATGAGCTTTTGAAAAGCTTCTTCCTTTTTAAAACGTGGAATAAAAATTACTCAGCTGATTTCTTTCACCAAGTCTCCTTCTTATCCATATGACAATGCTTGTGCATGCTAGTATCTCTTAAAGCTGTTGGCAGGACACACTGATTACATGCTGTGGTACCTGTATGCACCATTATTCCATAGGACATAAAGAATTAGCTACAGCAGGGTGCAGTGGAATTAAGGTGCTGTAACTTCCCCTCTGACCTTCCCATTTATAAAGACCTACAGAATGAATGCTGTTCTTGCACAGGCCTGTTGTTCGTAAAGACACCAAGCAGAAAACTTTCAGGCTGCAACTTCTGATGGGAAGGTCAGAGTCTGATTCTTCCTGGAGACTGGGACTCCCATGGAACTTCCTCATGCATCAGTGGTGCAGAGATCAAACAGCTGAGTTCACAAGATCAGTGTGGGCCCAAGCAGACTATTTTCCCTTCCCAGCCATTCTTTAGAGAAATGGATTTCCCCCAGTGAGTCCCCTGGGTTTGAGTTTGTTTGGAGTGGTGCTAAACAGCCTGCTACACTTCCAGAATAACCGTCTGACCAAGATTGAGGGGCTGCAGAGCTTGGTGAATTTGCGGGAGTTGTACATCAGCCACAACGGCATCGAAGTCATCGAGGGACTGGAGAACAATGTGAGCAGGCTTTTGCTGACTCTGCTACACAATTGCTGCCCTAAGCTGCTTGTGCTGGTGGTTTTTCTAGAGGTTTTTGTTCCTCGGTTTCCCCAGTTACATGTGGGTTCCTGAGTCTCTTGAGAGACCACAAATATCCAAGTGTTTGTTAGATGTTAAAATATCTCGTGTGAGTAAAGCTCCTCCAGATATTCTGGAGTAGAATTATTTTCATGACGTGGGGAAGGGAAGCCCAAGATGTGGCTGAAGCAGTAGCCTGGCTGATGTTCAGCCAGGGGAAGACACAGCTGGCTGGCTGCTGCAGCCTTTCAGATAACCATGAGTGGGGGGAAGGGAAGCCAAAGATGTGGCTGAAGCAGTAGCCTGGCTGATGTTCAGTCAGGGGAAGACACAGCTGGCTGGCTGCTGCAGCCTTTCAGATAACCATGAGTGCTTTTCTATAGGAAAAAACTGGAGCTGGGAGTGAGAGAGGCCAGCCATGGCATGCAGCTTGCCTTCCTGTCAGTGTACATGTCCAGCTTTCTGAATGGGATGGATTTCGTGGAAGCCTGTATCATTTTCATTCTCACTCAGCAAAAGTTTTTCTAAAACTGTTGAGTTTCCTGCTGCTAAGAGTTTGTTCCACTCTGCTGCTCAAGGGGACACTTGGGATCTGATTTTTAATCCTCCTCTTAATGTACTTTGAGGAAAGCTCACTTTTTAGGAGCCCTTGGCTGGCAGTTGCCATCCAGCAGGTAACTGCCTTCATTTTTGTCACATGGCTTCTGTGGGGGTCAGTAGCCCAGCTGAATTGAAAACAATCTTCCTTGTTGGATACAGGCAGTAAGAGTTGAGCTGAATGTGAGCAGCTGGCAATAATGTGTCTGCTCCTGACAGTTTCCAACTCTGGGCCTGAAAAAAGTGGCACAGGGAAGATGAAGGGGAATCTGATCTATATTTTTGTGTTTGCTTTGTCTAGAACAAACTCACAATGCTGGACATTGCATCCAACAGAATTAAGAAGATTGAGAATATCAGCCACCTAACAGAGCTGCAGGAGTTCTGGGTAAGCACAGGCCAGAGCCGTTCCCCAAAATGTCTGTCCAACAGTGAGGGAAACCCTTCTGATGGGGAGCATGTACACCTGTGGGCCTTGGAGTGAACTCCTCTAGTTCTGCTGATCAGCTTTAAGAGCTTGACAGTCTGCATGGATAGAGTGTGTGGTGGTTTTCCCTAGGGAAAGGGCAAAGCTTAAAAATGTCTTTCTGAGCTTTGCTGAGCAGTAAGAAGCCCGTGTCTGCCTAGGAAATGGGCCCTGCCTTCACACTCAGGTTGGTTATGAAACAGCCCCACATGTCCTATTTCTGCAACCCCTCTTTCTGTAAGTGAGCATGACAGAGTAACAGGGGAAGCACAGAGCTTGTGCAGAGCAGAGTTGGTATGTTTATGGTGTGACAAATGTGAAGAAAACGAAGCCATCTTCTGGTTCCATTCCTATGAGGAGGATAACAGCTTAGGGTTGCTTCAGTTCCTGAATTGCTGAGCTCTTTGGCTTTCCTAAGTCAGGTCAGGAAATTCACAGAGATACCCTGTCCTGAAGCATCAGCACCATGCCGTGTTTGGGAGCTGTGTACACATCTGCTCATCTGAAAAAATGGAGGAGCAGCAGCAGGTGTTGATGAGCTGGTATGTGCTGCAGATCTTGGAGAGTTTCTGCATTCAAGGCTGAGAAAAAGAGTTGTGCTGTATAATGTCTGTCATTTGGATTTAAACTCTTGGGCAGATGCTGAGAGAAAAGGAGTGGAAAGCAGCTTCAAATGAAACCCAGCTGGAGTCTGGAGTCCAGGCTCCTTAGATCGTTTTCCTCATCTTGCAGTGTGGCTTAGGAGACAGCTGGTGGTGTTACCTGTCCATGCCTGTCTGTAAGGAACCCTTCAAGGAGCAGGACTGAGAAGCCTGTTTAACATGACACCTTTTGGGCAGTAGAAGTGAGGCAGTGCAGTGTGGCTGCTGTGGGGGCCTGTCCTGATCCTGGGCAATTTCCTCCTGTCTTCCTCTTTGCTGTTGCTCTGCTTACAGGAGGTGTCTGCACTGGTTGCACTTGTACTGAAGGGACAGGCCAGATCTGAACTTGGCTGGATTCCTTTGCAAAAACACCAGTGTGGTTAGAGTCCTTTGTCACAGCAGAACACTGGCCAAAATCTGTTTGCTGAGCACAGAAAATGCCCTCCTATATTTGTTCAACACTATGTTTAAAAAACCTCACTTGTTTGAAAAGGAGCAGGGCAGAATTTTCAGTGGAAACCAGTGTTGTATCTCCCAATTTATGGGTTTTTTCACTGACTGCACATAAAAATGTCCTTTAACTCCTTAAGTAAACAGAATTCAAAATCCTAGACACTGTGATAGTCTTCTAGCAGTTTCCCAGTGGAGGGACTGAGACATCTGAAGGTTGAGAGGCTTGCTAAAGTAACATTGTGATGAGCTGTAAGCAGAATGAGACAATCCAATGAGGTTTTTTATCTTTTATTTGAAGGTGGCATTGCTACAGTGACTGTCTCAGGGTTGCCTTGCAGCTTTGCTTCCTTCTTGGACAGCTGAAGCACTTATTCTTTTGTGTGGAATTGCTGAGCCAACAATGAGGCAGGAGAAGAACCCAAATCAGAGAGCTTGGCATTTCCTCTGGAGCGTAGAAGGGAAATTTATGTAGAGGAGAGAGGAAAATGTTGCTTTTCTTGTCGGTTTGGGACTTTTTTTTAATGTTTCCTGGGAAGTCATAAAAGCAAAGATGGATGTCTCAGTGGAAATAAATAATGATATAAAGATTTCCAGCCCATAAATGCACAGTGGAGTGGGAGATGGTGTAGACACTGGCCTGCTGCCTTGCAGGGTCTTTCCTAGCCTGGTGGTTAGACTGGATCTGCTGTCTGAAGGGTGGAGCATCTGACCAGCAGCCAGGACAGCGTGGGGGAGCTGGGTTTAGTACAGAGGCCTGGGATGTGAGACAGGAAAGCTCATCTCAGAGGTTCCAGGGGCAGAAGGATCTTGTAGACAAGGTGTTCATGAGCGTGAAGCCTGTGCAGCCCTGGTAGCAGTGATGCAGCACCATGACTGCTTTCCTGCCAGCCAGGCCTGGCTTGGGGCTGCCTGTGGGTGTGACCATGCCTGTGTGTGCTCTGCAGATGAATGACAACCTCGTTGAGAGCTGGAGCGACCTGGATGAGCTGAAAGGAGCCAAGAATTTGGAGACTGTATACCTGGAGCGAAACCCCTTGCAGAAGGACCCCCAGTACCGGCGCAAAATCATGCTGGCCCTCCCCACTGTCCGGCAGATCGATGCCACATTCGTTCGATTCTGAGCCTCTTGCTGCCCTCTCTCTCCTGCCCTCCTCCAAGAAATGTCCCAGCAGGGTTTTTTATCCACTCACCACTCCCCAGGTCTTCAGTACACTGACACACACAGGGCAAATAGTCAATAAAAAGCACTGAAACCAGATCTCGTGTACAATGCACTCATTGTTTTTGAAATGTTGTTATTATTATTATTAAATCTTAACACAAGAGCCTTCACTGTGCCTGTGTTTTTTATTTTATGGGGAAGTTTTACCAGAAAGTGTTTGCAGCCACTTGCTGACCAGTGTTGACTCTGTGACACATGTTCAGAATAGGAATGTCCTTGCAAATGCCACATCCAGGCTCAAGAGTGGTTTGTAAAAATGGAAAAAGATCTGATGAAGATCCCCAGCCAGGTTCGTTTCCAGGTATTAGTCAGTGCTAAACACCTGGTGGTAGGACATGGGGCTGCAGGCAGAGTAGCCTTTTTGTACTCATGTTTTTAAACACAGCTCCAAGCTCCTGAGAGCATTGGGGACAAACTGGTATTAATATATTAATGGTGGGCAAGGTAAGGGTTTGGAAGCACTTTGTTGCAGACAGTGTTTGCCATCAGAAAGTATGAATCACATCCTGCTTCCACTGAAGATGGCAGTGTGGCATTGCTGTCCCTCTGCACCTGTGTTTGATCTGGGCAATTGAACTGCATCTCTCCAGCAGCTGAAAAACTCCTGGAAGCACTTGCCCTCTGCTGCTGTGTTTGTCCAACAGGCACGTCACCAGTCCAGGGGAGCAAGGAAAACACAGGAGGGGTGCTTGCAAATTTGCTCTTGCTGGTAGTTTGATTCATTCTGAGCTGACATGGGTTTGAATCTTAGGAAGAGGGGGATGAATTCCTTCTTCAGCTGGAGACCAGGAATATTAAGCAGGACAGTGTGGCCCTGTAAAGATTTTAGTTCCCTTTTGTGGGCCGTGTTACATTTGCTCACTGGCAGCTCTGCTGTGGATTGTGCTGCTGCTGGAGGTGGGGTGGTGACTGGGCTTGACTGGGGAACCTGCACCCCACCATGCCACTGAAATGGGAATGGGGGGAGATGAGCTGCTTTGAGTGCCCAAAGGTGCCACGAGCTCTCCATGGGGACTGTAAAAGCAGGATCTCAGTACCTGCACCCCACCATGGGACTGAACTGGGAATGGGGGGAGATGAGCTGCTTTGAGTGCCCAAAGGTGCCACGAGCTCTCCATGGGGACTGTAAAAGCAGGATCTCAGTCACTCTGTGGCCCTTGGTGCTGTACCCCCACACTGTTCCTGGGCTGGTGGCACGTCCCTTGACTGGCAGGAAAAACACAGCTGGGATTTTACCCAGAGCTGCAAAAACCAACACAAACTGTTTTGTTGTAGGTGTGAGGTGAACACAGTGCTTAAATCTTCCCTGGTGCCCCAAAATCCTTGTGCCTTGGCTGGGCACCAGCCCCTCCAGGGTGCAAGGGGGACCTGGTCCCCCTCACTGCCTCTCCCTGAGTCCCACTGAACCCTCTTTGCTCAGGGCCACACAGGGCTCCACCTCCAGCTCAAACAAAGGCAGGGCCTCCTCCAGGCTGCTTGGAGGAAGGTATTTCTAAATGGGGAAGATGCCTGCACACCCATCCACCCTCCTCCTCCTCCTGTCCCCAGACTCTGCCCCTCCTACACAGGGAGCCTGGCCATCAACAGGAGCAACAGGGTGGCACTTCCCACTCTCTCCCCACTGGAGGAGAAGCAGCCTTAGGGTGGGAGGACCCCTCTGCCCTGCACCTGCTGGCACTCAGATCCAGCTCTGTGGGAGGAACAAGCAGGGCAAGGGCCTGGGCAGCAGGTATGAGGGTAAAAGCTGCCGGTTTGGGGCTCGTGTTGGGAGCTGCAGGAGAGGGGCAGGATGCAACAGACCCCAGTGCCTTCATCCAGCTTCTCAAACTGTGCCTGGCCTTGTGGCTGATTCCCCACCGCGCTCCCTCCCCAGCTCCACCATGGGGCTCAGAGGTGCCTGTTGGGCTGTTGTGGGGGTTGGAGGTTTTTGTTGCTGTCTGCCAGGGGTGAGAACCAGATGTTGCCCCAAAGGAGCACCGCTGCATTGCTCTGGAGAGCTGGGGCTGCATTGCCTCCTCAGCAGAGATACGTGTCCACATGCTCCAGATGTCATAAGGACTTCTCTGCGTGATGGAGGGGTTTTTGTGGGGTAGATCATCCCAGAGCTTTTCAGGACGCAGATATTTTTCCTTAGGGAGATTCTGTGCTTGGCACATGTCACCCGAGCCTTCCTGACTGGTCTGACCGGGGCTTTGGGAAGTTACAGGACCCAAATCAAGCAAAATTCAATGCTGACATGCAACCCTCTTGACTTGGTAGGAGTTGCAAAGGGTGTAAACGAAGCTGGAATTTGGCTGAAGTTTGGGGGCTTGGCCGAAAGTGCCCGAGAAGCTGAGCTGCTGGAAAAGAATTGGGTGAAGGTCAGCACCTGTGCCCCTGTGCCCAGCTCAGCAGAGCTCTGCCCCAATTCCCCAGCACAGTCCTGGTGTTCCAGCTCCCAAGCATGACTGCACGTTCGCTGCAATCCCAGGTGTGTTGTCATCTTTTGGTGCAGGTCCCTTACAGCTGCTCTGTGTGCTCACCAAGTGCCTGGTTGGTGGTCACACTGTGGTGGCAGGGCCACCTTCCCAGGAGGGGCTTGGCCTTTCTGAGGACCCCAGCTGGGGACATTCTGAGTGGTGCAATATTGAGAAGCTCAGGCTCTTCGTGGCACATTTCCCTCTCTTCATGGCCCAAGAATATTTTATCCCCACACTGATCCATCCTTACTGTAGGAACAGGAGGCCCAGCCTGTTCCCTTGCTTTGAGGAGTGGGTCTCTGATGTTTTAAGGTGAAGTTAGCAGATGTCTCTCTCCTGCTTCATTGGTGCCCAGAAGAAGCTCTTGTGTCAGAAGAGCTGGTGTTGGTTGTCAATGGCTTCTGCAAAGAGATGCTTTGCCCACCTTGATTTTAGCCAGGAGCAGCTTGGGGAAGCTGAGGCTGTTTGGTGTTTCTTTTCGCTGCCTCTCTTGAAAGTAATGATGAAAAGCCACCTCGTTTCTGAGGAACAACCTGGTATTATTAAAAAGGCCAAATGAGGGGGGGTTTAGACTGGATATTATGAAAAGGTTCTTCCTCCAAATAGTGGCTGAGCAGTGGAACAGGCTCCCTAGGCCAGTGGTCATGGCCCTAAGCCTGCCAGAACTCGAGCATTTGGACAACACTCTCAGGTGCAGGGTGGGATTCTTGGGGTTCTCATTATCCTGTGCAAGACCAGGACCTGATCTTCAATGATCCTCCCAAGTCCCTTCCAGCCATAATGAGGGACACATGCAGATTCCCAGGCTCCTTTTTTCAGGTGGTGGATGCATTGGAAGAGCTGTTTCTCTTCACTGCATGTGCAATGTTCTCCCTGTCTGCCACTCATGCTGTGACACTCTCCTGCTCTCCCACTTCTTTCACTGCAGGCATCTTTTTATCTCCTTATTCACCTCCCATGTGTGAGAGATTCCCATCTGCTCAGCTTCTCGAGGTGTTTCCAGTTCCAAAATTGAGCTCAGTTTGCTCGGTCTTTTAGATGTGAACTGCTTGGGCATGGACTGGACCCAGCTGCTGGTGTGGAGAAGGAGTCTCTGACCTTTCCATCACCAGATCATGCTTGCTGGTGGACACACCTTCGAGCTGGGTAACCCCAAAGAAAAGTCCTTACCTACAGTGACAGAGAAAAGATGCAAGAGGAGGTTGTTCCACAACATGTATTTGGCTGAGGTGGTGGAGGAAAGGGACACTCAGAGGGGGCCTAGGTGGTGAGGTGACAGGAGAACTCTGCACCAGACCACTGACCACTGATGTCTCCTTGCTTTCCCCCTGAAAACATTCCTGATGATCGGTGGAGTGGACACCAAGTCTCCCCAGATGTGGGCACCAGCACTGCCAGGAGGAGTGGTGAGGCTGTGCATGTCCATGAGCCATGGACACCGGTGGGTCTGCTCCTCAGCACCAGGAGGAAGGAAGGGGCACGAAGGTCTGCCATGAAACAGAGGAGCTGCACGGATGACCCCCACTGCAGCCTGGTGGGGCAGGATGGTGGCAGTGGGTGAGGAGGCCGTGGAAATGCCCCAGGTGGGTGGTCACAGCCCGTTTCCCCTGCAGCCAAGCTGCCTTGGGGAATCACTGTGCTCCTCACCCCACACACCTCACCCCCAGCCCAGACACACAGCCTGGACAAGAGGAGCATGGCCAATGTCTTCAGCAGCAGCTGCATGAGGATAGGTGAGGGAAAAAGGCTTGGCTTGGAGTTCAGCTCCTTTCCATCCTGGAGAGGAGGTTGGGGCAGGAGAGGGTCTGCTGGGTTGAGGAGTGTAGGAAAAGCCCCAGTGCTCCATGGCTGGAGCTGGCAGGTGGTCCATGCATCAGGTTCAGAGGGCACTGGACCTCCAGGCCCTGGCAGGCACCATCCTACTGATCCTACTCGGGTGCTCCAGCCCTTCCCTTTCACAAGACAGGTGCAGTCCTCAGTCCTGTTAATAAACTCTCCCTGCTTCCTGTGTTAGGAACACCCAAACAAAGTGGTTGGAGCCCTTTCCAGAGCAAGCACGTCCTTCCCTCAGCTCCTTGTCTCACTCACAAGACAGCACCCAGCCCCCCAAGAGCACCAAGTCCTGTAGGAGAGAGACATGCAGGACAGAGATGGCTTTGGGTTCCATCACGAGATCCCTTTCCTTGCCTCAGACTTTGTCCTGGTGTGGGAAACCATCCCCCAGGAGCTGAGCTGGGAGCAGGACAGCTGTGAGAACAGTGACTTGCAGGAGAGATCTGCTGCCATCCATAGGACCTGGAGGAAGGAATTTCAGGACAAGCTTCAATCTGCTGGGTTACACACACAAAAGGTACCCGGGGATCTGACTCCAGCTTTCCATCCCCCTGCGGTAAATGCAGCCTTCATCTGTGGCTTGTGGGGTCCAGGGGAGGATATGCCCTGCCACGGGGGCCTCTCTCAGGAGGGCAGCCAGGGCTTGTAGGGGTGCAATGTGTTTGTGCTCATCTCCTGGGTCAGCTCTACCAGGCTGATCCACACCAGTGACCAGCACGGAGTCACCCCAGTGCCACCCACAGGCACCTGTACGAGTGCCAGCATTCTCTTTTCTCCCCACAGCACATGACTTGTCTGGAGAAGAAGGTGGTGCCCTATCTGCTGCTGAGTGCACCCTGGAGCCTGCACTGCTGCTGTGCCCAGGAGCTCCAGCTCTGGGTGCCCTGCATGTGAGGGGCTGCGGTGCCCAAGCTTGCAGGGGAAGGGGAACAGTGCCCCAGTGCTCCTGGGTGTCCCAGTCTGCATGACTGGCTGGGTTTCTGTGGGGCTCCGATGGGGTTTGCAGCCTCCTTGCTTCCCAGGGGACCCAGCGATCCCCAGTCACCACTCTTGTCCCATGGAGAGCTCTGGGGTCCCACTTCATTTTGCTTCTGAACTTCTCCTCCAGAGCCCCATCCCTTCTTTCACTGGCTTCTGAAAAGCAGGTTCCTGGGCATTTGGGCAGGGCTAAAGGAGGGGGGATGGTGCTGCTGCCATCATGGGCAAGGAGCACTGTGGCAGGGGGACAGTCCCATCAGAGAGTGGGAGCCTTCACATGGCCACAGGACAGCTGGGGCTGAGGGCAGTGCCAACCGACTGTGGGCTAACTGGTCCCAGTCTGGGACCACCATCAGTCCTTTTGTCCCACCTAAGTAAGCAAGAAGAGGGCTCTGTGAACCAGATAAGCCCTTCTTTCCCTGGGGCTGCTCTGGATGCATTCCTGGAATCAGTGCCTGGGATCTCCACTCACAACTCTGACGTGGCTCCTGCAGGTTTGTTGGCTACCCCAGAAACTACCTGAGCTTTCTGGGGATCTGCAATGAGGAGCTGAGTGCCGGGTGGGAGAGGCCCTATGCTGGTGTGTGCTGTGGGAATGCCTTCCCACCCTCGGGATCTGATCTCCCTGTGCCAGCAGGCTGAGGGCCCTGCTCTCCCCACAGTGCAGCCCAAGTGGATGCTCCATGGTGCAGGAGCTGCTGGTCATCATGGTGGGGAAGCAGATCATCAACAACGTGCAGGAGGTGGCCGTCCTGTGAGTACACCATGGCTTGCCAGGGCCATCACGCGTCCCTGAGCTCACACAGGATGCCAAGGGCACGTTCAGCAGCAGAGGACGTGGTGGCCCTTCTTTTTTTCCTCCAGGAAGCTGAAGTGCTCGTGGCATAAGTGTAAGCTCCTCTCAGCCAAGGCAGGAGAGGAGCGGGAGTCGGCCCTGGTGGAGCAGGCACCCTGGGTTATGGGCCAGCAGCTGCTGGGGCTCAAAGGGCTGCTTGATGAGTACCTGGAGACGGGTAGGGACTGGCCTTGGGCTGGGGAGTGCTGAGAGGCACTGGGAGAGAGAAGGCTGGTGTGGAGAGGCAGGAACTGCAGGAGTTCCCCAGAGGAAGGAGCTTTCACCGTGAGCAGCCTGCAGGTGCTGGAGGGAGAAGGGCTGCCCCGCTCCCCACAGGATCAGGCTGCGAGATGCTGCAGTTGATGCTGTCATCTCAGTCTGTCCCTCCCCACTCCTCTTCCTCCTCTTTCTCCTAGTCCTGCAGTTTGGCTTCATCACCATCTTCGTGGCAGCCTGTCCCCTGGCATCCCTCTTCACCCTGCTCAACAACTGTGTGGTCTGCCTGGACCCCCACAAGCGCATCTGTGACTACCAGCGGCCTGTGGCTGAGGAGGCACAGGGGCATGGCATCTGGGTGGC
>NW_008237174.1:617117-631688 GCF_000691975.1 Corvus brachyrhynchos | reverse complement strand
CTGGGACTCCCAGCGGCCTGTGGCTGAGCAGGCACAGGGCATTGGCATCTGGTTGTCCACCCTGGAGGCCACCACTCACCTGGCCATCATCAGCAACATGAGCTGGGCGGGCGGCCAGGGGTGAGGGGGCTGCAGGTGGAGTAAGGGAACTGGGGGAACTCATCTGGGTGTTGCAGGATGCAGCGTGATGAGGGGAGCTGCAGTGCTGGGGGTGGGTCTGCCTGTGCAGAAGATGCAGCTCCAGCCACGGGCAGTGGGCAGCTGTCATGCTCTGGGCCTTGCTTGGCAGTAACTGGGAGGAGGGAACAGGGCACTGCACTGTGAGCAGCTCTGCTGTCCCAGACCAGCGTCACGTCTGGTTTGTCAGGCTGAGGGAAGGAGAGGCAGAAAGCCACCCCAGAAGCACAGGGCATGAAGGAAGGTGAGGATGGGGTGTCCCCCCAGCTGCAGGATCTGCTGCAGCACATCTTCCTGCTTCCAGGCCTTCCTCATAGCCCTCAGCTCTGATTTTCTGCCCTCTGTGTACCACAGGCATATGTACAACAGCAGCCTGCACAGCTACGTGAACTCCACCTTGGCGTACGCACCACGGGACTTTGTCCTGCACAGCAACACCCCATGCAGGTGGGAGCCCGCTCCCGCCTCGCCTGGCTCCTCCTTCCTTCAGCTTGGATTTTGCCTTTCTCTGCCTCTGCCACAGCAAACATTTTATTTAGCAGAGTGACTTTGAGCCAGGTCCATGCTGCCCACCCACTTCACTGAGGTCCTGGGGGCCCTCACTCATGCCAGGGCTGAGTGTGCACTGGACAGGTCTGTGTGTGGGGCAGTGGGGAGGGTCACTTGCCACCATTGTGGAGGGAGGTGCTTTTGTGAAGATTAAATTCCCCTGGGGCCGGGTGACCTGTGGGACGTAGGTCCCAGCAGAAGCTGGCTGAAGGCTGGTTCTGCTGTGCTCCAGCATGCCCAGCTGGGAGCAGGAGTAACTGCCAGGAAGGTCGGTCAGTACCTGCTGCACTTTGCTCCCACAGATACAGAGCATTCAGGGACCAGGATGGCAGCCTGACCTTGACTCACTGGCAGCTGCTGGCTGTACGCTCAGGTTTCATCGTCACCTTTGAGGTACCAGCTGCTGAGCCCAGCTGGGTGGCTAAGGATGTGCTGCTGGGGCAGGGGTAAGGACTCGCCACCACAGCCAACCCACACGTCCCATCCACTTCCAGCATTTGGATTTCATTATTGGACGTGTGACTGCATGGCTGGAACCTGACATTCCTGAGGCTGAGGAGGTTAAGATGAAGCGTGAACAGTACCTGGCCAAAGAGGCTCTGGCTGAGAACAAGGTGGGCTGCAGCAGGTCATCTCCCTCCTCCTCCAAAGCCCTTTTTGCTTTATGCCCACACTGAGGCACTGGCAAGCAGGAAGGTAGCCCTGGAAGAGGCTGTGGCTGCTCCTGCTAGGACAAGTGCCAGCTCCCTGTTTCTGTGGTTCACGTCCTATTGAAGAAACAGGAGATAAGAAGCAAGGCCAGGGTCACAGATCCAGCTGCAGGCAGGAACTGGGAAACCGAGCAGCTCGCCAGCAGCTGACTATCGTGGCAGAGTACGGCCCAGGGCACAGTACTAGGACAGAGGAGCTGTGAGCAGCAGGTGTGCCATGCCCTCCATGGCTGCCTGGCACCTGGGCATTTGGGGATGGCTGTTGCTGAAGGTGGGAAGGGACACGCCTGGCTCTGAGTGTCTGTCCCAGCTCATTGGTATTACTGCATACATGACCTGGCAGGGAGGGAATCAGAGCGCTGAGAAGGCAGACGAGAGGCTCTGGCTGCGGAGTAACTGAGCAAGAGGGACCGTGGCTGGTGCCTCCCCCTCCTCCCTTATACCAGCAGCATCCCTGGCACCAGCTGCCTGGAGGCAAGCAGGTTTGTGTTTCCCTAGAAGGAGCATGCAGCCTCTGCTGCTGCTCTCACCCCCTTCCTTCGACCCACCACTTGCCATGTGAATCCCACCCCATCAAGGGCATGGCCACAGCAAAGGCTCAGGTGTGCAAACTTGAAAGTCCTCAGCCCTGGCTAAACCCAGCCCAGCATGGACTGTCTTCGATCTCACCCCATCAGCAGAAATAATATCCACCACGCTCCAAGCTGTTTCAGGTTTTATTTTAGAATTTATAAAATTCCAGTGTCATCCATACTCATGAGCCTTTTTACATGTTTGCATATAGTCTCCAAATTCCAAAGTTAAGGCCAAGGGATCATTGCTATGGAAACGTACAATATGGAAGACGTCAAAGAGAAGAAATGGACACATGCCACAGTCTGCTGCGGAAGGAGGGTGGTGGGGGGACAGTACTAGGTACAATCACTTCATGACCTTCTTTAGAGTGGAAGGTTGGGCTGTGGGGCACAAGCCCAAGGCAGTGGGTGCCCTGGATGTAACTCAAGCCTTGCTGTGCAACTGGTGAGGGCACGGGGGCATAAAGAGGAGGAGGGGGTGATAGGCTTGGTGATGCAGGACAGACCTAAGGTACAGGGTATTAACCATTTCCTGACAGACGTAGATGGGAGGGTACCACCCTAGTTCCCCTTTTCCCGTGCTGGAGGCAAGGCCACCCTGGTCCTTCAGGGGCAACCAAGCACTCCACAACAGGCCATGGTCCGTTTCACTTGGTTCTCAGACTAAAGGAGAGCACTGTGAGGTTTTGGTTTGACTTCTGCATAGCAGTGTCTGCCAAGAAGAGCTGGCGCAGGAAGGAAAAGCATCGGCATGTTGGGCCTGCCCCACAGAGGGAAAGGCAAGGCAGCTGGGCTCAGCCTGCCACAGCTGTGCTCTGTCAGCAGCACTAGAGAAGAGAGGCTAGGGCCTCCTGCTTGTCCAAGAGCTGAAGCAGCTGGGACAGAGGAATGGCTCAGACTACAAGCTCTGTAGGACTGATACAGAAAGTGGGGGGCACTCAAAAACCCCACGCTACACACCTCCCTCCATAAAGATGCAGTTTTCCTCTTACTGGCTGGAGGAGCTCGGACACAACCCCCTTTTGAGCAAGCTGTGGCAGGGCCCAGGTGCAAGCAGCCCCAAGTACAGATCACAGATCACCCTCTACCACATGATGGAGGCCTCAGGAGGGCTCAGCACACACATCACCCCCCCAATGCTGTCGGAGCAGAAGCCTGGCTCACACAACCTCTGCAGCCCAGGGCTACGACACAGCTGCACCCATGGCCCTGGGGTGAAGCCCTGTGCTAGCTCAGCATGCAGTCCCTGCAGATTATTCCCAGCCTGCCTCAGCATCTCCATGCTCTGCTTCCCTCTGGAGCAGCTCTCACAGCTGTGCAGACACAAGGCTCCTCTTGCTTCTCCTCCACGCTTCTGCCATTGCTGCCCAGGTGACAGCTGGAGTAGCTGCTAAACCATAACCATCGAGAGGCCCCCATCATACTGATGTCTGAGGTAGAAAGAAGGCAACAGGAACGGTGTGACTGCTGCTCGTGCCGAGCTGCTGCAGCACTCACAGCGGGCTACAGCGTCTCCAGGCTGTGCATCCCGCCAGCTGCTCCTGAGCCGTGTCACTGCAGCGACCTCGGCCGAGCCAAACCTGTCCCATCCGGTCACACTGCCACGTGCTGGCTTCTCCTGCCTGCTCACACTGCTGGGAAGGGGGAACGAGAGACTGCAGGGAACTAGGAGCGAGGTCTCATCAAGCACTGGAAGACTGGTCAAGTGAGCAGGCTGGGGCTGTGCTCGGTGCGGCGCAGGGACACGCGCTTGCTGCGCTCACAGGTGTTTTCCTGACCAGGGTAGCCATATGGTTTTTCTGGCCCCTTCCATCTCTGTTGTCTCTACAGCCTATTGAAGGTTTTTTTTCTTTTAAAAGCAGGTTTCTGCCCTTATAGATTATTTGAAGCTCTCCCCACAGTCAGCTATCAGCATTAAATGAATTTTTGGCAGTTAAAAGGAAAAAAAGTTGATTGCACTCTACAAAGGTAAGGTAAGGCCTGGGATAAACACAAAGGAAAGAGGGCAAACGTTTTGGCTTTAGAAAGTCAAGGAAATTTATTTCCTGAGGTCATGAGACAGGAAGTAGATTCCTAGCCACAGTAAAGGAGGTCTCCTAATGAAGGCGAGAATGCCTAGTCAGACATGCTCAAGAGAGCAGATTGCTCTGCTAGCGCTTGGGAAGCTGCGAATCTTAGCCACTTGGAGTCAATTATGAAGTTTCTAACAAAAACACACACATTTAGTGTTTGAATCTGAGTGGAAGTCTTGTTCCAAAGGAGGAAAGAATATCCATCAAGAGATGAGGGTGGGTCCTATACACGGTGATAGCTGAGGGGAGCAGGATGGGATCTAGCACTCCAGACACCATTAGGAGACCTCTTGGGACAATTGATTTGTGCTCCAGCCGCTGGGTCAGATTTCAGACAGGAAGTATTTGTGGCAGGTTAGTGTCAGGTCAGCGGGCTGGAGGAGTTTCTGCTTCCAGGTCATTATCGTTTGGGTCCCCAGGGAAGAGTCTTGGGGGCCACTTGAGCCCCAAAGCTGGGGAAGTCTTCAGAACTGCTCATATCAGGGGCCTAGAGCAAACAAAAAGGGAACAAGTTAAGCTCCTGCCCTGCGGCGAACTTACATGGTGAGGCCCCGAGCTAAACACCATCGCTGATATCCCAGGAGGAGAGACAATGGGGAAGGGACAAAAAGGATCACTGTGGCCCCAGGACTGCGCAGGGTGGAGGGCCGAGCCATCTAGAGGTGACACTGAGGAGGGTGCAGATAAAGTGAAAAGGGTCCCAGCTCAGTAACTGGGCCACTGGAGTAGGGTCAGGCCAGCCCTGCAGCAGCACTGGGGCAGCTGAGAATGAGCTGCCGCATGTCCCAGCTCAGAGTTGCAAACACTGAGCCAGTTCTGTGCTGCAGCAAGAGTCTCAAGTCCCAGGCCATACCCCTACCCCTAAAAGTAACAAAACCCAGCAGGACACTTCCTGTTAAGGATCCCCCATTCCCCAACAGCTCCACAGTGGTGTAGCCAGAGTGGACAAGAGGTTGGGAAAGTGCTTTGAAAGATGGACAGGTGAGCCCAGGCCTGTACTCAGGCCACAAAGAGCAGCAAAAAGCTGCTTGCTCTGTCACCAAGGAGAGTGCTCTGTGTCCCCAGCACAGACAGAAGTGTCCCCGCACTCTGTGCCCCCCAGCCTGCAGCACAAGCAGCACTCACCTTCTCGTTGTTGACAGTGGCCCAGGGGGCATCTCTCACCACAAAGCCCTTGGATGGGGCCTTGGACTCTTCATGTGAGGAGGGCTTCATGTACACCTGCATTGCCTCGTTGTCCACCACATCTGCAAGCTGCAGTGACACAACCAGTGAGGGGAGGATCTGGATAGCTCCTCAAACTGGTATAAAATGTCCACCCTCCATCTCACCACACTGCAACCTGTTCAAGCTCACCAGCCTGTTCTACAATGACCAAAAACAGTGTGTCTGCACTAGTCTGAGGGCCACAACTTTTAACTGGTCCAAGCTGCTACAAGGCAAGAACATGCACATCCTGGGGGTCTGCACTAGTCTGAGGGCCACAACTTTTAACTGCTCCAAGCTACTACAAGGCAAGAACATGCACATCCTGGGGTGTCCAAGCATTCTCATTCACTGTCCTCTCCTGGACAGAGGGGACAGTCCAGCTGGTTTGAGGGACAGCTGCAGTGGAGACTGACAGCCACCTGCACAGGGCTCAATTTCTCTGATGCAGTGGAAGAAAATAACACATGGACATAGTTCAGACATCCAGCTCTGTGGCAGGGGAAATTCTTGCTAAGCCCTGGCACAGATTTGCTGAACACTTACATATTCCTCCTCCAAGTTCAGGATGTGATCAATAGCTTCTTCCACGTTCTCAGGAAGTCCTGTCACAGTCACACAGTTGGGGTCAGGAGCCCCACTCTGGGGAAAGCGAATATCCACCTGTAACACAAGGAACAGCACAAGACTTATGCCTGCACATCTGAAATGCCAGAGACTCCCTGCGAGCCCTGTCATTAGAATCACAGATCACTCTCACTGATGCCCTCACTGAAGCCAACAGTCTCTTTTGGACCTCCACAGCTCAGACTGAGCTGCTCACTGAGGGGTGAGCAGGTATATACCTGGCCCCAAAGCTTGCCCAGTTTCCTGAGAAGGAAAGCAGAGCAGTCTGTAGTAAGGACCCAACTTCCAGCAGCCCCTGCTGCTCTCACTCCCAGAGGCTTGCTGATTTCTGGGCAGCTCCTGCAGCAGAGACAGGAGAGGGGCTGCATTTCCAGACACTGTCCTCACACTGCTGCAAGCATTTTCACCACTGAGCCATCACCATGAAGAACAATGAGCTTTCTGTGCTTGCCACAGAATAATCACTTTATAGAGCTGGCCTAGTGCACCCCATGCACAAGCACTGTGCTCTCTCACACCCTGCCTTCCAGATGGGTGCCAGAAATCTAAACAAGACAGGACCAAACCCAAAGGCTGCTCATTTGGGAAGCAAACAGTTTGTTTCAATAACTGAGCCCAGCCAAGATGCAGGTCTCCAAAATCCCATCCCTCTGTATTCACATTCACTGCTGCCCCTGCAGTAAAGCCTGCTGCTGATGCCATGTGCTATCAGGGCAGAGGTCCCTGACCTTCCCAGAGCCAGCTGGCTTTGACACATCCACAGCCTTGAGAATATGCCATGATTCCCAAAGTCAAGGGGATCCACAGTGGCCTAGAGGAAATCCAGAGGAATTCTCTGAGTTAAGCTCAAGTAGCTGGGGGGTCTGGGGACAGCCTCCTCACAGAGTATCCCAGCAAGAGGCCTGGCTGCCCACTTCCAGAAATCAGAGTAGCTGACATACACACCTCTGCCTCTCTCTCAAGATCAACTGGGACTCTGACTGCAAGAAACCCAACCAAAGGGCTGCAGAGAAGGACAGAGCTCGTGCTGCTTGCAGGGCGAATCCAGAGCACCAAGGAAGCATTCCCAGGTTCCTCTTCTGTCTGGATTCCAGCAAAACAGGAAAAGCTCCTGGCCTGGCTCCCAGAGGAACATGACTCAGAGCTGAGGTGGTGTGGGGATGCTTCAGCTGGTGTCTGGCTGTGGTGTCCAGACACCCCAGGTGCCCTGGGCCAGGGATGCTGCTCATGTGCTGGTGGAGTTGAAGGTGAGCAAGGTAGCACTGGCTTTTTTTTCATGTCTGTTCTAGCTGAAGGTGCTCAACAAGCACAAGACACAAGAACCACAAGATGTGAGCTCATTCAGCACCAAGCTCTTTACCCAGGAGAAGGTGGCTGCCCAGGCCCAGCCTGACCTGTGTGGCATCGCCCCACTGCTCACCTTGAACTCATCCATGATTTTGCGGATGGCTTTACCACGTGCACCAATGATGCGTGCGTGAACACGATGGTCCAGAGTCACGTCCTCGGAAACCATCTGCTCCAGCTCGCCCACGATCTTCATGATGGCATCCCGGGCAGCCTCGGCGTTCTTCTCATAGCCAGTGATGGTGATCTGGTCTTGGGCCTGGGGCACACGGACATGTGAGAGACCAAGCTCATAAGCAGCTGAGCAAGCTTTCTCCCTGCTAATCCCCTTTACCATCCACCTTATCTAAAGGCAGTGGAGAGAGTTCGGAGCTCTCGAGAAGATGCTCAGAGACAGCCACTAGCTTTCCTTGCACTCTGTCTGATCTCTCACCTGGCTTTCATCATCCTTGTCGGGGAACTGGATGTTGACCTCATGCTCTGTGCGTATCTGGGTGATCACTGCTCCCTTCCGCCCAATGATTTTAGGGTGATACTTGGGATCTACAGTGACTGTCAGTTTGAAGCTTCGCAAGGCCTGGAACAGGAGAAGCAGAGTGAGAACAGGGAACACACCATGGCTGCTCCAGTGATGTCCACTTAAGCCACAGCATTTCCTTCCAGCTTCTGAGATGCGTGAAACAGATTTTGCAAGGCCATGCTTGAGCACCCAAGCCACCCATCCTTGAAAGCACAAGCTGGAGCCTTGCGCTTTGATCAAGTTCAGAGGGAATCTACAAAGAGCAAACAACCACCCAACTCATTCCTCAGCTATTATTCAGAGCTGTGGTAAGGATTCAGTGAGGATAGGTATAGGGAGACTCACAGCACAGTGAGATTCCTACCCACCAGTGTCTCAAAGGTATGTGAAGGTGTGAGAGAGATCTGGACAGTCCAAAGTTATATTCCCAAACTGTCCTGTCAGTTCATGGTAAATGAGCTACCTTTGAGTAACCCATTTATGAGCATTCCACACCCACAGAGCAGCTAAGGGTGCTCCTAAAAGATGAGATGTTCCTCGAGTCTGCACCCAGAAGCTGAAGCCATGTTTGGCTGGAAGGAAGACAGACAGGCACAGGCCTTACCCGATCCTCTTGTTCAGCTTGCAGTTCCTTCTCTCTTTCCAGGAGCCCGACCTTGGCACGGTCCAGGTTGGTAGCCAGCCCAGTGATGGTGATGATATCTGACTGCAGCTCAGGAGCAGGCACCTGGATGTTCACCTGAGTAACAAGCAGCAATTATCACTTTGTATCACTGCTCATTCTGTATCACTTATGATGCCTCTGACTGCAGGCTGGCATCTCGCTGGTCTCCCCTGACACCACGACCAGCTCCCACCCAGGCAGCCTACAAACCACAGAATGGTAGAGGTTGTAAAAGACCTCTGGAGATCCTCAAGCTGGGCCACCTGGAGTCAGTTGCCTAGGACCATTTCTAGATAGTTTTTGCATAGAACTCTGTTTCTCCAGCCCCTGTGACAGCCTAGAGAGGCCAGGAAACAAATATATGTTCAACAACACTGACTGCAGCCAACCTGCATCAGGCCCAGAGGGTCTGGAGAATTCTCCCAAATGGGTAGGCGCAACAGAGTTGTTTCCCAGGGCCCAGGAGGAAAACAACTCTCACAGTGATGAGGAATCCCTGCAGACACCAGCTAAGTCATGCAACATTCACAACATCAACACCGATCACACAGCTTCAGCACAAAACCTGCCAAGCCTTGGACCCAGGGTCCAAAACGCACGGGGATCATTTTCCTATTATGGAGCCTTGGATTCCATGGCAGATCTGAGTATGCTGTAACTGTTCAAACCTCAAACAGTCACTTACAGATTCTCCAGGACAGAGGAGATGGAAGGAAGGGCAACAACTTACTTCAAACTCATCCATCATTTTGCGGATCCCACTTCCTTTCTGGCCTATGATGTAACGGTGAAGATCAAAGGGAACTTCCACCTCAATGGTGACAGGAACCAGAGCCTGCAGGGGATGGAGCACGGTTTACCAGTGGAAAGACTTCTCCTGTCTTCTATCTTGCCATATACTCGCCCAAAAGAACATATTGCTGAACAGAGGTACACTCCCTTGTAGTCAGGATACAAACTTGACAGGAAGAGAGGACAGCTGGGAACACCAAAATGACCTGTTGCATGTTAAAGCACACTTTCCAAACAAGCCGTCTGAAACCCCACCTGGGCAACAGGTTGTTTTCATATCCTTTGGAGACTTGGAAAACATCACTGCAGAAGCATGGCAACGTCTACTGAACCTGGAATGACTCAGCCTCAATCAGACTCCTCCTCTTCCCAGCTGTGCTCCATAAAACAAGCATGTTATGCTTTTATGGCAAGTAACTTGGGGCTGCTTACAAGCTCTAGCAATTGCAAGGTCAGGCCCTACAATTCAAGGTGTCAGGCTAAGTCACAGAGCAGAGGGGCTGCCCTCGAGCAGTGCAGACCCCCTCTACAGCCAGCATCACTGACCACTTGCATTACACCTGGACTGAGTAGCTTTTACTACCCCACCAAAAATTACGTCCAAGCATCACTACTTTAACAGGGTAAGGGGCTGAGAAAGCCACACACCTGCAGTGCCTCCTTTGCTGCCTCACACTTCTCCCTGCGGCCAGAGATGATGATGATATCGCACTTCTTCGGAGAGCTGGGATCTGTGTCCTTCCCCTCCTTGCCTTCCCCACCTTCCTCACCATTCTCCTGCACAGCTGGCTCCGCAACAGGGGCTGAAAACATGGAAAGTCTTGTGTTCAATACACAGAGCCACCTCCTTGCTCATCATCTCCCTCCTCCAGATCCTCAGGCTCAGCCATCAGTGAGAACTCAGAGAGATCTCAGTAAGCCCACAGAGCCATTTTTGTCAGGCTAAGTCCTCATTCTCCCTGTACTCTGCAGTGACAACATGTTCACAACACCCAGGTCTGTGGTTTGACCTCCTGAAACTGTCCCCTTCCCAAGAGGGCAAGGCTGATGGTAGGCCCAGATTCAAGGACACTGCAGGAACACCAGGGATCAGTTCTCTCCATAAATTTTAAGTAAAACATGTCCACTGGAGCAGAGTGTAGGCTACACTACACTCATTTGATCATCCCAACTACCATGTGAACGTGCATCCATAGGTATACCTGGATTTTCCTCCCTGTCAGGGAATTTGATCTGGACGCCAAAGTCCCGGGTGATCTGCTGGATCCGGGATCCTTTGGGGCCCATAATGGAGCGGTGGAACTTTTGTGGGATGGTGCATTCGATTGTCACTTGAGCTTCCTGTGGGAAAGCAGAGTTGCTCTATTGCAATGCAGCCTCTTTCACACCAGGAGACAGGATGTTTGTGCATGGTGAAATCCAAAACGGACAGAGAGGGGTCAAAAAAGATAACAATGGCTGACAGGGGAAGAACTGAAAATTTCCTAGAATTGTTTCTCTCTCAGAGAAGAGGATTTAAAGAAGGCTGCCTTCAACTCAGGATGTTAAAGGCTTCCAAGAGCCAAGCTCAAACTCTTTATTACCCTGAGGAGGAGGAAGCATTAGAAGAAATGAAAAAAAATAAAGAAAGAAGGGAAGAGAACAGGTTTGACAGTTGACTGCTTCCAAAAACCAATACTAACAGTGCAGGAAACCCCTGAAAGCAACCACTGCCCAAGGCCAGACATGGAGAGGCACAAGAAGGCTCTGATCTTTTAATGTCTAGATGCACATCAAGGAGTGGTCTCCTACTTCCACCCCTAAAAACGAAGAAGATGGTCAGAGGAGGAAATTCATTCATACAGCACTGCCATTTTGGAGCCAGCTGCTACCCCCAGGCCAGGATCTAAAGTCCGCAGACCTTGTACGCTGACAGCAAAGGTTCAGATCCAAGAACTACCATGGGACTTGTTCACAAAAAGCTTAGTCATACAGCAGTTTCAAGCAGGACACTGCTGAAGGAACAGAATACAGGAGAATGTAGTTTTTCTACAACATACCAGGTCCTCAATGATCTCCTGGATGCGCTTCTTGGCTGCCTCCACACAGTCCTTGGCTCCCTTGAGGGTGACTTTATCGCTCTGGGTGCCGGAGCGCGGGAAGCTGACCATCACACCACCGTATTCATCTGCAATCTCACGCAGAACTTGTCCTCTACGGATGACAAAGTGGCGGTGGTGCTTGGGGTCAACCACCATGGAGTCTTCAACCACGTTATCCTGCCAACACACAAGAGCTAGTCAACCCTGCCTGTCCTGGTGATAGGCATGAGCTGGCTGTACTCCACAGCAATCAGCTTACAACCTCACTCCAAGGTAAGGAAGGATCTTCCTCAGCTCCCATGAAGGGCAGGGCAGCAAGTATTTTTAGGACAAGCAGGTCCTCCACACTGACTCGTTATACCTTGCCACAGTGAAAGGCAAGAAAGTAGAAAAAGTTCATACCAAGTTCTTGATGAGAGCCTCCAGCTCCTTCTGTGCCTCTTTGACAGCCTCCTCTGTTCCCATGATAGTTATCAGTTCCTGATCTTTATCCTCAGAGGTGGGGAAGATGATGCGGGCCCCTGTGTTGTCTCGCACCTTACGGATGTTGCCACCACCCTTACCAATAAGGAATTTGTGGTACTCTGGCTTTGCACGGAGGTCCACAGTATAACTCTTTGTTTGCTGAAAAGAGCCAGAGACCCACGGAACATGTCAATATATACAAAATATCCATCAGCACCAACAGTCAGCATGTAGATATGTTATGTGCACCTACATGCAGAGCGCTGCAAAAGCAAGGTAGGTGTAGTGTGCCATTGAAAGTAAAAAAGGTATACAATGTCTTAAATTAAAAACACTACCCCAAAGATATTCTCAGGGCCAAAAAACTAACTGTACACTCAGCATGACCAATGAGAGTATGAACAGAGACTTCCCTAGGAGAAGGGTCTGAACAGCACAAAAGGCAATACAATCGTTTGCTAACTGACTACTGCAAGCCAGGCCCCAGAGGCAACCAACCAATTCCCAGGGAGAACATGTTCACATGCTGACCTGAGAAAGCTTGCTATTAAAATGACCAGTCAGTCAGCCAGCCACAACTCAGAGCAAAGTCTTGTAACCAAAAGCTCTCAAATCTGAATGTATGCAGTGAAATGGATGACTGGAGCCAAAATTCAGAGATTAAGAAAAAAGGAGATCTGCAGAGTAAACTGTTTCAGAGAAGTGTGGATACCCAAGAGCATTCAAACCACAGATGCAGGGAGCCTTAACTCTCATTATGTCATCAGCCTGGGCAGAGATGCATTACAGACAGTTCTACTACCCATGAGTGAAGAACTCATTGTCACAAGGATAGAAGTATAGCTTTCTTTTAATCATCCAAACTGTACCCAAATCCTCAAAAGAGGATTTGTTTGACTGATGCCAAAGGCTTCCACGCAGACAGAGGGAATCACTTCAAAAGAAACAGCTGGCCAAACCAACCTGCTCCTTCCCCCATAGGACAAGGCTCACCTTCTCCTCTGCCAGATGTAGCAGCTGTTTCTTGGCTTTCTCCACATCCTGGGCTGGGCCCCTGATGGTCACAGTGTCACTGCCAGAGCCCTCTGTGGGGAAGTGGATGTGGACTCCACCACACTCCTCCATGATGGAGCGGATGAAGCGGCCTTTGGCGCCAATGAGGGAGTTGTGGAGTTTGGAAGGAATAGAGACCTCCACTTCTGTGATGTTGGCCTAAGTGAGGACAGTACGGGGTGTTAGTCAAGCTGTAGCAATGTGTTTGCACAGACTCTTCTTGCCCTCTAACTCCCACATTGCCAGGAGCTTTGCAGAGCTGAGTGTCAGAAATGCCTGACCAGAGGGAATTGAGACTGGCCACTCCTAACTCATGAGCAGCCACAAACTTCAGTTGAAGAGTCAAGAACAGACTGACATCCACATTTGTCTCCTGCCACACCCCACTACAAGTGCTTCTATATTTATATCTCCTATAACTCCTATATTTATGTTTTCAAGCCCCTAATCCACCACAGGCCGGTTGTTTCACTTACCAGTTCCTTTTGGATAGCCAAAATCCTGTGGCGAGCAGCCTCGCAGTTTGCTCTTTTGCCCGTGATAACAATTGTCTCTGAGTTGCTGTTCTCAGCTGGGAGATCTATTTTGGTGTTGCTTTCTTCACGGATCTGCCACAAAAAAAAAAAACATCCCAGCAAAATCATTTGAGAGGTGTCCTGTGTCAGAAAAAAAGGCCTTGGAGGTTTTATTTTACATTACCAATGAGCAGGGGAGACCAGAGAATGAGATTTTGCTGCAGGCAGTCACCATAATGAGCAGTGAAGACAGGAAAGAGATCTCACCTTCTTGATGTTGGCACCTCCTTTCCCTATGATGTTCTTGTGGAATTGTTTGAAGATGGGAACAGAAATAGAAAAGCTGTTTTCAACCTAAGAGAGAAAGGGAGAATTGAAGATTACACCATCCTGGCAAGTGAGGCCCCATCCCAGGAACTCTATAAACAAGCTTTTGACAACAGATTTAGACCCAAGGAATTCTCTATATGGGACACTTCCAAGAATAAGCAAAGATATGCACTTTCTCCTATAGCCCTTAAATAACAGGTATTACCTGCCTGCCCCCATACAGATAGAACAATGTCCACAGTTCCCTCATCTTGAGGTGTGTCAGCCCTAGCCACTACAGGTCTGCCCTATTCCAGGGTTATCCAGGCATGGAACAGAGAAGACAGCAGACAGAAGTCTCCCTTACCAGGTCTGCCACCATCTTTTGCATGTACTTGGTGCACTTCTCCACCTCGTTTTTGGGACCTCTGAGTTGGACAATGTCACTCTTGTGTGCAGGGTCTGGGAAGTTGATGATAACCTGCAGGAAATGGTCACTTAGAGTCAACTCAAACAAATGCAAGAATTATCATGTCAGACATGTGCAAAGGTTGGAGGGATCCTGCACATCCCCTTTGCCATTCAGAAGCAGGTAACCACATCAGCAGTCTCTGGCCAGAAGAACCATCTTCTCATACACATTACATGTATGAGCAGACACATATCAATCAGTTAGATATTTCTCACATTTACAGGGACAACACATTTATGACTTAAGTGACCATACGTCTATTACCAATGTAGGAAATATGCCCTCTGAATTCCTCATCTCCCAGAAAGCCCTACCTCTGGGAATTTCTCCCGGATTTCCCGGATCCGCTCGCCCTTCTGCCCAATGATGGTCCGGTGGAATTTCTGCTCAATGATTAGGTCCTTGGTGCGTTCATTTTCCTGTGGAGAACAGAGTTT
>NW_008237174.1:605445-616841 GCF_000691975.1 Corvus brachyrhynchos | reverse complement strand
ACACAGAGTGTTCAGCAGGAGAGACACGTACTTGTAATTACCAGTTTGCTGCCCAACAGCTTACTTGTCATCAGTGTTTTTCCTCCAGACATAAGTCACTCTAGGTTGACTGAGAAGGGGATCCAAGGGAATAAAGGAACTTGCACTTGTCATGAGATCCAAGTGCTCAGTGGCCAAGGGGCACACACCTCCACCAGAAGGTTACTAGGGAACACAAGAGCTCAAACCCTCCCAGGCATCACATCCCACTAACCATACGGGAAGCGAGTTCCAGCAGCTCTTTCTTGGCCTGTTGGACCCCCTGTGGGTCTCCTTCAATTCTGATCAGGTTGCTCTTCTCATTGTCCGGGGGAATGCGCACAGACACCTTGTAGAGGTCCTTAATCCTGTTAACTGCAAGGAAAGGGATGTGGTGACACACTCTGCTAGGCCAAGATTTGGAAGCAAAGACACCTTTGAGGCTGTTTAAGAAGTACATCAGCCTCTGAGGAAAGGCCAGAGGGGTGGAGTTGAATCAGAGGAAAGTGCCTCTTCACTCTGGGGTTCAGCAAGAGCAGATCTGTGCTACACAGGAATCTGTACAATTAAATACTATGGCATCTAGAGCCAATAGCTCACTTGCCAGAGTGAGGCATCTGTTTCTTCCCCAAACAGCACCGTATTTAGACTAGAAGATACTTATTAATTTCTAATCCTAAATTCTTTTTTGGGGAGAAACTCACCATGCAGATTTCTACCACCCCCACCTCAGTTCTAAAATGAAATTCACATAGGCCAACTTGAAAAAAAAATAAAAGACAACTCTCCAACCTCCCCAACATACAGAAGTTCTGCCAGGACATGGCAAAGTAATCTGTTCAATTTTCCCTGACATTTCCAATACATTAAAGCCATTCCAAGGCCACACTGCCCATTTATCTCCTTGTGCCAACTTCACTCCAGAAGGGCAGAGGCAATGTAATGGAGGCAGCACCCTGGTTGAGCTGCAGAGCCATGATATGATTGACTACTCACAGAGAGTCTGGGCACAGGAAGGATAAGAAAGGCACTCCACTTACTGTTAGCTCCGTTCTTGCCAATGAGGTGTCGGTGGAATTTGTGGTCAACGTTGATTTCTGCATAATCCATCCGGTTGATCTATAAAGAATTGTACAGGGCTAGGCAGGGCAGGCCCCCTCTGCTGCTGCCTGTGCCCACTGCCAGTGCAGGCACTAACTCCAGCTGAAAGCTACAAGCACTCCTCCTGCTAGTGAGCAGAGCAGAACACTCCTCTGCTTTGAGCTGAGAGCACCATGCTTGTGAAACATTTAAAGGGACTTAAATGCCTCTCCAGCTGTGACTGAAAGAGAATCTTCCCTTCTCTGCATCAAAAGACTTAAGATGTGCTGGTGATTTTTTAAGAAAAGCTTCACAACCAAGGTTTTTGTTCATCTGTCACACAACTTGCCTTCTGCAAGGTCTGTTAAGCCTGTGAAAATACTCACAGATGTGACCTACACTTTATCTCTGCTCTGTTGCCCCACCTTTCCCTGCTTTCTTCTTATATACCAGAACTAGTACCACCAACTTACCAGATCCTTGACCATGACTTCAATCTGTTCCTGAGCCACATTCACATCTTCTGTAGGTCCTTCCAAAGTGATTTTGTCTTCTCCTTCAGTGAATTCGATGTGAACCTTGAGACACAAGGCAAGGAAATCAGTAAGAATTTTCCAAGACACAAGCCAGGTCAATGCTGTCAGTCAGGCCTACACCATCAATCCCTACCACTAAGGGTACACATGGTTTCAGAAGTAGGCAAGTTACAATTTTGGCCACATCACAGTGTCTAGAGCATAAAATTTTCATGCTGTCCTGGAGTCTGCAAGGGCTTTGGAGAAGTTCCTCACCTAACCTTTCTCCAGATACCATCTAACTCACCAGGGAGAAGCCTCATTGAAGTCAGCATTTCCAGGTCTCCTACTACATCAATTCTCCAAATAGTAACACATAAAGCTTCCTTTGAAGGACTCAACCCTTGAAAGTAACACAAGATGGGAAGTGTTCGAGGCAGTAGAATTTGGTAGTTCCCCTGAATATTATAAGATCTGTGCCATTTCCTCCCTGGTTTTATCCATGCTAAAATACATTTCTCTCTCTACAAAGAGTGAGCTGGATTAAACCATACTCTACTTTGCTAAGCTAATAGCTCATCCATACCTTTGGCATCTGCTGAGTTATTTTGGCCAGGTTTTGTCCTTTCTTTCCAATGATGAAACGATGAAGCCAAGAGGGGGCTGAGACCGAGGAGACGGTAAAACTGTTGGCCTGAGAGACAGAGAAGCTGTTGGGTGAACAGACTGAAAGAGGCCTTCACAAAAATTCACTTCCAATTCCCATGCTGCACCCTCATTATTGAGTTCTAAGCTGCATCTCTGGCAGCCTGACAGAGACCACCCCCTCCACCTGTCAGAGCCCAGGGATGTATCTTTGTGGGGCTTTCAAAGGAGGCCTGGCCCATCCAGTCAGTACCTTTGCATAGACTTCAGTCAATGCTTGCCCAAGCTTTTCAGGCTCGCCTCGCAGTATCACCGTCTCCGAGCTACTGTCAGTGGGTGGGATCTCGACAGACACTCCAGTTTTCTCCAAGATCTCCTGCAGGGAATTACCCTTGGGGCCGATGACATACTTGTGCTGGGACTTCTTCACCTCCACAGCGATGGTAGTAGTCTTCTTTTTCTGTAGGAGCAGAGGCACTGGAGCATCAATCACAAGGGAGCAGGGAAGGACAAAAGTGAAAGGAAGAGACACAAGATGCAGTGAAGCTCAGCACCCAGGAAAGATCAAAGCAAAGGTGAGCACAGGAGTTCTGCAGTACTCTAGCATCTCTGGGATCCTGCCTACAGAAAGCCCTATTCTCAAAAATTTACAGGTGAAATACAAAAATTCTGTTTAAGCTCCCTGGAACACTACATGGAAGAGACCACATACACACCCCTGCCCTTGCACAATGCCCAGCTGTCCCCAGGCAGTGCTGTAATGCAACACCACGCTGTAAGATGATTATCTGTGTTGAAATTCAGACTGGTACAAAAACAGACGTAACCATGAGGAAAAACAGACCAACAACCCACAACAAGGATATTCACAGTGATGCTGGCAGTGGAAAATAAACTGAAGTGAAATTTACTCTTCAGCAACTTCTACTCATGAAACAACTTTGATACTGTCAGTTGGCCACACTGTAGCCTTCACATTTCCCTCCTTCCTTTGCAGCACCTGTGAAAACATGCACCCAGAGAGCTCTTTGTGGTCTGCTAATTTCCATTACACAAAAAAGCAGGAGATCTGTCACCTCCTCGGCAGAATCACCCCAAGTCCCACTCTGCTGAGCAAGGAAATGACAAGACCCAGGTCCATGTACTGCAAGGGCTGCTGAGCAAGAGCTGACACGAGGAGTATGGAACTGAGGGATGCAGAGAAGTAGAAAAATAAGGGAAGAAGGGCTGTGAGCAGGTGGGGGGAAGATGGGAAGCTCTAGGGACCGTCCATACCTTCTCCTCATAGATCTTCTTAACACGAGCCACAGCCTGGGCTAGCTGTTCCTTCTCCCCTGTGAAGACTATCTCTGTCTTGTTAACGCTGGGCGGAGGAATGTTGATGCGTGTCCCTGTCTCCTGCATGAGCTCACTCACCAGCTTGTTGTAAGGGCCAGCAATGAAGGGATGGTACACTTTCTCCACATCCAGCCGCTCCACGGCACGCTTATCCTAAAAGTATCCAGAACAGTCCTCAGTGGAAACTGCTGTCAGTATTACCATCTCTGCCACATACAGCTGAATTCCCAGTGCTGTCTTGCTTGACACTCTAGCCCAAGCACCCTTTCCAGTTTGCAGGCTCCATCCCTTTCCATCTAAAAACAGTGCTGTTCCAAATTGATGATATTCACGTCTGTAATCTCCCGTCTTATCTCAGCTGGCATCTAATATGGTTCACTTCAAAGTACAAAAAGTGCTCATCTGACTTTAGAGACGGATAAAAGGGTGCACCAGAAGGTGCAGAACCTGGAAGCAGTGATCAAACAGCCAGTGGAAGGGTATACACCTCCGTTCAGACTAACAGTGTTAACACTGGCTGTGCCCATCGTGGCTACAAACATCTAATATACCATGGAGAACCAAAATGGCCGTTCAGATAATAACATGAGAGAGATCACAGGACTGAAGTACCTGCTCAGCAGAGATAAGCAGGATCTCGTGTCGGGCCTTTTCAATCCCTTCTTTAGTGCCAGTGATCTTGATCTGGTTGCTGGGGTCATCTGGGCGGGGGATCTGGATTTTGGTTGCAGTTTTGAGCTCCAGGTCCTGCAGCTTCTCACCATTCTTTCCAATGACAAAACGATGGTGCTCCTTGGGAATGGCAACTGTCGCTGAAGCCTGCAACACAAAGGCCAAGAATCTATGAGAGCCCTTGCCTGCACAGGGAAAGCTCTTCAGATGCTGCTTAGTGGCACAACTGAGGAGGAAACACAATGCCTTCTGGCACATCCTGTCCAAAGACTGATACTACACCAGAGGAGTAGATCTATGGTGCCTGTATTCCAGGAGTCTAAAACCCACTATTCCCTCCAAAGCCTTCTGTTTGCCCAGGAGCAATACTCTGAATAAGCAAAGGCCTTCAGGCACAGATGAGGAGGTGTCTACACACCACTGTCTCACGGTCTCTCAGCACCAGAGAGCAACTGGGATGACAGCTCTGGGGTAGAGTTTATCTGAACTCTGATATCTGCTGCCAAGGCTACAGAGAAGAAGACATAGTCTGACTCCTAGGAAACCGAAATTCAACACCAGAAACTTACTCCGGCAGGCAGAGAGCTCAAATATGCTTACCACTACTGGGTGCTAAGGTGTCTTCAATGCAGCACACGCTGCTTCAGGGACTGCTTCTAGACGGCTCCTCTCGAAAAAGAGGGGTCCTCAGAGCTTCTCTCAATCTAGCATTAAAGGGCTGGTTTATAACAGGGATTCCTGGCTTCTTCCCTTCTCAATGAGTTTTTACTGACCTTACTGATAGTTTAGGATTGCTACTATGCTCTTGATCCTTGTGAATATGTAACTACTAACTAACTAGACACTTACAATTCAACCTACAATAGAAAAAGAAATAAATCAAATCAAAGCCAGATCACTTGGTGTGACTCTTCAGCTTTCTGTCCACATTAGGCCAGCCAAGCCTAAGAGAAGTTGCAACACAAGACACACCTTTCAGACCTGGGGCCAATTAGGAGGGATATTTGAGGACAGTGGGGTATGGATCTGTGGTAGTACAACCTAAACTATTTCTTAAGATGCACATTATGTAGGGTTTGTCCCTTTTTCTTCCCTCTGGCAGGGTATGACACACAGGCTGAACAGCACTGAGCAGATACGGTACTACCTACCTACTGCATTAACTACCTTGGACATTACACTTTAAAACACACCATGACACCTGGCTGTGATATATCTTAACAAGAACTACCATTTTGATAATGAACTCAAGAACCTGAAGGCAAGAAATCAAAATTCAGAGGACTGAAAGGAGAAGCAACTGAAACAAGGAGTCTGCAATTACTTACCAATGGGGCTCAAGTTACACAACCCAGAACCCTGATCTGAAGCTTTCAGCATTTGGCAGAACTCCCTCTTCTCTACTCTTCTTTCTCCCAACCCTCCACATTCTTCTCTGAAGGACTTCAGAGAAAGCACCATTCCATTCTCACACACCACAAATTTTGTGTGAGGGGCCTGTACCCTGCCAGCACCAGCACCTCAGCACAAAGTCACAGATTGAAGACTCCACCCTTCATGCAACACCATGGCCTGTAATTAACTTTGAACCCTATTTTAAGCCTCATTTCCATTCCAAATTGCCAATTGTGTGCTTTGAAAATACATGGCAAAGCTGAATTAGTCATCTAATAACACCTCTTTGGCTTATAAGCACACACACCCAAGGGTCTCAAAGCATTTGGGAGTCTTGGGGAAGAGCAGGGATCAAGTGAGAAACAGTTAGCTGCCCTCACCTGAGTCTGCAGTCGAGCAACAATTTCCTTCCGAGCCTTCATGACTGCTTCCAGCTTGCCAGAGACCATGATGGAAAGGCCCTGGTCCTTCGCGAGAGACAGCTCCAGGTGAGCTCCTGTCTTCTGCATGATGTCAAGGCAGATCTTGGCCTGCTCGCCTTCTCCAAACTGATTCATGTCCTTGTATTTCCTCTCCTCCAGCGGCACATGAAACACCTGCCCAGCCACAGACAGATAAAAGGGCACAGCAAGCTGTCAGTGTGCTTTTGCCTCCTCTCTCTCTCTCATGCCCATACAGGACTTAAATGGCAAGCTGACCTCCCAGGTTTGTGCACTGCATCAACCAGCTGTGCCCAGGGAAGTGCAGGAGCACTGCAGCACGCAGTCTGTCCCACACTAGGAGTCTTCCTAAAGGGGGATTAGCACTCACTACAGGAATTCTGCAATGCTCCCTTCAGGCCTGCTTCAGCTATTTGTGGAACAGGGATACAGAGCTCTTTCTGGACAGTTTTCCAACACATCCCTCCCCTCCAGAGCAGTCCTAGCTCTCAGCTGCAGTACCAGGGTAAAACACAACAAAGAAGCTGACATAACAAGGATTTCATACTTCAGGGAATGCTTCACTTCACGTACTTTTGGGAGCGGGGAAAAGACAGGACATAAGACATCCACTCCCACCAACCTGAGTGATGACAGAAGCCTTTATTGGTCGAATTTTGCTCCAGGGACCAGTAGGTTCCTGGGCAGCTTCCAAACATGGTGCTTTCTCAGGGAGTGGAGGGAAGGCTTCCTTGTAGGTTGGAGGATCATTCTCTTCTTCAGAGTTTAAAGCTGTAACTAGAGTAATGCAAATAGGGTAAATGAGTTACTTTGCCTGAAGAAATGCCCCTGTTCACAGGCAGTGCAATTGCAATTAGGCACCACTAACAAGGGAGAGCAAATGGCTTGTGCCCTGCTATTAATCCTATTACAGCTATGCCTATGGGGCTGCCAAGTCTGGAGCACGACTGACATCAGCATAGCACAGACTGCAGTGAATGCCACAAACCACCAGCCTTGTCTGAGCTGGCACAGTGGGTGCAGGGAGTGAACATGCAAGTGAATGGTGGCAGCAAGCAGCACCTTATTGCCAACTTTGTCAAGAGGGGTTCAATTAGGGGAAAACAGGCTGAGCAGAAGGAAGTGAAAGGACCAGAGCAAGGGTGCAGGTCAGAAGGGGACAAGACAAATATAAGCCCAGGAAAAAGGCAGAGAGAAGGGCTATAGTCAGGGCAAAGTCTAGACAAAGCTTGTAGGCCTGTACATTATGTTCAACTCAGTTGTGCACTGGGCCATACCAAATGGGGCACTTTGCAGCTGGGGACAGATGCCAAAACCCATCACTGAGTCAGTTCACAGGGTTAGTGACCACCCCCAGCACCTGGCTGAGCAAAGCGTGGAAATGACAGCCCAGCACACTGATCCATGAGGTTCTCGTGTAGCTCAGTGCCCCACTCTTGCACGTGCCCCATCCTAGGGCTGACAGCACTGCTAGCCAGAACTCTCTGAAGTGTTCAGGCCTGTCTCCTCACAGCCCTGCACTGTGCAGCATCATCACTGCGCTGCTGGAGGTACAAAGCTAGAGTCTAGCAAAATGCTAATTTAGGAATGAAGAATGCACACTTTTGGGGAACCAGACACATGGAACGAGCTTGTGCAAGAGCAAGGAATCTTGCCTGTGCAGTCTGGATCTAGAGGTACATCACAGGAACTCAGTTGTGTTTGCTCACCTTTCACTTGCTGCTGGGCCAGGCCGCTGCGGTGTTCAGCAAAGCTCTCCTGGGTCAAAACTGCCACAGAGCTCATTGTCGACTTCCCACCCACACACAATCCGGGTATGCCACTGGAAGAGATGGAGGCAGCAACACTATCACCAACACCACCCAGGATGCACACAGTCACTCCAGGAAGACAAAGTGTATGTTACTAAGCACTCTTCCAGTCATCCTCCTGAAAAGCACCCACAGTGCCCATCAGCTGCCCAATTTCCTTGTTGAACCAGACAGGAACTCAGGATGGATATTTCCTCCCTACAGTCGTCACCAAACCTAAGCTCCTCCCTAAGAAGGCAGAGGATGTGTAACCTAAGAAGGTCACTGGAAAGGGGGACACCACAAATTTTTAAAGTGTATTCTAATTAATCTGAAGTACGGTCTAATCAATCTATTCATTATTAATGGCGGGCAATTTTTAAATGAGTATGTGAACGTCTGGATAGTCAGTCCAAGACCATTGTGTATCCCTGGAGAGAAAAGAGATAAGAAAAGTTGCCTCTTCCTGAGAAACTTACTGAGGTGCCTGACTGAGGGACATATTCAGAAAGCCACTCTGTCTAGCAAGCTCAGCAAGATGTTTGGCTCTACCAAAATAAGAACTTACCAGCTAAATGGTCAGTAGCCAGAGAGTCCGTCCTGTAAGCTGCCTGTTTGTCAGCCTGCCAGCTTTTGCTTTATAGAAAAAAAGAAATTAAAATAAATAAATTAGGTCCAAGACAACAGAAAACCATGACACCCCTGTTACTGTAACTTTCAACAGAGCACCACCTGTATGTTTCAAAGTTGCACCTTATCCAAAACACTCTCATACCCAGTTGCATCTCCTCATACATGACACCTGTCGTGTTTTACTAGCTCTGCAGGCAGTGCCACTATCTACTCAAACTTCACAGCAGGAAGTCTGGAGTAGTTACTCTTTCATCACACTGGCTACAAGAGTAGCCATACAGTATCAGGCAAAAAATTAATAACAGATGTTCAAGACATGAAATTTCAGGGTTGCAAGCAAGACCTTCTCTAGTCAGAAGAGACTAACAACCTGAAAACCTGCCAACAACACTGCCATCAGTCACAAGTTAGGAATGTAGTTCAGTGGAGCTTGGGTGAATCAACATAGACATCCTCACAAACTAAGGCAAACACTCAGGGCTCTTGACACTCATCTGCCGGGCAGCCCAGCTCTGCAGTTTTTATTGCAATAAGATCATGCACCAGGCACGAAATTCTGTCTCCACACCTAAATCTGAAAGCTAGAAGAAAATTCACACTGGTTTACATGGACTATTTTAAACATGTACACAAGACAGAAGCAGGAAGAGAAAGACACTGCTGGGAAGGACTTTCCGTCTCCTGAATCCGGATCTGCAGATTTACTGAAAAAGCGTTTAGGAATACAAGTGAAAATGTAAAAGCCAGTACAGTACACACTCTGTCAGTTGTACCAAATCCACACCCAGAGTCCCCCAGAGCTGTGCTTCAGCAGAGCTTGCATTCTCCTAAAATCCAGTGCCTCTGCCTGCTCATGGGACAAGGGGCCCCTCTCCCACACACACCCTGCAGTGCTGCTTGGACCATCTTCTGTACAGCAAACTTGATCGCTTTCTCAGGAAAGTGACAGCTGCCATCTCTGACCTCTCATTGTTCTAGAAAAAGCTCCCCAAACCGGTGCCACTCCTAAAAACACAGCGTTGCTGATGGGGTGTCTCACATCATGCTAGAGCTATGATGCAGTAAGGGAAGCTGATGGTGGCAGAAGGAGGGAAGAACAGGGAGAGCAGTGATGCAAGAGTCATACAGGCCTGATCTGCACCTCAGCCAAGGCTGTTTTTTTCCCCTACTTCAACACGCCTTTTACAGGCAGAAGGCAGCACAAACTGTGCTGTCAGAGCAATAGAGCTAATGTTGCAATTAATCCTGGAATGAGGCAGCAGGTACCAGGACAGCCAGTCATGCTGCTGAAGTACAGGTGCTGCAGCAATGCAGATCTCTGCAAGGCATTTGCTGCTGTACAGAAAGGGTGGCTAGTAACCTGGAGAGCAGATTTTTTTTACTCTGGCTAGTAACCTATTTTCTTGGAGAAATCTCCTTGCTGTCCAGGGTTATGCCACAGTGTAACACGTGGTTATGTGTCCATGGCACATGCCTGCATGGCTCAAGCTGCTGCAGATCCAAGGAAAGCAAGTTAGTGCCATGGCACCTGTTCCAGACTATCTTGGCAAGGCCTGCAGGCTCCGTGGCAGCTCCTCCAGCCTGTTGGGTCACTAACAAGGGTGCCACCACCTCATGGCAAGTTCCAAACGAGGCCAGGAGGGAGAAGCATCCTAGGCATCACAAACAGCTGTCAAGCTCTGGCTCTGCCTTGCTAATGGCACAGATGTGCTTATAACTCTCATTTCTCCAGAAAACACCACCTGGCTGATTTTGCATGTGTTCTGCTCCTTAGAGGAGGGTAAGGATAAGAAACCAGTGAACGACACCCAGTATAGTGCCTACTTGAAAGCCACAACCTCAAGGCACAGCTGCTGGTTTCACTGTGTACACACCAGCTGCAGAGATCTTCCTTGCTGCCTCCACCTCAGAGAACAGCCAGACATTCAATGAGAAATCAAAGGGCAGTGTTTATCCATATGAATTTCTGCTTCGTCACCCATACAAGAAGCTAAGAACAAATACTCCTCATCTCCAGCAATCCCAAGCATCTGGTATATTGTAGGCCCCAGGGATTAATCTCTGGCCAAAATCAGAGGCAACCATTAGAATGGTATTTTAAACATAATGTCAAAACCAGCAGCTCAAGCACTGCATTTGGATCTTACACCTCCTTGGCTTCCCACTTAGGTTTTGAAACTAAGGTTACAGCTACGTCATGCCAGTGTGCAGCTGACTGGGTCAACAGGTTTCAAACTGCCTGGTTGATACACTGCCTGTGGTGCTGGCCTCGTGCACCAAAAGAAGTTACAGAAGTCTAGAGCACACTTCAGTAATGAGAACGAAATCATCCTAAAAAGAACCTCCAGCAAGGGGCAGAGCTAATCACACGGCAAACATTTGTATGAAGAGAAACAAAGGCAAAGTCATGAGTTACACTGCCAATACAATCAGCTTTTGTGGATGGAAATGTCAGCTATACGTTATTTAAAAGTATATTTAATAAAAACATGATCACTTTTTTAATCCCATGCAGCAAGAACCGCACATAGCAACAGGACTGGGCTGATTGTGGTAGGCACTGTCCTCTGCCAAACGTTCACGCAGGACAGGGCAATCTCTTGGCTGATGAATGGACACAAATGAAAATACTTGCTTTCTGAAACCCGACGAGCTTCCTCAGAGATTGGAGGCCCAGGCCCCCCAGTTTTGGGGGAATCACGCTGACACAGCTGCTGTGTGGCAGAATGCAGTCTCCCTTCGTAGCGATTCCCGACTTAGTACACCATAGAGTGCAACACGACCGCAGCCCTGGCCGCGGGCAGCCCTGACCCATCCCCCATGTTTACTCTTCCACTAGCGCCGGCCCCGCCACCACGTCTGGGCCCCGC
>NW_008237174.1:601664-603644 GCF_000691975.1 Corvus brachyrhynchos | reverse complement strand
CCGAACCGCCCGCGGGTCTTTACCCAGCCCCGCGACGGCCCCAGAGCTCAGGATTACCCACTTTGGTCAAGCCCAGTTTCACGCAGGGTTAGCGAGCAGTGGCTCATGAGGGCTCTGATCAGCCTGAAAACCACAGCTGGCACCGCAGAGAGCAAACACCTGGGGCTCCTGCCCGGTGCCGCGAGTGGAGAGGGACAGCGAGGCCCCAGCCCCAGGTGGCCCCTTGATCCGCCTCCTCCTGCACAGACTCTGACAGAGCAGCAGCTACCTGAAGTGAGGCTGCAGGCAGGCAGAAGGGGCAAGGTAAGAGTAAAAGTAGGAAAGAAAAAGAAAAACGAACAAAATAACATAAAATCCCCAAAACCACAACACACCCCCTCTCTCCCAGAAAAGTAAAAAAAGAGAAAAGCCCCTCTTCTTATTCCAGTCTCTAATTTGAAAATGGGGAAGAGTGAAGGGGGGGAAAAGGCAAGCCAGCAAGCACAATACCCTCCTTTCCTGCATAGAGGATGTTTATTAGTTTGTGCAATATAGATGTTTTTAATTATTAGCTCTGCGCTCTCAGGGAACCAAGGAAAAAACCCTGTCTCATCACTGTAAAAATACATCAGATTTGAACTGATTTTTGTGTTAGCTCATTTTCCTACACAGCATTAATCTTTCTCATAATTCCTAACACACTTAGTGACTGGTTTTCGCATTCCCACCTTGAGAGAGAGCACTTCCAGGCCCTAGCAAACAAAACAAAAGACGCTGCTCTGTGGAGCTCTGACCACAAAAATTTGAGGTCTTTGGGATAACTGCTTTTGATTACATGCAGTAGATTTTAGAGATTTTGTGCACTGTATTTATAGAAACATGGATGCTATTTAGCCTTTAGTAAAATTATTACTTATTATTAAACAAGAGTATATTTCTCCATTTCTCCTCTTTTTATCTTATAGCTGGGAAGACATCATCAAAACACTTGAATTTTTTGACACAAACAATTTAGAACTATAAATAAAGATACACTTGTGGGTGAAATCAGGAAGTCTCCTGAACAGAGGAGAACAATCATCAAGAACTGACACCATGCCCAGGCACCTCCGTGATCTATCTCCCCCACCCCAGCCTCTCCTCAGAAAGTCTGGGGATGCAGGAATCCCGCTCCAAGCATGGGGTTCTCCACAGAAAGGCACTGACCAACTGCTGCCACGTCATATATGCTCCAGGAGCTGGCTCTAGCTGCTCTGCCACAAACTGCCTGGGCTGTGGGTGCCACAAGCATCCATAAGGCACACAAGCAGGCTGGTGCCTACCAAGGCATTGATGTGCAAGAGCAGAGCTCCAGGGACCTGGGCAAACCTCAGCACCTCCAGACTTTGGGCAGCAGCTGCAGTGCAGGGTGCTGCAATTTGGGACTCAGAACCTTGCTTAAGGTGCAGGATGCTTTCTTTTCTGGTGCTTTTGCTCCCTGGTGTTTATCTCCCCAGCGCAAAGCAGGCAGGCTCCTTCCAACACCCTAACTTCCAATTAACTCTAACTTGAGTAAGTACCACGATCCCTTGTGCCAGGGAACCACAGAAGCATCGCAACCTCCAGCCTACAGCATCCTCAACATCGTGCTCACCCAACACCCGCTCGTTATCTGGTGCAGCAGGGGCCCTCTGTGGGGACATGCCACCTTGTGCCTCTGGGATAACCACATGGCCCTCTCCTGCTCTCTCTATGTAGTGCTGCTGCAGCCACGGGTTTCCAGGTCATTATGGATTTCTGGCTTCTATCACAGCTTCCTCTCCAGGTCTGCTTAAGAGGCAATCTTCCTCTGCCTGTTGCTCTTCCTTTATTTCCAGCTGCAAGTGGTGGAAGGGAAGCCTGCCAGTCCCAGAAACTACTGGAAGGCCTCGAGCACCTCACTGTGTGCCACCCTCAAATAATGATTTCTGCTGAAGGAAACCTGTCACAGGCTGTTCTCCTTAGAGGAAGATCATCCACAGG
>NW_008237174.1:590497-601650 GCF_000691975.1 Corvus brachyrhynchos | reverse complement strand
AGAGGTGTGTGTATGGGGGGAAGAGCTCACCTTTCCTCCCACATTCAGTAAGTGCAGAAGCGTCCTGTGCATGGACAAAAGCACATTTAGAGAGTGCCAGGAGGCTTATTTCCACATCCTGCTCCCACCAGCACCAGACCATCCATGTCCCATCCCATACCTTTTCTTCAATGAGGCTATGGAGTATGGGCAGAGAGGGGTCTGCAGGGATTGCTTCAGGCCTGCTCTGTCTACTTACTTGCCCACAAAGACAACCTCTCACTAAAAATTAAATTAAAAATACACGTGTCATGGAGATGTGTGTAAAATGGCTCTGCTATAAGCCAGGTGTAGAAATTGGTAGCTGAGGGGAATGGAGACAGAAGAAGGTATCCAACCCCTTGACAAACACTAAACTACCACTCTCCCTCCAGCAACCCATATTTTGGCAGCATTACAGCAGACCCCAATTTCATGACTTGTTAGAACAACTGATTAAGAAGTCTCCCAAAGAGAACACCAAAGGGTGGCAGAAAGGGTAAAGGATTGGGCAGTGCATAGTTTCCATGGCTTATCGGACTGGCAGCTCATATCACCAGTCTGAGGGAGGACACAGAAATGGGACCAGCAAAAACATCAAACACGCACAGAGATAAAACTAACACTGAATCGGTTTGGGGCTTGTTTTTTTGGAACATGTGTTCACCCATGTGAAGGCAAGGTTGAGGAGTTAAGAAGCTTTCCATAATCGCTTCACCCCAGGACTCTTAGGGAAGGGAGAGGAAACTGCACCTTAAATGACTGGAGCAAAAAGGTTGGTCTTTCCTGGCACATCTACCCTCGGCTGAGCTGGGATTTTGCAAAGCATTTCTTCTAGCCTATTTGTATTTTTTGTTGTTATAAGAGAGTCCTATTTTTCCTGCCAGAAACCGAAAGCCTTATTTGGAAAGCAACCCAAGTATGTTCCAAAGAGTGTGTGCTGTGATTTTATTTCCTGTTAAATATAACCCCAGATTTCTAAAACTGTACAAATAAGCACCTTTTTGTACTCTGGGTGCTTATCCCACACACTCAACTCAGAGAACACCACAAAAGAGCTACCCCTGAAAGCATCCATTTCAGCACATCCCTTGCCAGTGGCATTAAGAAAAAAGGGCTGGGGGTATACTTTGCATCACACTAGAAAAAGGAAGCAAAAGAGGATTCAGGATGCAGGGCACTTGTATGCCAGAGAGTACTGAGGTTCTCAGCCAAAGCAGGATATGTGTCTCAGCTCTACAGCTATCGCTGTGGCTCGCCAGGGGATCTTCCAACAGAACATTTGCATTTCTACAGAAAATCTCTATTAAATTGAAGCTGAGTCAAATTACATAGATCATTCTGCTAAGACAATAAAAAAAGTTTAATCATTAAAAAATGACTGAATGTGAGTCCACATTGCTTATGTCTCTGGGACTTTGAGACTAGTTTTTACTTATTTGCCATGAGGAACAAAACTTCCAGGGACGTGCAAATCAGACACCTATCTTCTGCATTCACACACCAGGGCTAGGAAGAAATTATTCCATAGGCTAAATTCTGCCCCTTGGCTGTACTTAATGCAGCCCCTCCATCTTCAGAGGCCCACTGCAAATACCTAATTAGAGAACTGAAGGCAGAAAGAGAAAAGTCTACCCAAGCCTAGACACTAATCCCAGCTCCAACCACTTAGTGATATTGAAGTGATAGTGAAGAAGGGAGGGTGGTGGAAGGAAGATGAGCGACTATGTATGTTTGTCTCACACAGGATCTGGGTGGTATAAAATACAGGGTCCCAGGTGGGTGCAACACCACCTGCCTTTCTCCTGGTAACCTACATTGTTTATTGAGGGCAATTCTCTTGCAGGAACAGAAGAGCTGACTAGATATTGAAGGAAAATGACAAACCTCAGCAGGGCTCTCAGGCCAATATGGGTCTTTAAAAGACTTATTTCCTGGGCACTCTGACAATAAAATTATGCAACCATCAGCTAGCAAAGAATATGTACACTGCCCTTCCTAGCCTGTCACAGGGGATCTATAACAAGGGGCATGCAGAATGGTAGGAAGAACAGGAGCAGCTTCCTGGTGTGGACAGAGTTCTAGTGTGAACAAGGAGCATCAGGCCTTCTGACTGCAGAGGGAGGAAAAGCTGCTGGTTTTATATAGGGACACTGTGAGAAAATGAGATTTAATGGGAAAAAAAAAAAAAAAGAGACTCAAGCTCTGCTCTTAGATTTGCTGCAGATTTGGTGAACTGGCCAGCAAAATTCTCTTTGTTGCCCTGGCTGGGCACACACAGCATCTTGATTTTCTCTGTGGACTTGTTATTTCATTTCAGGTTGTTCAGAATGCTGTGATACTTGGATGTCAGGTGCTATGACAAAACAAATGCCTTTTCAGAGATGAGGAAGAAAAAAAAAAAATCAATGGACAGTTTAATAAAATCAATTCAAAAGCAAAGGAAAAGGAAGCCACAGAAGACCAGTTTGCATCTGCCCTTCTGCTTATACCGTGAGAAAAACCTGATTTAACATAAACTTGGCTTTCAAGAAGTTGCAAAGGAGTAGAATTTTTAAGGAGTAGAAGCAAATTTCAGGTTCCTGGCCTTGGGGATCCAATAAACATTTTCATGAGGAATAAATATGAGGGATAAAGTAAAATACAGTATCTTTCAGTTTCACAGTAAAGCAAAACACTGTTTTGACTCAAGAATGAAAAAAATGGTTCAGAAAAAAAAGATTCCAAATATATTGCACAGAAATAACAGAAATTCAGAATATCTGGCAACACATGGAGGTCTGAGTCTCTGGGGCCTGCTCAAAGCAGGGTCAGACCAGGGCATTCAGGGCTTTCCTCTCTCAGTTCTTGAAAACCTTCAGCTGCACAAACTTTCTGGGCAACCTATTCCAATACCTGACTATCCTTACAGTGAAAAAAGGTTTTTAACTTGCAGTTAGAACCTCTAATTTCAATGTTGGCTCTTTATGCTGATCTGAACTTGCTTTTTAGTTTAAATTACCACCACACTGTGTGCTTATCACTCCCAGGTGCTTTCAGAGCGGTGCTGCAGCACTGCTTGCCATTCTACACTGCAGAAGAACAAAACTCTTTCACAATTAGTGAATGGAGAGGCACTTCCCAAAGCCTGCTAATATCCCAGTTACCCAAGAAATCAGGATTTTGGAGATACTGCAGAAGAAAGCACGCACTATTTTCTTTCTGTTCTTCAAATGGAAACTTTCACTTCTCTCTCCTTTGGCTACTGCGTTGAAGTTCTTTTGTTTACCTTTCAGTGTCTCCTGTTCTCTCTCCACTGGCCACTGCAATATAAAATGAACACGTGGCAATTTTTTTAAAGAAATGCTGCCAGCAGCTCTCATGCACTATACATCACTTAGCTTAAAAAAGCAGGGGATTTGCAAGCCCTAAATTTACCTTTTTCCACATTAACTGTCACATACTTAGAAAATGTAGTCAGCTGTGTCCCTTAGCTCAAACCTGTCACCAAACTCACCAAGACCCTCCTCCAGGTACTCTTAGGCTGATGTTTTGCAGGACAGAATTTAAGTACTTGCTTACAGCAGTTTATAAAGATGACAACAACAACTTCTTTTCACGCGAAATAGATAAATATATACAGAAAATGAAAAAAAAAAAAAAAGAACAGTGGCAAACTGAGACCTCCCCAATGCCACTTTTCAGGGGAGGAGCGGAAAAATTGCAACTGAAGCAAAAATGTAAACAGACATTTGGTTTTGTCCATTTTGTTTAGGTTACAGTTCTTTTTAATCTTGCTTAGCTACTTTGATTTGATGTATTATATAAAAAAACCTCAGCAAACTTGTACAAGGCTTCTTGAAAGATTTTAAGGATTCCTGAGTTTCTAATGTTTATTGGATAACGAAGACTCAAGAGAATGCCAGAGCTCCATTTTTATAAACTTCCTATGCGCTCTGGTATGTTTTGCTCCGAATTCCAGTTTCCCAAGTCACATGGCTTCACAAGACTCTCTTATTCTGTAAATTTTATTTTTCTTTATTTCTGTCTTTCATTTGCAATAAGCAGCTTGAAATTACAAACCAGTAAAGTCAGAGTTATTGTGACAAACAAAACACTTGAAAGAATAAAAGCCTGAAACTTGCAGAGAGGCTAGTGCTTTGTTTGGAGCAGGACAGAACTATTTAATATTGAAAAAACCCACCTTCAGTTTGGCAACAATTCCTCTGAAAAAGCATTAAAGTAAATATCTGATTCCAACTGCTACTTTGGAAAAGCAATGCTCGGACCCTCACTATTTAAGCACTGCCTTTCCTTTGTCCTATTCATAGCACATGCAACAGGGGCTCAGCATATCCACAGACAAGCACTAATTCCTAATCTCTACTAGGCCAAGCAAAAGGTTCTTCATGTGTTAGACAGAATTACATCACGGTGATCTAAACTGACAGTGAAAAACCCAGACAGTCTTCCCTTCCAAATTTGCAAGGCCACTCTAAGCCTGCTATGAAAGAAGAGAAAGAGAGATAGTGAGAACTCAGAGTAAAACTATTCCCCATAATTGTTACAAATAATATTATTTTACGCTTAAAACCCCTTTTCATAACTGAATCATTCCCAGTTCTACTCTGCTCATCTTTAGGCTGAACTGGAACAGGACATGAACCATTTCGGGTACAATTTTTTTGTTTTGATACCTCATGCTGCTCAGTCCTCCACCCACTTAGTTATTGTCTTTTGGATTAATAGAACGGTGTCCTGAGCAAGATGAGTTTTCAAATAAAATAGAGGGGTTAACATCTCCTAAATTTGCAAGAACTTCTTCTGTAAATACTCACTGCTTGCTCTCATTTTACCCATAACCATGCTGCAAGCAACAGAGCCATCAACTCAGTATTTTAATTTCATGAAACTGCTTATAAGAGCAGGTGTAAAACTTGACTTTTAAGCTTCCTCAATGCGTAACCAGCTCTACTTTTAAGCAATAGTCATACCCACAACTTGCTATTCTCCAGACATTCCAAGGGTCCTTGTAAGACCAAACACCTAAATCCCAGCAGGCTGCACCAACTGCTGAAGCATTCACTTTGAAAACAAAGGCATATGCACTAACAGGTCAACCATAATATATTCCCATTCCCACTCTCACCCTGCCTGCTCTGAGAATTGTTCTTTTCAGCTTTCCTTTCAATTGCTCCAGCACAGGTTTACATTCAGCTTTATCACTGGCACAGAGATAACAGCAAACTTACTTTCTCCTGAGCAATGGAAACAGCTGGGGCCTGGTGTACAAACAGCAGAACCGTGCTCTCCTCTTTCAGAAAGGCAGGAGAAGTCAGGCAGTCCACACCATCTCCAGTGCCCACTGGAGACATAAAAATGACCCCCAACTTCTGGGGCGAGCAGTAATAAGTCCACTTCAATCACTCCTGGCCTCCTGGTCCACTGTGGCTTTCTCTGGCTTTGCCTTTGTCCCTGCCAGTGGGGAAATCTTAACCCTGTCCCTTAGTCTCTTCCTTTTTCCTAACTCAACCCATGTACCCACCCCTTGCCCGAGGTCCCTGTTCCAGCCACACAGCCTGTCATAGGCTTTGTTTGTCACTCATCTTTGGCAACTATCCAGTTTATTTTGTGAAATATCCAGTTTAATTCCCAGTGCCAGAAGTGCAGGGATAGACAAAACCACAACACTACAAAAAGGCAGAAGAGAACCAGCAAGTGATGCTAAAGCAGGTGGTACCACCTGAATCAAGCACTGGCCATCAAAGCAGTCAGTGTTCCTCTGAAAAAAAGCCTTTGCAGATTTTTCAGCAGCTCGCTGTAAAACCTGTGAAATACCAGTCAACCAAAACTAACAGGGGTGGGGAAAAGGGACAGGGGAGTGATGCCCATGCTATGTGCCAATACCCTGAACCAAGCCTGACATTTGAATGATGGATGTAAGAAGATTATTCCAGCTATCCAATCCCTGATGAAAAATATGCCAGAGGTTACCTTTGTGACAGTCAGCTATACTGCCTCATGGTATTTACTGTGAGATATGATACCAGTAACCTTCCTTTAAAACCAGAGTCCTGACATGTACCTGGCCTGTGACCTGGGGTCAGACAGCACTTCATGGGCTTTGACAGAGATCTCAACAAGCAACTATCAATTCAATAACACAGAGAGAAGGCTGGGTCCTGCCTCCTCCAAACAGGATTGTAACAGTCAAAACACAACACGGTTCCGAGTCTTTCCTCCTTAAAATCCAGCTGTTTGCTGGGATGTTGCTGAATTCATAGCTACAGCACACAAGTATCAATTGTCATGATATGAGCACTCCCACAAATTCTCCTTCACAGGTATTTCTCATGCAGGTAAAAGACGGGGCATGCACACAAGTTATATGTGCGGATACTTTTACCAGAATCACGCTGACATACGTTTATAAACAAGTTCCTTATAGAATTCTTTTTCTTGGTTTTGCTTTGTTTCCTTGTTTTCATGTTTGAGTTTGTTTTGTTGTTGTTGTTTTCTTCCAGGGGGGAGGGATGGGTGTGTCTCTTTTCTTCCAATAATGCTAAATAAATTTATCTGTTCCATCCTCAAATTTCTCCCAAGTGGTTCTTTCTCATCACTGAAAAATATTCAGTAAAGACAGAAAAACTGTTGCTGGAAAACAGTTCCAGACACTGTGCTGTGGAGTGTAAGAGAATCTGGTACTACTTCCATTTTGCGTCAACAAGTAAACTCATTTTATTTTGCAATTAAATTAAATAACATCATTTAAGGGAGGTCGCATAAATATGACTGTGCTATTCAATCCTCTCAAAGGCAAAACTTTTCCTGTGAGTCACCATTTCTTTGTGCCATGCAGCGACTGAACCAATCCCTTCCCTTCTTCTAGTGCTGTTTTTCCACTGAAGTTAAACTCATTATGACTTCCTCTAGATGAACCTTTTGTGGTCCATCTTTTCTCTCAGGTTTCTCCCTGTTTTTTTCTGCCCACTGCTATGCAAGTGCCTCTTTTGTGCCTCTAGCTGGACATAACTCCTTGCTCCAACCCCTGCTCCTCACAAAAGAGTGACATGCTTCCCTTGCTGCCTCAGCAACACAGCCAGCTCCCACAGGCCAGGCAGCTGTGGCCAAGGTCAGCCCTCTGCATCCACAAGAGTACTTAAATGTACTTAAGTTACTTACATGCTAATACATCTAGCAATAATTTGCAAAATATTAGTAGGTATCTTTGAGGCTTGAAAGATCTACCAAATGCAAGATTCAACAACACAGAACCAGTTGTGAGAGACAAGTGAAGTCTACCAGCAGGATCAAAGAAAAGTATCTGTATTATATAGCCGCTGCCAGAAATGATTCCCAGACTTCTGCAAGACTGCTGGGAAAATATCAGAGCTTGTGTAGGTAGAAACACCAAAGATCATCTAAATGAAGGAAAAATTAAGTATTTCAGCTTTAACATACCTTTTTTATCAAACTCAGAACACTAATTACAGCCTGACTACTTCTCCTTGATGCAATTAAAACCTTAAACAGATAAATCCTCTAGTAACTCAGTTTTTCCCCTTGTTTTGGATGGAACTTTTCCTTCTCATTTATTGATACATCTTTTTCCAACCTGACTTTCTGATTTCCTTCCACTGAAGTCATATCATGAGAGCTAAGGGGCAACATGAGTTCACAGAAGGAAGATGTGAAAAAGATTACTAGAGTTATTAGGCGTTCAGGACTTGCTCTTTAAGATGGGAATGCAAATCACAAGATTTTAATGAGACTGCTTAGGTCCTAAAAATCTGCTTTCTTTTAAAGCTAAAGGACAAATAAATACAAATATAAATACGAATCTCTCAGGTGTAATTCCACATCCAGGATAAGCTAGAAACCCAAAACTGTTCTTCTAAACCCCGGAATTTCTAAAATGGAAAGAGCTCTTGAAACAAATCCTAGATTCTTGAAACAATACTAGATTCTTGACTTAGTGATCAGTCTAGCATAAACACCTGGAGGCCGGAGAGCAGCTCCAGGTGTACTGAGTCCTCTGCAATCCCTTCCCCAAGAGGCCCTACTGAGCAGGGCCCTCCCTTCCACTCCAGATGCAGTCTCACAGGCCACAATCAACACCACAGCCTCCTGGAAGCACAGACTCTGCAGGAACAGCTTCTAGACCAAAGGCCTAGAAAAAACAATAAGTAAAATAAAAAAACATGAGCAAAGCCCAACAAGCTACACAACAGCATTCTGCTTTCAAAGGCAGGGTAATCAGGAAGAGGAACAGAGGCCTAATCCTGCAGCTGGGTTTTATTTTCCTATCTCTTCTTTATCTGTTTTCATATTTTAATACAGTAACACCTACTTAATTCTTGCGCAGACACATGTTGCAGAAATTCTACAGGCTCTGGGCCTCTCAGTAACGTGCTCCTGGACAAGTTAGACTTGTTACCTCTTGGATGAACATGCCTTTCTCAGTCTGCTTTAAAAACCCTGTTGCAACTTCTTCAACGATGCACAGAATCCCAGACTGGTTTGGGTCGGAAGGCACCTTAACCATCATCCAATTCCACCCCCGGCCACGGGCAGGGAAACCTTCCACTAGACCATGTTGCCCCAAGTCCCATCCAACCTGGCCTTAAATACTGCCAGGAATGGGGAAGCCACCGCTACTCTGTGTATCTTTGTCAAGACTGTAACAACATTCCCATAAGGGTTCAAAACACCCATGGGAACACTTGCCAGTCTTGCTGTTTCACTCTAAGGTTTATTTTATAAGCTCTGCACAGCACAGGTCTGAGCACTTCCTTCTGCAGAATTCTTAAATACAAAACAAAGTTGAACCATTGCTGAGCGACTTTTTTTTCAAAAAGAAACATTTTCACGTAAATCTGATACTCTACAGAAATCCACCAATCAAATTGTCAAAACGCTGCCAGTTACAGTAAGTGAACCATTCATTCATAGGGGAAGTTTAGATTGGATATTGGGAAGCAGCACAGGCTACCCATCAGTCACCATCCCTGGAAGCATTCGAGTTGTATGGACACAGCACCTGGGGAATGGGTCAGTGGTGAACACAGCGGTGCTGGGTGAGTGGTTGGACTTGATGATGTTGGAGGTCTTTTCCATCCTAAATGATCCTATGATTCTAACCACACATCTGCATTCAGTTTGAACATTCTGGACTTGTCCCAGGGCCACTGCTGACTACTCTGACCCTCCAACCAGTAGTGACTGGATGAATTACCCAAATTTTCACAGCAGCACCATCCTAAGTGCATTTGTACCAGTTTAACAAGCTTCTATATACAACAAGAATACTATGCTTTGGAAAAGGCAGTATCACCCAAAATACTGTAACCAGTAAAACATGGCAATTTTCTTCAAAAAGGTGAAAACTGCACAGTTTGCCTTGTGTGGGATGGCTCCCACTCAGATAACAGCTATGGAAAGCCCAAGGTTACTTGGGCTTTCTATCAGACCATACTATCTTCAGAGGCAGCTTAATGTCAGATGGAAAAAGACCAGCTAGGACTAAGAACAACTGCCCTTAATCTACCAAAACCAAGTTACTATTGTTACCACTATGCTGTGCAACAAACAGCAACATTATGATCCAATTCCAGTTCAAGGGGAAACCTCCTCCCTCATCATCCCAGTCTAGGTAAGTGAGGCCAATGAAAAAGTAGGGACCATAACAACCTTCAAAATCGTAAGAAGATATATCAATTTTTTCACCCTGTCAAGCAGAAGTGCGGGAGAGGCAAAAAAGAAGCCACCAAAAAAAATCAGCTTAACTTGCAACAAAGGAGGATACAGAAGTGTGTATCAAACTACCACCTGTGGACACACCAGAATGATCTACACAGAACAAACATGGAGCAGTCTTTAACTGTTTCTTAGGAGCTACTTGGAAAACTGTCCTTTGAGAATGATCTGGACTTACTGTACCTTGCAGCAGTGGCAAAGCTCAGGCCGGCTGGTTACACTGCCTCTGCCACCCCGCAGTTACATACTGCCAGTTACTGTTACTTTCCTATCTAGTGAGAGCTTTTCCTAAAAGTGCCTGTCATTCTGATCCCTGTAAAATTATACCGTGGACCTTTATGAAAAAGGTTGTTTTTGTTGCGGATGGCTCTGCCTACGATTTGGGCCATGCTTTATGAAAATCCATGTACAAGTAGGAAGACTGGTTTTTCTAACAGCTTAAATCTAAACAGGCAAAGGGATAGAGACAGAGCTTTAGCAGACACACAGCTAATCATTAGGTTACCACTTCTTTTCCTGCTTCACCTCTGATATGTTCTTTTACAAGAGAGAGGGATATCCGGCCCACCTATGAAACACCACTTCCAAGCCAGGTTTGAAAAAAAACCCCACAAACCATACTACTATCTGTTGTCTTTTAACTGAAGACAGTTGTCAGAACAGAAGCAGTAGGAAAAATGGAGACTAAATTGCCAGGCAGCTTCTTCGCTTACCTTACTGAACGGAAAACGTGATAAAGCAACACAGCACATATGAGTGTGCAGATTTTTCTTTGTCATTACACAACAGGATGGGAAAAAAAAATTTCTCTTTTGAACTCCTTGGGACTGAATGTCACCAATCTTCCCTTCCCAGATATGGAGCTGAGAATGTTTAAATTCTAAACTTAGTGAATTCAAGGCCCTTGCCTCATCTTACAAGTTAACTGATCTCTACATTACCAACATTCCCAGCACAATCTCCTCTCTTGCTTCTTGTCTTTCAGTGGAAGAAATTACTCTTGCCAGGTAGGAAACTGTTCCTACCGTTTGGGGAAAACCATCATGGGAAGTGCTACTTATCATGTGTCACTTCAGCTATAGCTCAAGAATCATCAGCGCCCTGTGCTTAACCCTCTTCAGGGCTGCTGGATTGCTGGATCATCCTGGTCTATAAATAACCCGAAATAAAACCACACTGCAGACATAGAGAGCAGGCCAGCAGAGGCTGAATTTCCTCACACATCATGCACAGAGGCGGCTGACACTACCTACAGTGCCACAGGTGAGGCCAAAACCCTCCCCCACCGCGGCCCAGGGCGCAGCCTCAGCTTTTGGGACCAGGAACAGTGGGAATGGAGACTACGGCACTTCGAGAGCCCGCAGCAGTCCGGGCCCGGGGACACAGGGCGGGCCCCACCA